>NC_132915.1:23287992-23596401 GCF_047675955.1 Chlorocebus sabaeus
ATTGTTTCAGTGTTATGGGGAGTCTCCTGTATATAGAATTCTGAGGTAGGCAAGCTGTATCTGATTGTCCAGGCTTATATAATGGTTTTTCAAAGAACAGAAGCAGCATTTCAGTTTGAAAGCCCTTTGTAAATAGGTAAAACTGTAAATACGCATATCTGTGTGTCTCTTTATAAGATAATAAGGGTACAAAAATGAGGTCATTTCTTGTGAAAGGGTAAATATGTCTTCATGGAGATTGATATTAGAAAAGAGCAGAAGTGTTTTGTTTTAACCTGGTGAAAGACAGCTGTCTTATTAAATGATTGAGATCTCCAACTTGAAATCTCCTTTACGTGATTCAGTCTTCTCCAAATGTCTAAGATCCTTATATTGTGACATTTTTTCTGAGATCCTGAAATTTATACTGACCACTACATGAATGTTCAATATGGTTGGGCTTTCAGGTTAAATGATGCCACCAGCCAAAAGTATAATTTCTACTTCCATTGCCGCATCAAGCGAAACAGAAACACTAGATACTGGAGAGGAAGAAAAAATTATGTAATTATAGATTATTGGCACTTGCTATAAGGAGAAAATAACTTTCAAATTGATCAACCACTTGTCTATATTTCTTCAAATCATATAGACGGTTTGGAAGACAACTTTAATGAATGAATACCTGCAAAACTGTTAGTTCATAGTAAGAAAAAATAATAAAAATAATCTTTAATATTTTGACTTTCTTTCTCTTTTAATTTTACGTTTTAATTTCAAGATGAACTTTTGATCCAATTGGTCTTTATTTTTTGGTTTTAGCCATTGTCAATGGAATTTATAACCTGTTTTTGGAGAGTGAGTTTTACATACAACCATTTCATTGCGGTGATTACATATCTTGCTTTATTTTATTGCGAAATATAATTTTTTGTCACATGTTCGCCTAACATTTGTAGAGTAAGCCTAAGCTGTTAATGTTTTCTAAAAATTTACGTCAAAATATTCCTGTCAACATTGGAGAAAGTAGTAAGATTACATTTTTACCACTAATCATGCAAATGAGGCTCAGCAGGAAATGGTTTACCCAAAGTCAGGCATTCCATGGATTCATACCGAACTTTCTTCAAGGACTAGTTGGCTGAATACAAATACCTTCATTGTCCTGAAATTTGTCCCAGTCAAATCCTTTCTTTCAAACCCTGCACAATAGGCGGCTTGGGTCCTCACCAAGTCCTTGTTTACATGTTTAAGCAGATTCTTTTTCTTTTTGTTTTCTTTTGAAAAAATTGACCCTGCCTATTGGCATGAGTGCTACCCACCCCCATGTAGAGGTTGGTGATCTTCTGGGTTGGACGTTAGTGAGGATCATAATTTGTATATATTTTAAAAAGTCAGACATGCCACTGAAGGATCAGGCATCAAACGGCTTGGCTCTTCTTTATTAAGTACAATACAGTGGTAACTCTCCTATTACCAGAATGGAAAATCTTATTGATTGTGATTCAGCCAGACTTTAGGAAACCCTACAAATGTCAAGAGCTTAGTTTGCTAAGTGATAGCCATAGGCCGTGTTTGGTAGAAGGCTGTGTTTTGGCCACACTCACATGCTTTGTTTTGCCTTACATATATTAGGGCCCACATTAAAAGAAAAGTCAGGATATTTTGCAGAAAAGTTCAGATTTAAGTGTCTCTTTATAAAACTCAGAAGTTCCAGCACAGTGAACCTACATGCCCTGCGTTCTGCTAGTGGTGTCTAGTGCCTGCCCTCTTTAGGCGAGGCACATGGACTCCAGGTCACATTTGCTCTGCCGCCCACCCCAACTGTCAATTGTACTGTGAGATCTGTTTCACTCATTGGCCTGACCTGCCTCTCCCTTGCAGCACTTGAACTTCTGACCCTCTAAGTTGTTCTTGTTCTATGTGTGGCCTCAGTGCCACTTTCATCACAATCACCTGGAGTGTTCACTAAGTTTGTAGATTTGGGGGCCTCCCATTTCTGGGCCATTACAGAATCTGAATGTAAAGAAGCTCCAGAGGAATGAAATATACTAAATTTTGCAAACCACTAGTGTAGTTCACTGGATATTTACTGGACATGCATATGTAAATCATTTGGTGATTTTGTTTTTATTTTATTTTATTTTATTTTTATTTATTTATTTTTTTAAATTTATTTATTATTATTAAACTTCAAGTTGTAGGGTACATGTGCACAACGTGCAGGTTTGCTACATATGTATACTTGTGCCATGTTGGTGTGCTGCACCCATCAACTCGTCATTTACATCAGGTATAACTCCCAATGCAATCCCTCCCCCCTCCCCCCTCCCCATGATAGGCCCCGGTGTGTGATGTTCCCCTTCCCGAGTCCAAGTGATCTCATTGTTCAGTTCCCACCTACGAGTGAGAACATGCGGTGTTTGGTTTTCTGTTCTTGTGATAGTTTGCTAAGAATGATGGTTTCCAGCTGCATCCATGTCCCTACAAAGGACACAAACTCATCCTTTTTTATGGCTGCATAGTATTCCATGGTGTATATGTGCCACATTTTCTTAATCCAATCTGTCACTGATGGACATTTGGGTTGATTCCAAGTCTTTGCTATTGTGAATAGTGCTGCAATAAACATACGTGTGCATGTGTCCTTATAGCAGCATAATTTATAATCCTTTGGGTATATACCCAGTAATGGGATGGCTGGGTCATATGGTACATCTAGTTCTAGATCCTTGAGGAATCGCCATACTGTTTTCCATAATGGTTGAACTAGTTTACAATCCCACCAACAGTGTAAAAGTGTTCCTATTTCTCCACATCCTCTCCAGCACCTGTTGTTTCCTGACTTTTTAATGATCGCCATTCTAACTGGTGTGAGATGGTATCTCATTGTGGTTTTGATTTGCATTTCTCTGATGGCCAGTGATGATGAGCATTTTTTCATGTGTCTGTTGGCTGTATGAATGTCTTCTTTTGAGAAATGTCTGTTCATATCCTTTGCCCACTTTTGGATGGGGTTGTTTGTTTTTTTCTTGTAAATTTGTTTGAGTTCTTTGTAGGTTCTGGATATTAGCCCTTTGTCAGATGAGTAGATTGCAAAAATTTTCTCCCATTCTGTAGGTTGCCTGCTCACTCTGATGGTAGTTTCTTTTGCTGTGCAGAAGCTCTTTAGTTTGATGAGATCCCATTTGTCAATTTTGGCTTTTACTGCCGTTGCTTTTGGTGTTTTAGACATGAAGTCTTTGCCCATGCCTATGTCCTGAATGGTACTACCTAGGTTTTCCTCTAGGATTTTTATGGTATTAGGTCTAACATTTAAGTCTCTAATCCATCTTGAATTAATTTTCGTATAAGGAGTAAGGAAAGGATCCAGTTTCAGCTTTCTACTTATGGCTAGCCAGTTTTCCCAGCACCATTTATTAAATAGGGAATCCTTTCCCCATTTCTTGTTTCTCTCAGGTTTGTCAAAGATCAGATGGCTGTAGATGTGTGGTATTATTTCTGAGGACTCTGTTCTGTTCCATTGGTCTATATCTCTGTTTTGGTACCAGTACCATGCTGTTTTGGTTACTGTAGCCTTGTAGTATAGTTTGAAGTCAGGTAGCGTGATGCCTCCAGCTTTGTTCTTTTGACTTAGGATTGTCTTGGAGATGCGGGCTCTTTTTTGGTTCCATATGAACTTTAAAGCAGTTTTTTCCAATTCTGTGAAGAAGCTCATTGGTAGCTTGATGGGGATGGCATTGAATCTATAAATTACCTTGGGCAGTATGGCCATTTTCACGATATTGATTCTTCCTATCCATGAGCATGGTATGTTCTTCCATTTGTTTGTGTCCTCTTTGATTTCACTGAGCAGTGGTTTGTAGTTCTCCTTGAAGAGGTCCTTTACATCCCTTGTAAGTTGGATTCCTAGGTATTTTATTCTCTTTGAAGCAATTGTGAATGGAAGTTCATTCCTGATTTGGCTATCTGTTTGACTGTCACTGGTGTATAAGAATGCTTGTGATTTTTGCACATTAATTTTGTATCCTGAGACTTTGCTGAAGTTGCTGATCAGCTTAAGGAGATTTTGGGCTGAGACAATGGGGTTTTCTAAATATACAATCATGTCGTCTGCAAACAGGGACAATTTGACTTCTTCTTTTCCTAACTGAATCCCCTTGATTTCTTTCTCTTGCCTGATTGCCCTAGCCAGAACTTCCAACACTATGTTGAATAGGAGTGGTGAGAGAGGGCATCCCTGTCTTGTGCCAGTTTTCAAAGGGAATTTTTCCAGTTTTTGCCCATTCAGTATGATATTGGCTGTGGGTTTGTCATAAATAGCTCTTATTATTTTGAGGTACATTCCATCAATACCGAATTTATTGAGCGTTTTTAGCATGAACGGCTGTTGAATTTTGTCAAAAGCCTTTTCTGCATCTATTGAGATAATGATGTGGTTCTTGTCTTTGGTTCTGTTTATATGCTGGATTATGTTTATTGATTTGCGAATGTTGAACCAGTCTTGCATCCCAGGGATGAAGCCCACTTGATCATGGTGGATAAGCTTTTTGATGTGCTGCTGAATCCGGTTTGCCAGTATTTTATTGAGGATTTTTGCATCGATGTTCATCAGGGATATTGGTCTAAAATTCTCTTTTTTTGTTGTGTCTCTGCCAGGCTTTGGTATCAGGATGATGTTGGCCTCATAAAATGAGTTAGGGAGGATTCCCTCTTTTTCTATTGATTGGAATAGTTTCAGAAGGAATGGTACCAGCTCCTCCTTGTACCTCTGGTAGAATTCAGCTGTGAATCCATCTGGTCCTGGACTTTTTTTGGTTGGTAGGCTATTAATTATTGCCTCAATTTCAGAGCCTACTATTGGTCTATTCAGGGATTCAACTTCTTCCTGGTTTAGTCTTGGAAGAGTGTAAGTGTCCAGGAAATTATCCATTTCTTCTAGATTTTCCAGTTTATTTGCGTAGAGGTGTTTATAGTATTCTCTGATGGTAGTTTGTATTTCTGTGGGGTCGGTGGTGATATCCCCTTTATCATTTTTAATTGCGTCGATTTGATTCTTCTCTCTTTTCTTCTTTATTAGTCTTGCTAGTGGTCTGTCAATTTTGTTGATCTTTTCAAAAAACCAACTCCTGGATTCATTGATTTTTTGGAGGGTTTTTTGTGTCTCTATCTCCTTCAGTTCTGCTCTGATCTTAGTTATTTCTTGCCTTCTGCTAGCTTTCGAATGTGTTTGCTCTTGCTTCTCTAGTTCTTTTAATTGCGATGTTAGAGTGTCAATTTTAGATCTTTCCTGCTTTCTCTTGTGGGCATTTAGTGCTATAAATTTCCCTCTACACACTGCTTTAAATGTGTCCCAGAGATTCTGGTATGTTGTATCTTTGTTCTCATTGGTTTCAAAGAACATCTTTATTTCTGCCTTCATTTCGTTATGTACCCAGTAGTCATTCAGGAGCAGGTTGTTCAGTTTCCATGTAGTTAAGTGGTTTTGATTGAGTTTCTTAGTCCTGAGTTCTAATTTGATTGCACTGTGGTCTGAGAGACAGTTTGTTATAATTTCTGTTCTTGTACATTTGCTGAGGAGTGCTTTACTTCCGATTACGTGGTCAATTTTGGAGTAAGTACGATGTGGTGCTGAGAAGAATGTATATTCTGTTGATTTGGGGTGGAGAGTTCTATAGATGTCTATTAGGTCTGCTTGCTGCAGAGATGAGTTCAATTCCTGGATATCCTTGTTAACTTTCTGTCTCGTTGATCTGTCTAATGTTGACAGTGGAGTGTTGAAGTCTCCCATTATTATTGTATGGGAGTCTAAGTCTCTTTGTAAGTCTCTAAGGACTTGCTTTATGAATCTGGGTGCTCCTGTATTGGGTGCATATATATTTAGGATAGTTATCTCTTCCTGTTGAATTGATCCCTTTACCATTATGTAATGGCCTTCTTTGTCTCTTTTGATCTTTGATGGTTTAAAGTCTGTTTTATCAGAGACTAGTATTGCAACCCCCGCTTTTTTGTGTTCTCCATTTGCTTGGTAAATCTTCCTCCATCCCTTTATTTTGAGCCTATGTATGTCTCTGCGTGTGAGATGGGTCTCCTGAATACAGCAGACTGATGGATCTTGACTCTTTATCCAGTTTGCCAGTCTGTGTCTTTTAATTGGAGCATTTAGTCCATTTACATTTAAGGTTAAGATTGTTATGTGTGAACTTGATCCTGCCATTATGATATTAACTGGTTATTTTGCTCGTTAGTTGATGCAGTTTCTTCCTAGCCTTGATGGTCTTTACATTTTGGCATGTTTTTGCAATGGCTGGTACCGGTTGTTCCTTTCCATGTTTAGTGCTTCCTTCAGGGTCCCTTGTAAGGCAGGCCTAGTGGTGACAAAATCTCTAAGCATTTGCTTATCTGTAAAGGATTTTATTTCTCCTTCACTTATGAAACTTAGTTTGGCTGGATATAAAATTCTGGGTTTAAAATTCTTTTCTTTAAGAATGTTGAATATTGGCCCCCACTCTCTTCTGGCTTGAAGAGTTTCTGCCGAGAGATCTGCTGTTAGTCTGATGGGCTTCCCTTTGTGGGTAACCCGACCTTTCTCTCTGGCTGCCCTTAAGATTTTTTCCTTCATTTCAACTTTGGTGAATCTGGCAATTATGTGTCTTGGAGTTGCTCTTCTCGAGGAGTATCTTTGTGGCGTTCTCTGTATTTCCTGGATTTGAATGTTGGCCTGCCCTACTAGGTTGGGGAAGTTCTCCTGGATGATATCCTGAAGAGTGTTTTCCAACTTGGTTCCATTTTCCCCCTCACTTTCAGGCACCCCAATCAGACGTAGATTTGGTCTTTTTACATAATCCCATACTTCTTGCAGGCTTTGTTCATTTCTTTTTCTTCTTTTTTCTTTTGGTTTCTCTTCTCGCTTCATTTCATTCATTTGATCCTCCATCGCTGACATTCTTTCTTCCAGTTGATCGAGACGGTTACTGAAGCTTGTGCATTTGTCACGTATTTCTCGTGCCATGGTTTTCGTCTCTTTCATTTCGTTTGTGAGCTTCTCTGCATTAATTACTCTAGCCATCAATTCTTCCACTTTTTTTTCAAGATTTTTAGTTTCTTTGCGCTGGGTACGTAATTCCTCCTTTAGCTCTGAGAAATTTGATGGACTGAAGCCTTCTTCTCTCATCTCGTCGAAGTCATTCTCCGTCCAGCTTTGATCCGTTGCTGGCGATGAGCTGCGCTCCTTTGCTGGGGGAGATGCGCTCTTATTTTTTGAATTTCCAGCTTTTCTGCCCTGCTTTTTCCCCATCTTTGTGGTTTTATCTGCCTCTGGTCTTTGATGATGGTGATGTACTGATGGGGTTTTGGTGTAGGTGTCCTTCCTGTTTGATAGCTTTCCTTCTAACAGTCAGGATCCTCAGCTGTAGGTTGTAGCTGTAGGAGATTGCTTGAGGTCCACTCCAGACCCTGCTTGCCTGGGTATCAGCAGCAGAGGCTGCAGAAGATAGAATATTTCTGAACAGCGAGTGTACCTGTCTGATTCTTGCTTTGGAATCTTCCTCTCAGGGGTGTACTCCACCCTGTGAGGTGTGGGGTGTCAGACTGCCCCTAGTGGGGGATGTCTCCCAGTTAGGCTACTCAGGGGTCAGGGACCCACTTGAGCAGGGAGTCTGTCCCTTCTCAGATCTCAACCTCCGTGTTGGGAGATCCACTGCTCTCTTCAAAGCTGTCAGACAGAGTCGTTTGCGTCTGCAGAGCTGCTGCGTTTGTTATTATTTACTGTGCCCTGTCCCCAGAGGTGGAGTCTACAGAGACAGGCAGGTTTCCTTGAGCTGCTGTGAGCTCCACCCAGTTCGAGCTTCCCAGCAGCTTTGTTTACCTACTTAAGCCTCAGCAATGGCGGGCGCCCCTCCCCCAGCCTCGCTGCTGCCTTGCCGGTAGATCACAGACTGCTGTGCTAGCAATGAGGGAGGCTCCGTGGGTGTGGGACACTCCCGGCCAGGTGTGGGATATCATCTCCTGGTGTGCCTGTCTGCTTAAAGCGCAGTATTGGGGTGGGAGTTACCCGATTTTCCAGGTGTTGTGTGTCTCAGTTCCCCTGGCTAGGAAAAGGGATTCCCTTCCCCCTTGCGCTTTCCAGGTGAGGCAATGCCTCGCCCTGCTTCAGCTCTCGCTGGTCGGGCTGCAGCAGCTGACCAGCATGATCGTCTGGCACTCCCCAGTGAGATGAACCCAGTACCTCAGTTGAAAATGCAGAAATCGCCGGTCTTCTGTGTCGCTCGCGCTGGGAGTTGGAGACTGGAGCTGTTCCTATTCGGCCATCTTGCTCCGCCCCCTCGGTGATTTTGTTTTTAAACTACAAACCTTTGATTCCTGATCCAACACCCTAACCCCTGCTACATTCTGCATTGTTTGACTTTTTAGTTATATGTAATATAATTATATTACATACAATATATTTATTTATGTGTAATATATATTATATACACTATATGTGATTTATTATTTATAATTATTAATTATATGCATTATATTAATTATATGTAATTTAAATGTATGTAATAGTATGTAACATATTTATTTACACTATAATTATATGTATATTTAATTACATGTAATATAGTTTATGCAATATGTAATACAATTCATGCAATATGTAATGTATGTAATTTAAGAGTAAATTATGAAATATTAAATACATTAAATATTAACTGTGGTAAATATTAAATTAAATTTAATACATTTAATTATATATAATTTTTAATTATATAGAATATGTATGTATACATGTACATATAGAAATATGTATGTATACATGTACATATATAAATATGTATATATACATTTAATTATATAGAATATGTATATGTGCATATTCCATACGACTCAGGAAAAAGTGTTGCTCCTATAAATATAAAATTTAAACCAAAAGAAATTTTTGAGATGACGTCTTGCTCTTGTCACCCAGGCTAGAGTGCAATGGCCCTATCTCGGCTGGTTGCAATGTCCCAGGTTCAAGTGATTCTCCTGCCTCAGCCTCCCGGGTAGCTGGGATTACAGGCGCCTACCACCACGCCTGGCTGATTTTTGTATTTTTAGTAGAGACGAGGTTTCACTATGTTGGCCAGGCTGGTCTCGAACTCCTGACCTCAGCTGATCCACCTGCCTCGGTCTTCCAAAGTGCTGGCATTACAGGGATGAGCCACCACGCTCAGCCTGAATCAAAAAGACGCCTGACTGGCTGCATTCTTGGGCAAGCAGAGTCTGGAAGTGGTGGAGTTGCTGCACATTCGCAGTGCATTTCTGAAACTCGTTTCACCTCCCTTTTCTTTCTCCACTCAAGTTGTATTTGCTTTTTATCTTTTCCTATTGGGAAATTACTGTGTTCACCTGTCTCACAATTTTAGAGCAAGTCTACATAAACTTAGCGGTAAGTTTCTTACAAGCCACAGGAGTCTTCATCTTTTTGTCTTTTTTCCTCCATTTTACAAGATTAAGTGCTAGAAAAAGCTTTGATCCCACTGTGAAACTAGATATTTTAAAGCTAAATATTGAAGGTTATATAATTTACTGTGCTTCTTCTCTTTTTATTTGGGTGACCAAGAATTTCAAAACCAAATTTATAACTCAAATTTAATAATTGTTTCGATCTCTGTGACTGGAGTATCTGCATTTTAGCTTCAACCCTTTTTGGAATCATTTGTTCTAATCTTTTTGAACTTGTTTCTGAGAATTATTTTTAATATGTTTATATAATATATATTTTTTTTAAAAGGTTAATTTAAAATATATTTTTTTAATTTAAAAAACTGAATGTAATTGGGTGTGCAAATGCAAAAAAAAAAAAAAAAAAGCTAAGAAGCCTAATTGATTTTCTTTCAGCCAATAAGTTTGAGACTAATATACACTCTTATAATTAGTTTTAACTCAAGTTTTTTTCTTGAATGCCAACTCATCACCATACAAGGCAAACAAATTTTTTAAACGGAAGTCCAATTTACATATCAGAAAATGTGCTGATCTTAAGTGTACTGTTTCATGAGTGTTGAAAAATGTACATATTCATTAACCTGTACTACTATCAAGAAATGAAATATTTTCATCAGTTCTCTCATAATCCTTCCCAGTTAATCTCCAGCCTCCAGAAACAATCGGTGGTCTAATTCTTATCATCATAGTGTAGTTTTGCCTTCTAGATCTTTCTGTAGATAGAATCATAGTATTAACTATTTTATATGAGGATTTTGTTCACTCAGCAAAATATTTTTGGGACTTATCCATGTAATTGCTCATGTTTGTAATTTGTTCATTTTTATTGCTATTATTCCATTGTATGAATATGCCACAGAATTGTCAGTTTTTCTATTTATGGAAACCAGGCTGTTTTCCAGTTTGAGGTTATTATAACAGAAAGAGAAACTGCTAAAAACATTCCTATACAAAGCTTTTTGTGATCATATGTTTTCATTTGTCTAGATACATATCCAAGAGTAGAATTGTTGGTTCTAAGGGTAGATGTATGTTTAACATTTTAAGAAAGTACTAGATTTCCAGAGACATTTTACTATTTTACCTTCCCGTTGGAAATAGGACTCTGATTGTTCCACATCTTCACCAACATTTAATGTTGTCTTTTCTGTTTAACTTCTAATAACACTATAATGATATCTCATTAATTAGAATTTTAATGGTGCAAATGATGTTGATTACTTTTTCGTGCATATATGTGCAATTCACATATCTTATATTGTGAAGTGTCTCTTCAAGTCATTTTTCCATTTCTTTGGTGGAGAAGTTGTTTTTCTTGTTATTAATGAGTTGTAGGAGTTAGTTCTTCGTATATTCTAGAGACAAATTAGATATATAGGACACAAATATTTTTTCTCATATAGTATATATATTTTCTCAACGTTTTATTTCTTTCAATGAGCAGAAGTTTTAAATTTTGATGAATTCAAATTTATCATTTCTTTCTTTTATGATTAGTGTTTTCTGTTTCTTCTCTAAGAAATCTTTGCCTACTCCCAAATTACAAAAATATTCCTTATACTTTATTTTCTGAAAGCTGTATAGATTTAGTTTTACATTTAGATCCAAGATATTTATAAAATTAATTTTTGTGGATGGTGTGAGGTCAGTGTAAATATATGGATATTTTTCAAAACCATTTGTTAAAAAAACTTTCATTTCCCCATTGAATTGTTTGGGGTCTGTTAGTGTATATCATTTTACCATATATGTATGGGTTTATTTCTGGAGTTTCTATTCTATTCTATTGATATACTTCTCTTATTTTGCCAATATTATACTCCCTTTATTTCTGTAACTTTAAAGTAAGTCTTGAAGGCAGGTATTCTTCCTATATCATCCTTCTTTTCTAAGATAAATTTGGTTATTTTAGGTTCTTTGCATTTCCAAATAAATTTAAAAATAGGATTGTTCACATCTACAGGAAGTTTTTTTGCTGGAATTTTGCTTAAAAGTGCATTGAATCTATCGATGAATTTGGTGACAATTGACATTCTAGCATATTGAGTTTTCCAAATCCTTAAATATGGTGTATCTCTACATTTCTAAGCCCTTTAAAATTTCTCTAAGCAATATTTTATAGTTTTCATTCAGAGATACTACATGTCTTTTGTTAAACTTATCCTGAGTATTCCATATTTTGGTGAGCAACTGTAAAAATTATTATACATTAATTTTAATTTATGTATAATTACATTTCTAAGCCTTTTAAGATTTCTCTCAGCAATATTTCATAGTTTTCATTCACAGATACTACATATCTTTTGTTAAACTTATACTGAATATTTTATATTTTGGTGAGCAATTGTAAACATTATTATACAGCAATTTTAATTTCATTATCCAATTCTTTATTGTTAGTATAAAGAAATGCGATTGATTTTTTTCGTTAATTTTATATCTTGTGACTTTGTTAAATTTACTTAATAGCTGTGACAATTTTTTTTACAAATTCTTCATAGCATCCTACATAATCATGCTATCTTTAAATAAAGACAGTTTTCTTTCGTTCTTTCCAATTTTAAACCATGAATTTAATTTACTACCATATTGTACTCACTAGGGCTTCCAGTACAACATTGAATAAAAGTTGTGAGAGAAAGCATTCCTGTCTTATTCCAGATCATAGAGAGAACACTTTCAAAATTTACTCATTAAATATGACAGGGAATGTAGGTTCTATATAGATGACTTTTATCAGGCTGAAGAAGATTTTCTTCTATACCCAGTTCGCTGTGAGGTGTTTTTTTTAAAATTCTAAATGGAAATTGAATTTTGTTAAATGCTTTTTCAGCATCTATATTATATAATATTTTTCCCTTTTAATCTGTGGATGTCATAAATTGTAAATTATATTTGCTGATTTTCAAAAATTAAACCAACCTTGCATTTTTTAGGTTAAATGCTATTTTTCCATTATATATTATCCATTATATAATATATTACATATATTGTTCCATTATATACTATATTTTAGTATTTTAAAATATATTTCTGGATTTGATTTGCCAATATTTAATTAAGGAGTTTTGTGTCTATGATTGTAGGATATTGGTCTGTAGTTTTCTTTTCTGATGATGTTCTTGTCTGACTTTTGTATCAGAATTATTCTGACCTCATAAAACGGTTGGTAAATGTTCTCTCCTCTTCTACTTTCTGAACCAATCTGTATAGAATGGATGTGATTTCTTCTGTAAATGCACCAGTGATGATATCTGGGCTTGCTTCAACTTTTTATATAACAAATCTAGTTTATTTAATCCACCTAGATATGTTATCATAATCTAGTTTTTATTGTGTCAGTTTTGGTAAATGGCATGTATCAAGGGATTTGTGCATCTCATCTATATTGCTGCATTTATCAGCATAAAGTACTCATGATAACCTTTTATAATCACAAGGCCTGTAAAATCTATGGGTACAACCCTTCATTCAGTGTTGATATCGAAAGTTTGTGCTTTGCTCTTTTTTCTTGATGATTCTTGTGATAATTTTCATCGATTTTAGTAATCTTTTCAAAGAAACAAATGACTATTTTTTTTATAATGTGTGTTCATTATTTCACTGATTTCTGTATTTTTTGTTTCCTCCCATTTTATTCTGTTTACTTTGTATTTAATTTGCTTTTCTCCCCTTCACTTCTTAAGATATAAATGTAGTTTATTAGCTTTATATCTTTCTTCTTTCTCCTATAGGGAAGAAGCTATTAATGTCCCTCTAAGAATGCTTCAGCTGCATCTGTTGTATTATTTCATAGCTTTTGTTCTTTTCATAGCTATATTGCTGGATTTCCAGAAAAAAATATTTCACTTTATGGCTTTAATTGTAGCGTTGATATTTAAAATACATAACATAGCAGTGCTTTCAGGGCATTGGTCAGTAGCTCTTCTAAAAGAATTTGAATCACATAGCATATTTTTCTGGAAGAGAAGCTTTCAGTTTGAGAAAACTATCATACTTTTTAGACTAATTTAAAAAAAATCCTTATTTGAAAATAGCAAGCCACCAAATTGCATGTAAATTGTATGAATTATTATAATTTTTCTTGATGAGTTGGTAGCTCTCTGTTAACATTGGTTTCAACATTCAAAGAGGGAGAACAAAAACCTGAGCCAAAAATAATTTTAGGGGCTATCATCTTTTAATGTTAGTCAAATCTTTGACCAAACTCTCTTATGATCAATTTCTTCTTAAAAACATCAATGTATATTTATTTCAATTGCTCCAAACTGAAATATAAGATAGTTTTTGTTTTCAAACATTTTTTCCAATTATTTCACAGTTATCATTCAACATCCTGAAAATTACTGCTTACTTATTGAACAAACAGGAACATGTTTAATGTCACCAGAGTAATTTATTGTATTGCTATTTAAGGATTCCTCACATAATACATTATCTGTTTCTTTCCATGTCTCTGTACATTAACGTTTATATATTTGGTAGTTTAATGTTAGACTCTACAGAAATGGGTCCTTCGTAGCAATAGCATTTAAGCCAGTTGTAAAGGAAAAGAGTGCAGTTTCCTGGAGAAGGTATACATATGAAAACAATCACACACTGGTTCTCATTTTTGTATTATATAAGTGAGTTTGGGCATTGAATAGAATGTGTTGCTGACATCAATAGTGGCACTTTAGCTAACTAACAGAAAGTGCTCATATCTTGCCACGAGGGTCAGGAAAAATGGATAATATGTGGAAGTAATATAGTTACCACTGGGAAACGCCAGAGGTTAAATGTGCATATGGGAGAATAAAGAATGGGCTACTGTTCAAACTGAAGTAGAGTCCGGGCGCAGTGGCTTATGCCTGTAATCTTAGCACTTTGGGAGGCCGAGGCGGGCAGATCGCCTGAGGTTGGGAGTTCGATACCAGCCTAGTCAACAGGTGAAACCCTGTCTCTACTAAAAATACAAAAATTAGCTGGGTGTGGCTAATAATCCCAGCTACTCTGGAGGCTGAGGCAGGAGAATCATTTGAACCCAGGAAGGGGAGGTTGTAGTGAGCCGAGATCACACCACTGCACTCAAGCCTGGGTGACAGAGTGAGACCTTGTCTCAAAGAAAAAAAGAAAAAAAAAATTGAAGTGGAGAAAAACTTAGAAGTCAAAGTCATTGGAGGTATGTGTAAAAGAAATGACAGGTAATTTAAGAAAAAAATGGGTAAAATATTTGAGGAAGGGATTCACAGAGGAAGAAATAGTTAATAAAGAAGAAAAGATGTTCACCTACATTGGACATTAGGTCAATGCATATTTAAATGGTGTGCCACTTCACATCCACCAGATTCGCCAAAAGTGAAATGCATAAAAGTAATGCATTAATGAGAATGTGGAACTCCCATATACAACTGGTGGGAGGGTAAAATGATACAATCGTGTTGCAAAGCAATTTTGCTGCAACTTTATGCTGGATACTTTCTATTTACTCCTCCACATCCACTTCCCATCTTTCTTTGCATAGCTTTTTGCTCTAGGGGGTTGACCTTACGTCAAGAAAGCTCCCTGGTTCTCTGGCTTACAGTTGGGTTCAGTTGTAGATTGGAGGACGTAAGGGAAGTAAGGTCATGGTAATTATCTTCTTGCCACTCTCACATGTGTTTGCTTGTCCTATCCCTTAAACCACAGATCCCATCAGACAGTTCTCTCCATAAAGTTATGTGCTCCAGATCCTTCTGTTTTCTCTCCTTGCTACATGAGGCTTTAAAATGGTGATGACTCTGTGTTCTTGCTAATGCCAGAGTACTGCACTGTTTTTTAGGTCTCTAAACATTGACAATACCTATTGAGTAGTTTTTATTAAATTCTTCTTAAATTTTCCAGTTTGAATGTGCCATCTGATTCTTGCTAGGATGGAAAAGGATATCCCTGATAAAGTTAAATGAGTGCTTGGCTATGACCCAGCAATAGCAATTATTAGGCGTATTTCCTTAAGATAGATTTGCTCAATCAGTTATACATAAATGTTTATGGCAACATTATTTGTAATTACAAAAGTTTAAAACAATCTGAGCATCCAAAAACATATGATAGATTAATACATTGAAGTATGCAACATTATTCAGCAGTGAACATGAAAAAAGTAGAGCCAATGACCCACCATGGATAAAACTCAAAAGTATAATTTCTAGTGAAAAAAAGTGAGTTACAGAAGGATATGGACAGCAGGAAGCCATGGATATACAAATTAATACCCATATATGACTTTTATTGTGTGTGTGTGTATAAATATATATATATTTTATATATATATATATAAAGAATAAAATCACATTTGAGAAGGATAATTCAAAATTCAGGAAAGTGGTTATCTCTAGGGACGAAGAAGAATGAGGTTGTATAGGAATCCACACAGGAGTTGAAAGTCTAGTGTTTTATTTTTTTAGATGGTAGAGGATGCAAGAGTGTTCACTTTATTATTACTTAAAATATTTTACTTGCCTGAAATAGTTGATAATTTAAAAACAATTTTAAAGGCAGAAGTATTGACCAACCTACAAGAAAAACAACAACAACAACAAGAAAAGGAGCATGGCCTCTGTCCAGAGTTTCAAATTGGCCTTGAGTTGCTTTGTCCGTATTTGTCCCCATAGAAATTGTTATTCCAACCTTCTAAAATACTTCTTAATTACCAAAGGATTATGCCATCTGGTGTTATCTAACATATCCTTTTGTGATATTTGTGCAGTTTTGGTCAGAGTGGAAATCCTTCATCTTTTAGCTATTTGTTGTGGACACTGGCAAGGACAAGTATGGATTTAAGTGACGGCCCTTCTGTCAATTTCTTACGTAGATCCAGCTGGGAACGTTTTCAGTGCGCATAAGACAAGAAGCCAGAAGACCCCGATGAGGCCACTCCTTGAGAGCTCAAGGACGAACTTCTCCAACTGGGCAGCACATGCTGCACATTCACTCCTCTCTTCCTTCAGAATAATGCCTTTCCATTTGGTATAAGATGTATATTGTTACAATGATAGCAGGGGAATATGAAAATGTTTGCAATGTGGAGAAAAGAGTATAACATCTGACTAAACTTTGTCAAAATTTATTCTTTAAACTATCTGTTATATATCCCAAGACACAAATGGGCTAAATGAGAGCCTTAGGTTTTTCTTTAAAAAGCAGGTAAATTATTATTATTATTATTATTATTATTATTATTTTGCCATGTTAACCCAGAGATGCTGGAAAATACATAGTGCACTTATGGTGGTCACAACTGATACATGATATCACAAAGTAAAATATTTATTCTTATTGGTAGCATTGGAATAGTTACATACTATAAATCTTTAGCAAATTACTGAACCCTGTGCTTCAATTCCATCATTTTACAAAGGGAATGATAATAGCATTAACATCACAGAGTTGCTGTGAGGATTATGTAAGCACTGGAAAGAGAGCCTGGACAGGCAACTACTGTGTGATCTGGCAATTGCAATTCTACACATTACCCTGGAGAAATGAAAAGCTGTGTTCACATGAAAATCTGTACACAAATATTCATAATAGCTTTATCCATAATGGCCACAAATTTAAATAGTGTTGTTTCAAAGCATAGATTTTATTATTGTTTAAGTATGATGAGGCCAACAGATCAGGAGGTGACTGTCATTGAAATGGTGGTTTGTTACAGTTCGTAAAAGGAGGGGCATGCCACGCCATGCAGGGCCACACGAGGAAGCATCAGGGTTAATCAGCAAGCAGAGAGAGGGGAGAAAAATAAGAACATGAACCCTTATTGTAGTTTCCACAAGAGGGAATATGTGAGGCAGAGCCAGCAGGCTTAGGGTTGGCTGGTTTGAATAATTTTAGCAGGTTGTGGGGTGTAAGTACTGTCTGGTACCTGACCCTGGGTGATTACGGTAGGGGAATATTGGCTTGGAATATAACAGCCTTGATGTTATGATTACATATGCATATTTGTTTTTATCCATGGTTCCTGGCTCATAACTCCCAGAGCCCTTATTATAGTCTTTTGTTATAATGTTGGGGGTACTTTAGGCCTCAGGAAACAGAATCTCTTTCTCTGATTTTTTCCTGTCCTCCTTTTATCTGCGCAAGGCAGGGCTCTCATCTGATTGTAGGTCAAAAGACCCTCATTCCAGAGAGATTCCTGCCCCGTATTCTGGAGGAAGAAATGCTGCCCAGAGAAGCCGAGAAGAATCTAAACACACAGGTCTTGCCAGGGTTCCCCACTCAGTCCATTAGCATGAGATCATACCCCTTTTGTCCAATTACATTGTCACACAGTTGCCACTCATCACTGTGTAATGAATCCTCCATTAAAACCCCAAAGGACAGGGTTCAGAGAGCTTCCACATGGCTAAGCACGTGGAGGTTGCTGGAGGGTGGTGCACTCAAGGAGAGCGTGGAATCTCTGAGCCCTTTCCCGCAGGCCTCTCCTATGCATCTCTTTATCTATATTGTTTGCAATATGCCTTACAATAAACTGGTAAAATATGTGTTTCCCTGAGTTCTGTGAGGCACTTCAAATTCATCAAACCCAAAGAGGGAGTAGTGGGAACCCCAAGTGGAAACCCTGAAGGCCTGGACTTGCAACTGCTGTCTGAAGGCAGGGGCAATCTTGGGGACTGAGCCCTCAACTGTGTATGTATGGGGGGGAACCCCCAAACATTTTGTCACAGAAGTCTTCCGTGTTGATTGTTGTGGTGTGAGAGCAGAGGAAAAATACTGCTCTAGATTGATATTTTGCATATGAAAAGAGCACCTGCAGGTGAGTAATTTACTTTCTCTAGAAATTGGCTATCCTTGGAGGACAGGGGTCATTTTCTCCAGGATGAGTAAAGGCTCAGATGTCAAAACATCATGATAAAAAGACGTGCTCAATACAAACTTGGTTAAACAGTGATACATCTATACCATGGAATGCTATTCACTAATAAAAAAAGAATGAACTATTGATACATGCAACAATTTGAATGAATCTTAGCACATGGGATGGGGGATGGTGGTAGTGGTTGAGATGGAGTGTGTGGCTGTAAAAGGGCAATGGAGGAACCCCCTTGCCTATGTCAATGTCAATATCCTCGTTGTAATATTGTACTAAAGTTTTACAAGATGTTACCCTCCTGGGAAACTGGGTAATGGTTATATGAGATCTCTCTGAATTAATTCCTAAAACTGCATATAGATTTACAATGATCTCAAAATAAGAAATATAATTACAAAAAAAGAAACCTGGCACATAGTTGGAGCTTATCTTTTTTTTTTTTTTGAGATGGAGTTTCACACTTATTGCCCAGGCTGGAGTACAATGGTGCGATCTTGGCTCACTGCAACCTCCACCTCCCGAGTTCAAGTGATTTTCCAGCCTCGGCCTCCTGAGTAGCTGGGATGACAGGTGTGTGCCACCACACCTGGTTAATTTTTGTATTTTTAGTAGAGACAGGGTTTCACCATGTTTTCCAGGCTGGTCTCGAACTCCTGACCTCAGGTTATCCACTGGCCTCAACCTTCCAAAGTGCTGGGACTACAGGCATGAGCCACCGCACCCGGCCAAATATTAGTTATTTTTAATGTTATTTGCTCTATAGTACTAACACATTATAATTTAATGCATTAGTATAGTTTGATTCATTAATTCCAGCACTAATTTAGTAAATATTTAAGAATGCTTATAAGGTACAAAGCCTCCTAGGTTATGGTTATAAAGACATGAGCCCTACTCCCTTGCTGTCATGTAACTCCACTACAAAAACGGAAAGAAGAAAATGCTCCAAGTGTTGTAATAGGAGACGTAATGGAGTAGTTACAAGCAAGGTTTGGAGCTAGGAAGGCTCATGCTGAATCTCTCTGATTCCTGTATTTTCCTCAAAACTGTATTTTTCTGAAGAAATTTACCCTTACCCTCTTGATTTCTATTGTTTCATCTATAAAATGATGATGAAAGTGATTTATTGGTGTGGCTTTGAAGTTTAAATGAGATAATATAATACTTTAATCTTCTAATAAAAATAAGTTGAACACCTGCTACTTGGCTCTAGAAGATACTGGGGATTCAACAGTGCTTACGCAAATTATGTCAGCCTTCATGAAGTGTAGTCTTGTGGGTTTTTGAACACTCAGAGAGATTTGCTATGAAATTGAATGCTTTCACTGCAAAGTTATGAACTTTTCCCTTGGACAGTTAAAAAACAGTAATGTATCTCTACTTTAAGATAAATGAAAGCACCTGTTGTTAGTTGTGTAATATTTTCTCTGTGTATTTCTAAAAATATGTATGCAGACTGAAAGATATTTTCAGTGTAATTTCATTCATGCTTTATCTTCATGTAGGCTTGATTTTTGATGAGTAGTAGGTACTTGTTTAGCAAGTGATCAATAAGTAATAGCATGAAAAACAAAGATACATATATATATATATCTGATACAGAATGGGGATAAGATTATTTCTATCAGGAAAGGCTTTTTGGAGGAACTGGCATTTGAGCTGGACCTCGAAAGAGTAAATAATAATATTTAAAATAATATTTAAAATAATTTTTTAAGCATCGGTGAGATTATACCCAATTGAAAACATTTAGCACCTATCATGTCCTCAAAATAAAGGGCTTCATGTAGTAAAAACAAAAAAATCAAGTGGCATTCTTCATACTTTCACTTGTTTTACCTGTAAACGGCACCCTGAAAATCTGCCACGCTGGCTTCTGAGGCTATGAGATAATAATACATTCAGCCAGGTTGAGTTCTCTGTCTTTGATCTGATGATCCTGAAGGAATACAACAATTTTCTCTAAACCCATTGTACGAAGTATCTTACTTCTCAGAGTTGGTGCAATGGGCTTTAAGGTCCAGCCTGTAGTTACTTATGCCAGCCAGTTTTTTACGCAGTGTTTCCCAGAAAACAGCAGTTCAAACCATCAGAATTTAGCTTTCCCCTTTAGAAGATTTGAGGCTAATTGTACCTTTTCTCTAAAGAAATTCTTATAACTTTGAACTTTATAAAAGAAAGACTCAAAATTTGTGTAAAGAATTATGCAAAATAATTGAAAAGAATTCTAATTGTTAGAACTGGAAGGTAGCTATAAATTTGATTGATAGGATTAATGTTCTGCTCGTTAGCTTTGTGTGTGTGTGTGTGTGTGTGTGTGTGTGTGGTCTGAGACAAAAATCTTGACAAAATCTTGCTCTGCTGCCCAGGCTGGAGTGCAGTGGCATGATCTCACTGCAACCTCTGCCCCTGGGGTTCAAGCGATTCTCCTGTCTCAGCATCTCGAGTAGCTGGGATTATAGGCACATGCCACCACGCTCGGCTAATTTTTGTATTTTTAGTAGAGACGGGGTTTCACCATGCTGGCCAGGCTGGTCTCAAACTCCTGACCTCGTAATCTGCCTGCCTTGGCCTTTCAAAGTGCTGGGATTACAGGCATGAGCCATCACGCCCGGCCTTTCTCATTAGCTTTCTAGTTAACTTTACTTGGTGTTTGAATTCTTCCTCATGCAAAATGCAAGAAAGCTTTGATAGTATGTCTACAAGTTTACTTCCCTAAACTCCTTAGTTTCTTTTTATATATCATTTATATTTATGGAATATTTATAGAATGTCCTCTTGTGTCGATCCAAGGGTATAATGCAGTTTTTAGCTAGTTGAAAACCAGAGCTACTCTTAAGATTCTCAACACACGAGATACAAAAAAGGAACATGTCAGAGGAAATTTAGGAACCTAGAGTGGAGGGAAGGATTGGAGGATCTGACAACAGATGAATTCACCTGAAGGGATGACCACTTCCCAATTTAACAGCTTAATTACCAGGTCTGCATGTGGCTGAGACTTCTGGGGTTTCTGATAACGATGACGAGAAATGATTATCTTCAGCTTAGCAGTAGTACAAAAAGTCTATTAGATATCAGATGCAAAACACAAAAGCCCTTTGAATCTACCATTTTTTTTTCTTCCGTGGCATATGATTTGCTTGAGTTTTTTTTTTTTTTTTAATTAAACTTCTACTCCAAGAAAAGTTGGAGCACATTTTTGGTAACAGTTTTTGTCTCTTGGGGGAGAGGTAATGTGATAAGTTTTTTAAATTCAATCAGTCATCTAAAAATAGCAGGTAAACGCCTTTTTTAAAAAAACAGAAATCTATTTAAACAACTTAGAAAATGTATATCAGGATTGTGTGTACAATTATTGTATATGCTTACTATGTAGTGTTACAATGACTTGTTATTGTTTTAAAGAAAATTTCATTGATATATATTTCGAGGTAGTTTAGAAACAGACATTTAGAAAATGTTCCATTTAAATTTTAAAAAACATTTTATTTATAATACACAAAATAAATCAGGTTTCTTGAAATATGATGAAATACTTCTGGGGGTTGTTTTATTAAAACCTTTATTTATGTACATGTCTTTAGTCCAAAGAAAGAACTAGAAAACAAATCCCTCTGAGACGAAATTGAACATTTGAGCCTTGTGGAATGCTGAGGACAGAAGTAAGGTCATGAAAATGTAATATGTATGCCTATCACTCATTTTTGTTGCTCTTGTATTATTAAAAATATTTCTGTAACAGCTGAATTCTGCTTACCTGACATACTGAAATATGACAACATTCTGTCTTAGCTTTAAATTATATAGTTTTAAAACATAATAGTAATAACTTCCCACCTTTCATGTCCTAGTGCTTTAAATGTATCATTTTAAATTATTTTAAAAACCCTAAATTATTCAATGTAGAGTAGGCATTTTATACCTATTTTTAACAACATGGAAACTGAGGCTAAGAGAGTTTAAATAACTTGCACAAAATCACAACGTGCTAAGTAGTAAAGATTTAAACCCAAAGCACATGCCCTGAACGCCAGTGCTATTGCCCTTCCTGTTGGAAACTTTGCAAATTGTGAAACCCTTTTCATTTTCTCAAAGCAGAACATAGATAGATATACGGCGTTATTGTCATACTGCTGATGAAGTGATTCTCACTCAGGAAGGACAGCAGAGCGGCTACACAGTCAGATGGGGTCTGGTTGCCACCTGTGTAGGTTTCAAGCGATGCATAGAAAGGTTGGAATGGTTGGACTCATGGAAACCTGGCCTCCCTACTTATCTGCAGTCCCCTTGTTTCAGGTCATTTACATTCACAGAGCACTTCAGGACTTATTGCCAAGGCTCTTGTGTAAGCATCTCTTTGGTATGCAGGCACAGATGAAGCTCTTGAAGATGGTTGGTGCCCCAGGTAGGAAGTTGACCCAAGTGAGTTCCTTGACTCTTGAGAAATGAGCTCAGTTATAAGAGAGTGTTCTGAGACTTGAAACAGAGGAAGGAGAAAGTGAGTAAAATTGGATTTAAATGGAAATCTGATGTTCATTTGAATTTGTTCCAGTTATGCTTGGAATGCCTGATGCATTTGAATTTTCAAGTTTAGAACAGTATTATGTGAAAATGCCTCGATAATTCCAGAAAAGAATACGTCTAAGGGGAATGAAGAAGTAAAGGTGTCTTTTATTACTTTCAGCTTTTCCTTAAATCCATTTAATTATGGCACCAGCTTACACATCTATAATAGCTTTTCAGGGCACTTTGTGATATATAACTTTGTTTTATTCTTAATAGATCTTTGTTGTAAGTAGCACGATTTGTATTTTCTTCATTTTGTTGATAAAATAACCGAGGGGCAGAAAGATTACATAAATCTGTTATTACTCTTAAAATTTGTGGTAAGTTAAACAATAAAATAGATTAAACAAAAAATGTGTTTGTGTGTGTACATATACATGTGTGTGTGCCTCAACGTTTTGTTTTAACTTTAAACATATAAGTATACATTCTGACATGGGCTAAAGCTTTTTGTTTGCATGTATTTTTGATGATTGAAGTTCCCTATAATATTTTTTTATTTAAATCATACCCATATTGAATCATCTATAATATTTAGGATTTTATTTGGCAGGGGGAGAGTAAGTACTTAAATTTTTAAAGCAATGGGTATGTCCATTTTCTGTATTTTTATTATTTTTCAAATATTTGATTATCATATTTGACATTTGTTAGTCACTTGCCTTTACTGAGTCTTACTAAAACATTCAATGGCATTTTCATAGTACTATAATTCTATTTGCAGATTCATAGTCTATTGGTTTACTAATGTTTAATCAAATCGTACAATTACAATATAACAAGTGCAACTGACAGGGACAGTTTTGGGAACAAACACAACTGATTCTATTAAACATACAACACAGCGAGTGGGAGCAGACGTGTGGATGTGCTTGTGAGTAGTCTGCTAACTGTGAGCATACAATGTGCCAAAGCATACGGAGGTTTTAGAGATAGAAGGACAAGCTTGGATTTATCAGTTACGGGGACTTCTATTTTGACTGTAAATAGTTGAGACAAGAGCACTTTTTTCTCAGTATCTTGAATAGAAGCACAGATGTAGCTAAAGTCAATTAATCATAACATCTACTTATTCAACCAATATTTATTAGGTACCTGCTATGTGTCAGATACATAGTTCTGGCAGCTGAGGATACAATATGAATAGAGCAAATATAAATCTCTAATCTTACGAAACGTAGAGTCTGTAAAGTAGAAGTACATGAAACAAATTAAATATGAAATATGGTGAAAAGTCTATGGCAAAGGTGAAGTGGTGTTTGAGATATGGTCTATGATTTGAAGGCCTTACTGAGTTGATATTTCTGTAAGGATGCAAAGGAGACGAGAGTGTGAACATACTTGAATGGCTTTAATATGAACAAAATGCAACGGGGTTCAAAGCAGACAGTTTTGATTTAGCTAGGTGTGGAGATTGGTTTACCACCTAAAGGAGCAGCGAGTGCAAAGGCCCTGAGGCAGAATAGTCAGTGTCTTTGAGGGAGAGCAAAGAGACCAATGTGGCTGGAGCAGGGTGGGAGAGGGGAAACCAATAAATTGGACCAGAAAAATAATGAGGGGGAGGATGGGAGTAGCGTTTCAAATACAGTCTTCTAGTCTCTGTTAATTGGACTTTGGCTTTTACTCTGCAAAAAAACAGGTAGACATTGGAATATTCTGAGTAAATAGGAGGCATGATCTGACAGATGATATAATCACTCTGTGTGCTGGGTTGAGAATGTCTTAGAGAAGGCTGAGAGTGAAAACAAGCAGGACAGTTAGCAGGCTGATGCAATGCTTCAGGTGAGAGACAATGGTAAAATACGCATTTTTTTAGCAATGCAACTAGCAGCAGAGGTAGAGAATTATTTATATTACTAAAACAACTAGAACACAGTAGGAGAGATAAAGCCAGAAAAATGAGAAGCAATCAAAATATTTAGCAGAAGATTATCTAAAAGTATATTGTGACCACATAATGAATTACTATCTAAAACGTATGTAGAAAAATATTATAATGACACACATTCAATCATGATATACGGTAATACTAAGTCAATGTGGTACATTACGAAATAGACTAACGATATTTTTGCAAATACAAATTGTGCACATATTTTATTTGCACTTACACGGTGTACAAAAGACATATGCATGGATTATGAATGCTTTAAAAGATCCTTATTTTTTGCTCCTCTGCTCTTCAAAAAGTTTTCTATACAATCAGCATGCATGCTAAATACATTAGCTCATTTATTTCTTTGTTCCATCAATGCATTTTTTTTGTTTGTTTTGAGCATGGATTATCTTTAAAATTTTGCTCTTGGCTTTAACAAAGATTAAAAATGAATGAGACGTAATTCTTTTCATCAGTCTCTATAATTTTGTAGATGTAGAGTAATATAATGGTGTATATACTAATACTATTAAAAAGTTAGAGAAGCACAAATAAAATATTATAAGGGGTTAAGAGGAGACAAATATTTTAGCTCAATGGCATTTGAATTGGGCTGAGAAATATCAGGGAAGTGTTTTGACAGTTTGTGGAATAGAATTCTCAGTGGAGGAAACAGAATTAGCAGAATTATAGAGTCAGGGATGCATAAACCATGTTGGAGAACATGTTATCTAGTGCAGCTAAAGTGTAGAGGAAATACATATAAGTGTAGTACAAGGAAGTATAGTCATGTGTGTGTATATATATATGTATAGTATAGATTCAAGAAGTATGTAAGTATATTACAAGAGAATCAAACAAGAAAAATGGAAGACAATTAAGAATATTCTTGGTCATTAAAGAGCAGTATGTTTGTGCTATGTTTGTATATGAGACACATTTGCATAAAATATATTTAACCTCTGTAGACTTATATTCACAGATTAGCTAAAATCTCTCTTCAGTTACTTAAATTTTTAATTGTAGACTTGTGTCACAAAATTGATATTTATTGAAAAGAAAAATGTAATCTTATGACTCTCTCCTTTCTGGAAATATTTTCTGATTTATTTTGCATTTCACCAATACAAATATACTGGAGATATCTATTTATGGATAGAAAATTTTACTCTAGCTCCTCATATATTGAATTTTTCCTAGGAGGCATCTGGAAGAATCTAGTTCATTATATGTGAAGTTTATTTGGAAAAATGAAAAGAATTGTTGCCCTACAGAAGAACTTGGTAGTGACGTCTGCAGAGAGGTGCTGGGCATCTTGTTTAAATTCCTTGTGACTTAGGGCTATGGAACTGAGCCAAAACCAGCATCACGGCTGCCCCTAGTCACATTGCTGCAGTTTGTAAGTTTGCATTAGTCAACAGCACTTGGAGGGTCTGATTACTTACTTGTGAACATTTGCTCTTGGCTGTAAACTGGTAAATAAACAAAGGCTCTGCATGAGAGAGCAATGACATTTTGGTAATTCTAGGGGAAAATAAGTCAATTTGAGCACTTGATTATAAAGAGAGGAAACCAAGATGTTACATTTTGCAGTCGTTTGTCCCCCCCCCCCCCACCCCATTTGTAACTGACAGATTGGATTTAACACATGGAAACTGGAAGACTACTTGCCTTTAAAAACGGTCTAATTACATTTGGAACTTAAGGGAAATAGAAGATTCCAGGATATTTTTGTTTTGAATTTGAAATTGGGGACAGCGCATGCACAGTTGTTTGTTTTCACACTTTATGGGAATGAATCACACCATGTCGACCGTGAGATTTAATTATGTATTTAGCAGAGAAGCTGGAGATGTGCCAGTGCAATAGCTAAGCTGCTGGAATAGCCTGGGCACAGCCCCTTCCAGCTTCCAGACACTGCAAACCTTTCGTAATAGCACGTTTAGCATAGGAGATGGAATAGTGTTGATGAGATGCATAAAATCTCAGTGGAATGCTTCTGCTAGGAAACAAAATGCTGATGTCAAAAGAAGGACGTTTTTTATAACGGGGAGCAAAGCCACTGAACCTCTGGGCATAGGGTCTAACTTTAATTGAAGCAATTCGAGCAAAACATGTCATCTCTGCTTGTTCCCATTGTTCATTTCATCTACAGTCTGGTGCGTGAACTCTCCATCCTAAACCTTTGCACATAGACAGAGCTTGTTGCAATATTTAGAACCTGGGGACCAAGGAGTAATATGAAACTTGAGGGTTTTTTTTATTTAAAAATTTACCATTATTTTAATGAGTTTTCTTTAATACTCAATTCAGAATTGAATTGGCTGAGAAATTTTTAGATTAATGTATGTTCAAAGATTTTTTTCTAATAACAGCTAAATAGGTTAATTTATTTATGAAGGATTTGTGAGGGCTACTGAAATAAACTAAAAGGGAATAGGCAAGTCTGACATGATTTTGCCATAAAATATATTTCCTTCTTAGATGTGTCTGATCCAGTGATTTTCATTCTAAGTCTCTTGAAAGTAGCTAGGATAAACCTAGAGTTGCTCTTTTTTTTCTTCCCTTAAGATGTCAAAAGCCTAACAGAAGTCATACATTTACTAGCTTGAGAGAGCTGTGATGCTAATTAAATAGTATTTGTTCTTGTTTGCTATAATTGTATCACCCCGACTTACTGACCGTGGCTGTAAATAATAATAATGTAATTGTAATAATTCAGGGTTTCATTGTCCATAGAGGAAAGTAATAAAAAAGAAAACTTTGGTAATAAAATACCTGGGCTCCAAAGATACAACTTCTGATAATCATATTCATTTTTGTCTACATGTTTTCATGTCCCTAAATAGGGACACAAAAGAAACATAATGACATTGGACTTAGAATAGGAAGTAGGGAATGCTCATTTCTTCTAATCTATAATACATTCCACTTGAGATAATATTTGATCTCTTGATCCTTGGTCTCTCTGTCTATAGATATTTAATTTATTCTCCCAGAGTCTAGGTTAGCGTTTGTGAGGGTTTGTTTGAATTTGCTTTCAGTGAATCTTCTGACATACAATATACAGATATGCTTTTAATAATACCGCCAATAAAATGTATGTATCAGATAACTTCCAGTGAATGGAGTGGAACTGCTTGTGATCATGAATGATGCTTTCTGTGTATTGATAATGTCACGTAGGCACCGTCAAAGCCTGCAATCGGCCAGTTGCTGAAGCAACATTGCTGATTAGTTGATTAACTTAATAAAGTGGGGCTTCTGCTACCACTGCACTATCAAAGAGTCACTCAATGATAAGTCCTTGAAAATATGTAAAATAAGTTAAAAGAGAGAAGAAACCGAGAAAGCCATTCATGACCACCGACAGAATTATGTCTCTGTGGTGGGCTGTCAGGGCAGAGCAGTAGCCCTCTGCTGTGATCCCCTTCAAAGAACCCCTGGAGCCACCCAAAGAAAGTTGATGTGCCCACGGTTCTGTTCTTTTCAGCGGTAGATGGGGGTGGGAGCAGGAAGTGGGAACTTATAAAAGCCTGGCATCACACCCTGACTTGGGTCAGCTTCAACATTAATTTCTTTTTTAGTTTTTATCTTCATAGATTTAGGAGGATGAGTACAGTTGTGTTCCATGGATATAGTGTGCAGTGGTGCAGTCTGGACTTTTAGTGTAACCATCACCCGAGCAGTGGACATTGTACCCAATCAATAGCACTTCACCCCTCATTCCTCTCTTACCCTCCTGCCCACTGTAGCCTCCAATGTCTATTATTCTATTCTGTATGTCTGTGTGTACCCATTGCTTTGCTACCACTTATAAGCGAGAACATGGGACATTTGACTGTGTTTCTGGGTTATCAAAATTAATTTCACCTTCAGAACTTCATTTGAATTTGGCTGAGGCTCTCATTGAGATCACATCACAGCTCGGCTTCTTCCTCTGCTTGTATCTTTCCTTTTGCCACCATAGGTGTTGATTCCCCAAGAGCCTCCTGCACACTAATTTCAACCTACAACTTCCCCATGTGTACTAATGAAAGGGCCGATCTGGGCAGCTTTTATGTCCCAGGCTATCCCAGGTCTGGTAACCAGCCTGTGAGAAAGGACACCTAGTTCCTTAAGGCTGAATTGTCTCTGACTCTATCTAGCCATATATCCTAAATCAACCTCTGCATTCATAAGACACCCTGACATTAATGTATTCCTTTCTTAACTACCTTGAAGAACAATCTCTCCCCAACAAAATTAGTTGCCTATTCAGATCCAGAGCATGTGAGATGATTTCAGCTGAACTGAAGCCAAGATCCACGCCTAGCAACATTATCACCGTCTTTTGGGCAAAATGCCATGCTTTACGTGTCTGAATTCACAATTCAATAATGTTATATGCCTTATTCTATTTTCCAGAATGTTTCTTTGAATCCCAGATATTGAGACTATCATTTTGTAAGGAACTAGGAAGTGTTTAGTCATTTCTGTTACGTGTAAAGGACAAAATTTAAAATATTTCCCTAAATTTGTTATTTTTTCTGTCTTGCTTTGAAATTTCTATCACTTGTAAGCTAACATTGTTTTCTGTGTGTGTTTTGGTGTCCTTGATTAAGCCTGCTATTGTGGTTCTGTTTTGACACTCTTGATGTCAATTTTCAGGAAACACCTGTCTAAAGAACAACGTAGAGCTCATCATACAGAAGTGAGCTAGCTATCTCTGCCAGGCAGAATAGAGTTCTAGCATCTGTGTCTTCAGGCCAAATGATGCATGATCCAGTTTGATTTAATTTACTTATCATTCACATTGGAGGGAATTCAGAATACGAAGGTATGTTCACAAAGAGACCATTTCTGCCAAATCCAAAATAATTTCTAAGTGTTCCTGGAATGTGTAACTGTTGATTATTAAGTCAGAACTTACTTTCAGTTAAGGGATTCTCCCATTATATCTTTAGCCCAGTAGTGCCGAACTTGGTTGACCATGACTCTAGCTAATAGGTGATGTATGTATAATGTGAGAAAACCAATCTACCTCTTCAAATATCTTTCCTAGTTCGCCAAGATTTGCAAGTACTGGAGAAAATGAGCTTTTATCTCTAAAAATGATCAATCTTCTTAAGTGCTCTTTCTGTGTTTTCTTGGCAGTTACATACACATGCTCACTTTCAAATTCAGAAATCGTAATGATTGGCAGCAGGGGTGCCTCAATCTACGCACTCAAGTGTCCACATGATGTTGCCCCTCTTTACTGACTAGGGAATGAAATAAAAGCCAACTTCTGAGGGCTCTTTCTGCTGGGATGATAGAAGATTGACTCCTTTCTCCCTTTCTTGGGGTTTCCCTCTCTCCACTGGGGTGGGGGCCATGAATCTGGGGCCTTTGCAGAGATAACACATTAGAAGTGAGAGCCCCTCATAGTCATTACAGCCATCTCTCTGCTTTGACAACTTCTGAGATGTTCCTTGCTCCTTCCCACATGATTTCTTCAGTCCTGGCCTCTTCTGTTCTTTCTATGTCATGCTTGTGACCTGGAGCTTCCTGAAAGGCTGTCTGTGGCCACACTAGTTTGAAGCACTTCTCTCAAATCTTGTCACCTCCTTAAGAGCAGCACAAATTCTCTTTCTCATGTAACCCAGTGCCTATTCTGCATTTCCTGAACTCCTTACCTTTTTTTTTTTTTTTTTTTTTTTGAGATGGAGTCTTGCTCTGTCGCCCAGGCTGGAGTGCAGTGGCACAGTCTCAGCTCACTGCAACCTTGCATCTGGATTCAAGTGATTCTCCTGCCTCAGCCTCCTGAGTACCTGGGATTACAGACGTGTGCCACCATGCCCGGCTAATTTTTGTATTTTTAGTAGAGATGGGGTTTCACCATGTTGGTTAGGCTGGTCTCGAACTCCTGACCTTGTGATCTGCCCACCTCAGCCTCCCAAAGTGCTGGGATTACAGGTGTGAGCCACTGCGTCTGGCCTACATTTCTTAATGGTGTAGCCATTTGAGGGGGAAAATACAGACAGACTTGAGATTTCTACAATTACCATTCCTCAAGATACAGAAATCTTATAATCTCCTCAAGAGCAGATTACTTGCTTTAATGTGTAATAATAATAAAAATACATTGTGTGGGGGGGAAAGGACCACACAGATTGAGATTTTAATATCTGAACCTACTATTCAACCACAAATCTTATTAGCCATTTATTGAAAAGCTTTCTTGTTTTAGACAGATAGAACAGGTCCTGAGTAAAGAAAGGAAGATGCAGAGTGCCCTGCGCAGAACTTGTCACCAGCCAGCAAAGGGCGTGTCTCAAGCTTCAGTGCAAGTGTGACCAGTATGGGTCCCAAAAAGTCAAGATGGCTCCTGACAGCAGTAATCAGGTACAGGGATGCTCAGTGATGGGGAATCAAAGGCCTCTAGCCTAGTGCCGAAGTTTACATTCTTACCAGCTGTGAGATCTGGCGTGCCACTTAATCTCTCTGTCCTTTAGTTTCCTAATCTTTAAAATGGGCAGACAATTTAAAAAATAATTTAAACAGTTCCTGAAGTATTACAAAAGTGATTATTGATGACAATGATTAGTGATGAGAGCACCAGAACATGGGAAATGTAGATTATGTATTCTACAGGATATATAATCCTGTATATCCTGCCAAGACAGAAAGAATAATGTGGAGGAGAAATATTGAATTGACAGCATATTTACCTAGATGGAATGGAATTAAAACTAGAAGAAACTAAATGTACTTTGGATTGGTAAGATTAAGTTTCCGGACAGCAGACGAAATGGATGTCTATAAATCCATTTTTTACAAGTGGGTCAAAGTGTCTATAAATTCATATCTTGCTGGATAATTAGATAATTCCCTTTTAAAAATAACATGTGGTTATAGTGAACCAGACACAAATACAGGATTTATTGGCAAGAACTAATTGATTCTAATTAGTTTGATACCTAATTTGGTTTTATGTTTCTCTCTTTGCGTTTTACCTCCAAATTGAAGACTCTTTACCTTAACAGCTTATACAACATAATCTGTTAAACATTTCTGGAAAAAGAAATGTATCATTCCCTTTGAAAGTTATTCATTCCAATCATAAAATGCCACAGGCTTTCTCCTCCCCCACCTCACCCTGCCCCCATTCAGAATTCTCTAGGGAAAGAAATGGTAGGGAGATGAAAGTCCTTTAAGACTTCTCCTTTTAAGAAATGAGACTCTCTTTTCCCTAATTTAATTAAAATAAACATGACTTGAGAAAGAACATGAAATACCTGCAGGTTTAATTCTAGTTTCTCTCCATCTGTCAGACCCATATTTTCTGAAATGACCTAGCAGCTGTGCTGCAAAGACGCTCTACATTAATGTTCTCCTTTATCCATGTATAAGACTCAAGCTTTAGTAAATATTTTAATATTTTGTTTATATTAGGTATAGCCACCTTTTAAAAATGTCATTGAAAGCTTAATGGTTTTCTTTGAAGGGTAGAATATTGGCAATTGAAATGGGACATCTAGCTCTATAATTGTTGACCTATGGGAAGATTTGGAAGTGTCTTCTTGTTTATAACTAAATTTCAAATCGTACCGCGAGAGTCACTTTTCAGTGATTCAGAATGGACCCTGGTCTGCTGCTATGAGTAGAGGTGAACATATATATATATATACACACACACACACATATATATATATTTTTTCTTTTTTTTTTGACACGGAGTCTCGCTTTGTCACCCAGGCCGGAGTGCAGTAGCCCGATCTCTGCTCACTGCAAGCTCTGCCTACCAGGGGTCACACCTTTACCCTGCCTCAGCCTCCCGAGTAGCTGGGACTGCAGGCACCTGCCACCATGCCCGGCTATTTTTTTTTTGTATTTTTAGTAGAGATGGGATTTCACCATCTTAGCCAGGATGGTCTCGATCTCCTGACCTCGTGATCTGCCCGCCCTGGCCTCCCAAAGTGCTGGGATTACAGGTGTGAGCCACCGTGCCCAGCCGAGGTGAACATACATTTTATATGGTCTCAAAACAATCATAGGGTTTTAAAACAAAGAAATAGTAATTTGGTGATAATACCTGGACACAAAGGGATGCTTTACTCCATCATTCTGTCATTCAACTACTTATTTATTGAGTACCTATTATACTAGGCATGATTGGAGGAGCAGGGAAGGGGACTTTATTTAGATACAGATCTTGCTTTCAAGCATGTTAATGCTTAAGATTCCTTTAACAGGATGAAATAATATGTGTCCTCCAAGAGGAAGAAACCAAGGATTATTTCTTAGGAAGGGTAAGAGGGGAGTATATGTGATTAACAGAACCCCGATAGAAAAGTCAACTTTTAAATCTGAGCCAGCTTTGAAAGATAGATGGGATTTCAGAATGTGTCTTCAGCGGGACAGGTCTTTTTTGGGAAGCAAGAGCAGAGGCACATCCGGAGGAGGCAGGAAGGGACAGAGTGTACGCGGGGAGGGTGAGAGCTGCACAAGAAATGAAAGGCAGTTAACCAATAATATTCACCATAGTTGATATGAGCTGAGCAAGGATCTTTCACACAATAGTGCTTCTTAAAACCCCCTCTGGTGTGTACTAATAGTCAACAGGAACTTGGTAGTGTAACCAGAGAACTGCTGTGAGGTTTACATTTCTTTAAATCTGGACCTTTAAAACATTTTTACAAAGTTTGCATTTTATTCCATAATACAAGTACATTTGTTTTCATATAAAAAGTCTTAAATTATTTTCAGGAAAATGCCACAGTTTTGTGTCATGGGAGTGGCCCCCATCCCTGGATGTATGTGACCTGAGTTTGAGAAGCATGGACATACATTTGCTTACATACTAATAGCAGAAAATAAGTACAGAAAGGAAGATTAATGTCAGATTGTGGTTGGCCTTGAGTGAGTAGTTCTTCTTCTTCTCACTTTTTTTTTTTTTTTTTTTTTTTTTTGGTTTGATACAGAGTTTCGCTTTGTCATCCAGGCTGGAGTGCAGTGGTGCGATCTTGGTCTCTAACCTCCACTGCCCAGGTTCCATTCATTCTCCCCACTCAGTTTCCCGAGTCGCTGGGACTACAGGCATCTGCCACCATGTCCAGCTAATTTTTGTATTTTTACTAGAGACAGGGTTTTGCCATTTGGCCAGGCTGGTCTCGAGCTCCTGACTTCAGGTGATCCACCCGCCTTGGCCTCCCAAAGTGTTGGGATTACAGGCATGAGCCACCACGCCCAGCCTTGACTGAGTAGTTCTAAGCTAATGCACTCGGTAGGAATTCTTTAGGAAATGAGGGATGATAGAAGGTTTTAAGCAGGATAGGCACAAAACCCAAACTTGCTTGAGCCAGCAGGACTGACTTGGTAGCAATATTTCACATGGATTAGCTGGGGAAGAAGAAAGGAAAGCAGAAGCCCAATTAATAGCTACCAATGCAATCCAGCGTAGTGGTAGATATAAGGTAACAGAAGAGAAAAAAATACAGCATAGACTCGGAAAGGATGGAACTTGAAAGCTGATTGGAAGTTGGTGGATAATGATGAGAGAGGAACACACACTCTGGGTAACTCTAAGGCAGGTAACTGAAAGGTCCACTAAAGGAAATAGAAAATGTAAGGACCAGAGGAGCAAATTTGAAAGTAAAAGCCCATATGTTCCACTTTAAACCATTAAATTTGAGATACCCAAGTTCCGTTCTAGCAACCTGACGTCAAGAAGCACGAACTTTTTTTCAAAATTTCCGTTTATTGCATTAAGGATGCATGGACTTCCAGTAAAATCTTAGATGTACTTAGTAATGATGTATCAATATTTTAAATCTATTTGTATATTTATGTAGTTTTAATCAATTGTTACTACTAAAATATAACTTAATTCAGATGTTTTTGTTAAATATTAGAGATTTGGGGATTAAAATAAACAAGTTTCAATTAATAAACACAATACTTTTTTAGCATAGAGAAACATGATAAGAGATTAACAAAAGACTTTGAAGAATTAAATATATTTTATTACAATTAAATTGTATAAGGGAAGTAAAATACAAATTCAAGGAGAAAAGGAAAAGGCAAACTGGGAAAGAGTAGTTTCTTAATGTCCTTTTAAAATAGATGATGGGATGTATCACATTGTATGTATGTAGTTTCCATTGGATACATTTAAAATTGATGCGATTTCTATTTTGAAATATCAGTATTTACAATGTAGGAGAAATTGCATGCTTTTCAGCTATTTAAACTTACAATGAAAAAATTTTAAATTTCAATTTAGGAAATGTCAAAGGGGATATATTGTTATTCAAATTATTTTAGGAGATACTTGAGCAAAATAAATTTGAAGAGCACTGCTCCAACATATGTAATTTGGAAATTGGGAGGTTCATCTTGCAACTAGACTGGAATCGCCTCTTTGGATGCTGCTCTTCTGAATTTGTGTTTCTTCTTGTTCCTCTTCACTTTGCTTGGACAACTCAGTGTGGCTGCAGCATGGAGTTTGTAGCTGGTGGTTTCCCTTGATGCAGTATTGCTAACCCCCAAAAGGTCCCTAGATGGGGGTGGTGGTTTGGGTGAAATACTGAACACCTGCCAGGCCTCATGCTGGGTGGAAATCCTGGCTTTGTTTCATCCTTGGTGTGTGACCTTGGGCAAGTCACCCAACTTCTCTGAGTCCTATCTGTAAACAACTGATGTGGTTATATAAGGGTTAAGTAAAATCATGTCTACACATGACTTTGCACCATTTAACATAAGATAACAACTCAGTATAGTTCTTTTTTTTTATTTTTTATTATTATTATACTTTAAGTTCTAGGGTACATGTGCATAACGTGCAGGTTTGTTACATATGTATACTTGTGCCATGTTGCTGTGCTGCACCCATCAACTCGTCAGCACCCATCAACTCATCATTTACATCAGGTGTAACTCCCAATGCAATCCCTCCCCCTCCCCCCCCTCCCTCCCCTAGTTCTTTTTTTTTTTTTAATTATACTTTATGTTCTAGGGTACATGGGCACAATGTGCAGGTTTGTTACATATGTATACATGTGCTATGTTGGTGTGCTGCACCCATTAACTCATCATTTACATTAGGTATATCTCCTAATGCTATCCCTCCCCCCTCCCTCCACCCCACAATAGGCCCTGGTGTGTGATGTTCCCCTTCCTGTGTCCAAGTGATCTCATTGTTCAATCCCCACCTATAAGTGAGAACATGCAGTGTTTGGTTTTCTGTTCTTGAAATAGTTTGCTGAGAATGATGGTTTCTAGCTGCATCCATGTCCTTACAAGGGACACAAAGTCATCCTTTTTTATGGCTGCATAGTACTCCGTGGTGTATATGTGCCACATTTTCTTAATCCAGTCCATCATTGATGGACATAGTTCTTTTTAACTATTAAGAGTTGTGTATAGTCTTTATATATAGTGTAGAACAAACAGTAGTTGTTCTCAGGGCAATTGGCACCTTCCCAAGTAGGTGAATTTAAAGACCTTTCTCAGTTTTCTGCTTACCTTTTCTCTTTTAAGCAAAACAAGTGTTTCATTAAGTAAATGACTAACACAGGTAAATGACAGTAAAATGTTGAAATTGTTTTTATTATGCACTCTGCTTTCCAGCAGCCTTTAAACACCTTTTCTATCACTGGAGTATTGCTCTATTTGTGTGCCCTAAGGTAGTGTGTACAGGTAGGGTGCACTATGGCTCTATAAATCAGATGCACTTACCCAAGCCTCGGGTTGGGAGGTGAGGAATGTGAATCTACTCTCCAGGTGAGGGTTCAGTAGAGCCATGAAATGTTCTTGGACACTTTCAAGTCTCTGGCACAGAAGTGGTCCTAGTGCTGGTGACCATAGTGATAGGAGGAGAGTCATGTCCCTGGTGGCTGTGCCTAGTTCGTGGTGGTAGAAGTAGGAGATAACCCATAAAACTACTTTTGGACAATTTATGTATCTTTGCAGAAAGTGTGGCACCTATTTTGGAATTTCAGCCTTCTCAGATCTTCTGTAATTCTCTAATATCCTTTCAACAAACTTCTTTATCGGCTTCACCAGTCTACTACTTCCCAGAATGAAACAAATATACAATAGGTGATTTTAACAGGGCAAGTTTTGAAAGAAACCGGTACCTATGGTCTCATATTAGTCACAGCCTAATCTGATCTGGATCTTTCTCAGACTATTTTAGACTCTCCTTTTATGATACCACACCTTACACACATAGTGCTATCTCATTGGTGCCTGCAAATCTCCAGGCTTTGTGTAAGGAAGCTATATTCTTCTGGTCTTTTAATTTGGAAGTTCTCAAACTTTTATCTGTTGTCAATATAGTGGATGAATATGAAATCATACCTGTCGTAGCAGTGGGGTGCTATGGGAGTAGGGGTGAACTGGAGACACTGCAAACTGGAGAAGCTGGAAAAAATAAGAACATTTACTGGACGAATGTAATTTGAAAAATTGCAGAACAAAAGCTGATTTACCAATGTTTACCCCTCACACTGTCTACCACACCCCGACAGTATTAACCTAGACTTGATATTTGGTTTATAAAGTCAGATCATAATGACAGACCTTAGATAGTAGTAATAATATTTGTATTCTCCTTTTTATAGGTTTATGTAGAAAAGGAAGGACAACATCCCAGGAATGTGACCTTCTGAGAGGGACTTTGTCCTATAATTCATCCATCTGGGGAACATGCGCGAAATAAGACTTGGAGACAAAGAAAGGCTGAATGCAACAGTAAGCTGGTATAAAAGTTATGTTCTGGGAAGCAAGGGTACAAGTTACAGAGGACCACTTTATTTATTCATGTGTATTTATTTTCAATTGGTGTGATATTTAGAGTAGTCAATCCTTTTGACCCCTCTTAACTACTTATTGATCAGAATACTGCTAATTTCACATGGTGCACATACTTTTTAAAAAAGATTTCTTCAATTAAAGTGATGAATGTAATTCATTTATTCTTCAAATTTGCTCTGATATTAATTAATGAAAAAATGCATTACAGCCTTTTTGTAAAAGATGAGGGAAAGGTAAGTAAGGCATACTGTCTCTGAGGGCTTCAGATTTTATCTCTAATACTCAAGATGATAAAGTTGATATTACATTAGCCTTAGATATGTTAGTAATCAAGTGTGGCCAGATAGCTGCCTCCTGGTTACATATCTGAGAAGATAAATATGGTATTTATGCCAATCAAAGTCAACTTCAATTCACTTTTTGACTAGTTCCAAGTTTAATAGAGTGTTCTGCAAACAGAAGAAGCTTAAGAGATCTGCCGAAAATGAAAAAATTATTTACCCTTCAGCCATCTTCAGGCTAAAGATACATAGTCCCTCAATATATTCATTGAATGTGAGAAAGGCTGCAAAACTTTGCAGGTTTACTGATATGGCATAACTTTGGTTCATGAAAAAAGGTGTTTTTTTTTTTTTAATTATGAAAACAATGTCGCAACATTACAAAAAGTTTGGCAAATACTAGGAAAAATATCAATCATAATTTAAACACTCAAACATTAAACCAAATGCAATATTTTTGATATTCGTGGGTTCTCTTCCTTTTGTTTTTCATTCAAACCATCTTCCATTATTGCAATCATAATGTACTTATAAAAACTTTGTTCCTTCTTATTAAAGTTAGCTGAAGAAGGATTTTTATGTATTGCCATATGGACTTATAATTATCAATTTTAAAATTGCATAATTTTCAATCAGGTAGATGCACTATAATTTAACATTCTCTTAACTGTGGACATCTAACTTTTTGCATAAAAGAGTTTCCAATGAATGTCTTGTGTTCATTGTGTTTTCCATTTTGGGGAGAATTTCTTTAAGATAATTCCTGGACTACATAATGACATTGTTAAAAATTGGTGACTTTGGTAAGACCAATTACAGGGGGGTGTTAGTGACTAAAAGCCAGTTTTCAATGGGTTGAAGGGTGAGTGGGGGTGAAATCCTAGAACATTTTTCTGCTGACCGTAGAAAATATTTTCGAGAAAAAGATTGAAGCTATAGGAACAGGAAAGAATGACTAAATGAAGGAGGTCCTGAAAAGGCAGGAAGGGTCCAGAATTGTTGAATGCCCATAGAAAGTTAATAGTAGGAAAAGGAACATGTGCCCCTCAAAGTGACGGAAATCACAATTGTAGATATGGATGCAAGTTAGCCTGTTGGTTTAGTGGCAAGAAGCGGAGGGAGTTCCAGGGTTCATTTGCCTGGAGGAGAACAGAGAATATCTACAACAGTCATTATTAAGAGTGAAAGAAAATAGACTAATAATCATAATAGCTTGAATTTTCTCGTGTGCACTCACCATGTGATTGCAAATGTGCTGAGTGCTTTTTATGAATAGTCCCATAATAGTTGTGTCATTTTCCACCAATTCTCAATAGCACTAGTATAGGCAGGGTGAAGAATTTACTCAAGTATGAGTTTTTGCAAGGTTAGTACCATGAAAGAGCAATGCTAAGAGGCAATTAAGAACCTTGGCATGAGAGATTTGAAGGGTGGGATCATCCTTCTCATATAGATGGTAGAGGGTATAGAACAACATGCATTGTTGAATATTTTATGCAGAAATAAGGACAAACGTGTGCCACAGCATTGGCTGAATAAACCATAAATAAAATGACAATTTGTGGGGCCAAATCTTTTGTATTAGTGGAAGAAATCTGATTCTGATATTACTGGTTTATTTCCCCACTAGCTGGGCATGTCCTCTATTTCTGCACAGAGCTCCAATGATATACAGGTAGAAAGCACAGTGGAAATGTAGAGTTTAAACATCCTGAGTGGCCCTAATAATAAGAGGAGTCATATATTGTCATTAACATCATCCTGGAGAGGCATACAGTACAGGCTTCAGGGCCAGCCTGCTTGAATTAGATCTAGGCTCTGCTACTTACCAGCTGTTAACTTTCAGTCAGTGTTTCTATGCCTCAGTTCTCTCACCTGTAAAAAGGGAATGGTAATGGTATATGCCTCATAAGATTATTTTGAAGATTATAAAATCAAAACCTACAAAGCACATAGAGAAGCTAAGTTTAGAGTAGCTGCCGTCAGGTTTATTATTAAAATAACAACTACCACTTGTTGAGGCTGTAAATACTAATGATATGCTAAAGACTTTATTACTTTAGTTCATCTGATTCTCACAAAAACTTCCTGAGATAAGCTTATTTTTTCCATTTTACAGATGAAGGAACTGAAGTTTAAAGAAATTAAATCACTCACTTTATGCCATTCCAACTTAGAAATGACAGAGCTTGGATTCAAATCCAAGACTGTTTGAACCAAAGTATTATGCAACTTTCTTGAGCCGGTGAAATTTCTGTGTGTGTGTGTGTGTGTGTGTGTGTGTGTGTGTGTTGTGTGTTCTTCTGTTTCTCTCTCTTGCTAAAGCTCTTAAAGTTTGTTCTGGAGCTATCACAGATGTGGCTTATCCACATGCCATCACGTTTCTTTACCATTTCCTTCCTGTCCATCAGACCCTGCCATGTTTTCCCTCACTGGAGCCAACACAGCATCCTGCTTTGGCAGAGGGCTGAGCTTAGGCTACCAAAGCCACTAGTACATCGATAGGCTTATGTAAACCCTGAAATGAACAGAATTGCCAGGAGGGCTTATTAAAAACAGGTTACTGGCCTCATGTTGAAGTCTATGATTGTAAGGTTTGGAGTGGGGTCTTAGAAATTCCATTTTTCACAAGTTCCCAGATCGGAGAATCACACTTTGTCATATCTTTGTGTCAGTATCCTAGAGTCCTCGTTTTAATCAATTATATTTATAACAAAATATGACAAAAACAAACATTGTTGTATTATACAAAAGAATGAGAAAGTCATTTAAAAATCCTAAACGGATTACTTCCTTTTGGCTTACATTTGTCTACTATCTCTTTGCTCATTGTTTTTTTTTTTCATGTTGTTTTAAGTGTTTCTTGTAAGTGGCATGCAGCTGGTTCGTGCCTTTTATCCTGTCTGTATTTCAGCTCAAAATGCATGCACGGATCTGGTTTCTTAGTGTTTTTGTTTCATCTTTTCCTACATTTTTTGATGTTTTAGATTGCTCATTTCCTTTCCCTTTTTCTCAATTATTGGCCTCCTTAAGATTCTGTTTGTCCAAATTTTTCTTTTATAATTTGGAGGGCCTCTTGTCTGCATATTTTTATTCCAGTAAAGATTACCGCCCCTCTCCTTGTTCTCTAATGGGATGTGGAAGATTCTACTGTAAGTTCTGCACAACGTACCCGTTATTCCCTAGGTCACACTCTGTTTCTCTAGCACCATGCTCTAATACCTTGCTCCTCCAGCCTCTTCCTCCTGTAGAGTCAGCCCTGTGAAAAGCCTTTATTTCTCTCCTCTCCTCTCTTCCCTCAGCCCTGTGATGTCTTTGGAATGTTTTACCTTTACTCTCTTCCCATCCATCTTCAAGTCCTAGGGTTCACTAAGACTACTTATTGCTTATTCGAATTTTAGAAATGAGCCTGTGTACTTCCACCTGAGAGTGGCAATGAAGGCAGTGGGTCCCTTGGCTTTATTAAATTACACCATTGAGACTTTTTCTCTTCTTTCTCTTCCTCCTCCTTTAATTAAGGCTTTATTCTCTGCAGGTGACTACCTTGCACTTCATTGTCTCAAAGGAGCTTGGCCTGGGCTGTAGAATGTTCTGTGCGTGCTTGCCTGTGTGTGCACTTGTGTGCACGCACATAGTTCCAGCAGCAGGGACAGTCGTTTCCCAAATACAGAAACATCCAGGGGGCTAGCTGTTGTTCCACCCATTTCTGTGCCTATTTATAAAGCAAACTGAATGAACAAGAGTGAGATAACTTTTTGTAGGGATAACCTTGAATGGATGTAATTTATTGTAAGCAGGTAAATGATTTTTGTCTAGTTATCAATGACTTGTGGCATAGCTCACAATAGTCCTTAACACAGTCTGTTGTGCCCTAACCCATGATGAACCACCTCTGCTTCTCGGCATTCCTGAAACTTGTCCTCAATCCTCCAGCTTTCCTGAGATTTCAGCATCCTTAACAAAGCACAGGTACCTGTCTGGCTGCACATCAAGGAGCATGTAGTTACCCTGCTGTTCTCTGCACAGATGGAGCACGTTGTCCCCTTATAAAAGGTAAAGGAAACTTTCAAGAAAAGTCTAGGCTCACCTTTTAACTATTTGTTTTTGGGTCCTGAGGTCAGTTTACATCATTGTCTTTACCAAGATGAGGTGTGCTCTCTACTCTCGGAGAAGATATCCCAATATTTGCTTGTGCCTTTTGAAGGACTAATTTGCCTCCTAAATAATTTCAAGATGTGTCTTTATTTTATGTTAAAATTTCCATTTGAAGGCTTGGCGAATCTGTCATTTCCTTTTTTTTTTTAACTAGACACCCTTGGGATGTGTCCCTGACACTGTGAAATAGGCTCTGTTGGGTGTAAGGTTTATGAATATGAAATGAAGGAAATTTGCATGATTGTAAAGCAGTTTTCACTGAAACTCTCTTTTGTTTGAGCACAAAATCTGTAACAGTGTATGAAACACTTAATGAACCTAATCCTCGAAGAAAATGTGAAATAAGAAGACCAAAGTGGGATTGTAACTTTTCTAAATGTTTTACCATTTAGCAACCAGTTTATGCCTAAAATAGAGTCTTAACATCAACATCATTTAAAAATTACTGATTGTCACCTCTTTTGGAGTTTCGGAGGTTTACTTCTTTAAGTATTTCTTTAATGAAAACATAAACTTTTAATTACAGGTTTTCTATGTTTATTTTTTTTTAAATAGAAAAGTCTCCAAAGACATAGGACTTCAGTCTGGGTCTCACTCTGATGAGATGAGGTAAGGTATAGACATTCCAAACAAAACAAATGGTAACACTCACCACTTTAAAGTGAACACAGGTCATTGTCTTCCTGAATATTAATATGCACATGCAGAAATTCAGTTAAATGTTACTGTTTTTCTTTGAAAAATTAACAGCAAAAGGGAGATAAGAGATTAAATTACAGAGAGATAAAAAGAGAGACAGAAGGGCTCTTGCCCACTTGGCCCCCTTACCTGGGAGTTGGGCAATTCAACTTAGAAAACCCATGGTGTCATTTTTCTAGCTCTGTATGTTTAATCTGTGTACTTTTCCAAAATGTGTATGTTAAAACATCAACCTTCCAGAATTATGTAAAATAGAAAGTGCATTGAACCTGAGGTTGAAAGACCTTTAAACTAAAGAGTAGCGTGAAGGTCTAGTCTCTGACTTGAAAACTTCTTAGTTATGACCTTGGAAAAAAAGCTGATGAATCATTCTCAACACCACTTTCCTCTTTTACAAAAGAATGTTGTGAAGATCAAAGACGATGGACATGCAACTCCTGTTTTTTTGTTTATATTTTAACTCTTTCCAAAACTATAAAGTACCCTTTACATCTAAGGCATTCTTCCATTTCTCCAAATATTTGTGCATGGTCAGGGAGCTTTCTGTTTCAAATGATGGATGTGCTCACATGGGAACGCATTCAGAATGAATTTACAATTAATTGCTGTTTGACTACAGAGATAATTGAAAACAGCCAAATTTGAATCTTTCAGAAAAACAAAAAAAAGCATAGTTCCTCATCTTATATTTTTATAGAGCTGAACCCATGAAACCTTGACAAAGTGGAATTGTGGATGCCCTGTAGGGTTTCCACACATGCTCTTGACTACCTGCCATATGCATAGGTACCCCTGTAGTTTTCCCCAAATAGTACCTCACATTCCAAGTGACATCCTCTGCTTGAACTCCATCTACAGCCTACATGTATTCTAGCTTTAGAAACATTGGCCACCTGTTCCATTTTCCCCTACATCTGAAAATCTATTTCTTTATTACACACTGTTAGGGTAGAGAGATGAAAGGAAGGGAGAGACAAGGAGGGGGCTTAACAGTTGAGACAGGTTTATTGAGAGTAAACCTGAGAAGAGCTTCTGGCCGTCAGGGTCAGGAGCAAACTTCTCTTACAGCCTAAGGTTTTTTAAAAAGGCCCAGTGGGGGAAGTGTGCTCTAAGAGGGGTTCCTACTGGGGAGGGGTTAGGAAAGTGCTGGCTAGGCTTGGATAAGCTATGTTGAGATTAGAGTCATTATGTCCTGTTGAAGATATGGGTGGGGCTGACATTTGAGGTTTGGTCAGGTAGCAACGGACAGTTCTGAGAAATAAAAGCTTGATACTTTAAGATGGTGGAATCTCCTTAAGATGGCGGTACTCTTGAACTTTCACATACTTCAACGAAGCAAGAAAATTTAGCCAACTCTAAATTTGCGATGAGACTCAAAAAAGACAGTATAGCAAAGTCAGGCCTGGAATTTGGATTTTTACCTTTATTTATTCATACAGTGTTCATGAGGGATAGAACAAGTGGTTGTTCTCAATCATTTACTGTATGATTGTTTTTAATCATCTCTCTGTGGATAAGGATTATCAAATTGAGAAGGAGTGGGGACTCTGGCATTTTTATTGAAGTAGTGGATAGACAATGTTGAGGATATTTTAATCTTGTTCTATCTTTGAGGCTCCATGACCTTTGAGAAGAAACATCTGATTCAGACCACAGCAAAATGAAAACACATGCACACACACACTCTCTCACACACACACACCTCTTAAGGAGGTAGACACTGCAGTTAGCGTAAAGCATTTTGTTTTTTCTTAATAGTAGATTCTAGTTCTCAAATGAGTTTTCTCTGAAAAACAAACACACACACACAAAAACAAAAGCAAAAAGAAAAAACACTGAAACCTCTCTAACTTTGACATGTTAAATCAACTTTGTAAAGCTTCTGAATATTATGCTTTCCTGTGATTACATGTGGAGAGCAGAAGACAGGAAACCTACTGTGACACATTACTTTCATAAAGTGATTATCTTTATTATGCTCATGATTTGTCACCAGAATTTCATTTCTTGTTAGATTAACTCTCAAGCATTATAATTTGGACAGTTATCGGGTTGCTGTCAAAACTTGAAATACCTCTACTAAATTCATTTTTTAAAAAATTTATCTCATTGGAAGGTTACAAGAAGTTGTATAATATGTATATATTATAAAATTCTTCAAAATTTAAGCAATATCACATTTGTATTTTGGCATTTGTCCCCAAAATATTCTAAAATAATATATTTAAATCTATTTTGTCTGTGTCACTTCACCACTATAAAATTTGCACATTCTTTTCTATTTTTTTAAAATATTTTTTCTGACACTATCCACCTGGAGACATTCTTTTCATTTATATGCTATAAGTTGATTATATGCAAATCTCAATTAAGAGGTGGCTTAAGGCACATTGGGGCTCAGATAGAAATGTCCCTATCATAGAGATCCAAGGTTTTATTCTCATTGTCACCCTAGAACAATCTCACCCTCACCCTAGACAGGTAAATGGACTTGTCAGAGAAAATTAGAAATTGCAAATGTTTAAACGAACATCAGATAGGGGCAGACAATGTTGGTTTCCTAACCAATAGCTATGCCCCTCTTCTTGTTGAACAGAATGCCAATTATGTCAAGGGATCTTGGAATTAGAAATTTGTTCCCAGACATGGACACAAGGAGGAGAACAACACACACTGGGGCCGGTCTTGGGGTGAGGGGCAAAGCGAGGGTGAGCATTAGGACAAGTAGCTAATGCATGCAGGGCCTAAAACCTAGATGATGGATTGATAGGTGCAGCAAACCACCATGGCACATGTATACCTATGTAACAAACCTATACATTCTGCACTTGTATCCCAGAACTTAAAGTTAAAAAAAAAAAAAGAGAGAGAGAGAGAGAGAAATATATTCTGAGACAGTATACCTCTCTAGCCCTGGAGAATAACCATAACTGATCTGGGCCAAGCAAATTTATCTTAGTCCCTTCTGCCAGGGACTTGTACAGAGATGGATGTATGAGGAGTTCTGTAGAGCCATCTGAGATACTTACTGGGTAGTTTGAGGGGCTTCTGGGAAACATTTTTCTCTCTGATGAAAAGGGAGAGACATGTGAGAAGAATTGATCCCTCCCCTGCTTTTTCATTTTTTTGATATTGTGAAGTGAGGATGTGTTGCTTGGAATGGCAGTAGTTGTTTGATGACCATGAGAGGAAAACATGGAGGGTAAAACCCACTTGCTAAGGATGGCAGCATAGACAATGAAAACCACTAGATTCCTAGTGGCGCCATGCTGCTGAGCTAACCTGCACCAACCTACCTTGTACTTTGTTATATAAAATAATCATTGCACTCATTATTCAAGCTACTAGTCATTGTTTTGTTTTGTTTTCTATTCTGTCACTTCCAGCCAAAACTATGCTTATTGACTTACAAGCTTTCTTTGGTTTACGAGTTGGCCTGTCCGAAATGGTGGAACAGAAGACTCTGTGGCATATGGGGACTTACATATCCATTAGCTGACTTCTTTGAAGACTTAGCAGGCCTTTTCACTGTAATAATGACAACTATATCTTGTGACTTACCAAAACACATTCTTCACTATACATATTACTTGCCCATGCTATTTCACAGAGAAAAATACTTTGAGAAGCAAGATTTCGGGTTTGTTTCTTATTATCCATGCCTTGGTTTTAACACTTAATTTGTCACCATGCTGTCCTTGTGCCATACTGTCATCAGTTACAGACAACATCTCTTACTGAATTCATTGACTTACTCCTTGCCGTGCTGGATTTACTTTTCTGATGGTTTCCATGTTTTTCTCATCTACGCAGCCCCTAGTTCACCTTTGTGAAGTACTACCTGCCAACCAGAGAAATGAACATCCATCTTTCCCACCTCTACTCTATCTTTCATGAGCTCTGTTCCAGGTTTATTTCTAAACACAGCTCAGCTTGGATTCAAGACCTTAGGTGGGATTCTTTCTTTTCCCCCTCACTGGGGTATTTTAAAGCAAACCCAAGAATCATAGAATTTTGTTTGTAAATATTTCAAAACATATTTTGAATTTTCTAAGACCTCTCTTTAAAAACGACATTCCACCACAATATCATTCTCATACTTAAAATGAACAATTCCTTTATCAGTCTGTTAAAATTCCTTGATTATTTCATTAATGTAATTTTATATTTGATTTGTTTGAATCAGGATGTAAAGTTCACACATGAAGCCTGCATATTCTTAATGACTACATTGGACATTACTGAAACTTATTCTTGGTTTTTTTCAAAACACCTTGTTTTTTTTTTGTTTTTTTGAGATAGAGTTTTGCTCTTGTTGCCCAGGCTGGAGTGCAATGGCATGATCTCGGCTCATCGCAACCTCCACCTCCCAGGTTCTCCTGCCTCAGCCTCCTGAGTAGCTGGGATTACAGGCATGCGCCACCAAGCCTGGCTAATTTTGTATTTTTAGTAGAGATGGGATTTCTCCATGTTGTCAGACTGGTCTCGAAGTCACAACCTCAGGTGATCCGCCCACCTTGGCCTTCCAAAGTGTGTCTTGTTATTTTTTATGACATATCTTTTTACTTGCCTTAAATTTCTATTCCTTCCTTCAGCTCTCTAAATTTTAAAATACTTTTTATAAAATATCCTTCAGTTTGTTCTGTTATCCAAGTTCTTGAAATATCCATTCTTCATTTGTTAGGCCGGCTGACTGGTTTCTTATTGTGATTTGTTATTTTTGTCTCTGAATCCAACTTGGAGGAGGAGGATGTTTGCAATGGATATCCTTTGTGTCCTACAGGAGGGGTCCCCACCCCTGGGCTGTATCTGTAGCCTGTTAGGAACTGGGCCGCATAGCAGGAGGTGAGCGCAGGTGAGTCAGCATTACTGCCTGAACTCCACGTCCTACCAGATCAGCAGCGGCATTAGATTCTTGTAGGAACCTCCGAACCTTGTGAACTGTGCACGTGAGGGATCTAGGTTGTGCACTCCTTAGGAGAATCTAATGCCTGTTGATCTGAGGTGGAACAGTTTCATCCTGAAGCCATCCCCCTCCTCTGGTCCCTGGAAAAATTGTCTTCCATGAAGCCATTCCCTGGTGTCAAAGAGGTTGAAAACCGCTCCCCTATGGGATGGTTTGACATTGACTTCTGAAGGTGTCACCAGTTGCAGGTTAGCTTTGATCATAGTTCCTTGGCTTGGAGGCCCCATTTCCTAAGAGTAGTGTTCACTCAGACCCACACTTGCTACTTCAAGTGAGGGAACCCTGAGGAAATCCAGAATCTTGAGCTAGACTGAATCAAGGCCTTAGTTCTAGGGAGATCCCCAGGTCGTCTGAGGCCAGTTTGTGAAGCTCTGCAGTAGAGGGATCTTCTTGGGTTTCTAATTTCTAACAGATAAATCTGCTTTTATTCACGTCCCTGAGGAGAAAGAAGCATTCAGCTCCCTTCTTCAAGCACGTAGGTAGAGTTTTCAATTGCCTATTTCAGAAGCAGGGCTAGCTCTATGATTGTAGCTCCTCATGCACAAGGAGCCTGTGTCTTGGCTGTGCCTCCCCAGCTAGGTGTGGAAACCCTAGCCCCAGGGGGCTACCAGCTGTTTCTATATTGTCATGAGCTCCTGGGTTTTGCCAAACCAAAGAGTCTGATTTTGTGTTCTCACTTCATTTCTGGTACCTTTCTTTACATCAACATTTTCTAGGTATTTGTAAAAATTAGTTGTTTTATTCTGTAGCATTTACATGTCTTGGAAAGTGAGGGGGTGTGCTTTCTTGCTATATCAGACTGCTTTGCTAATGGGAAATCTAGATTATAAAGGGCTTAGCTCAGTAAAATGGTGAGAGATAGGAAATGTATGCAAAAGATATTAGAGAGACTATAGTCATTATTTAATTTTGATAAAATAATGGAGTAATACAGGCTTAATTATGGCTGTTAGCAAAACTAAAATGCATAGAAGTATTATAAATTAACAGGAAGAAAAAGGATGGAGAGGAAATGAAGAGAAAGTTGACTAAGCTGGCAACATTAATAACAGGTAAAGAAAAGAAAATAATGAAATGTGTTAAATAGTAAATAAATGTATAAAATAGTAAGGAAGATACATTGAATAATAACTGGCATGATAATTATCTCAACAAATTTGAATATATTTCTATATCAAATAAACAGAAGTGTAGAAAACAAAGAAATTTAATATTTAATTGTTTTTAAGAAAGATGTAAAATAACATGGCAAAGAAAAGTCAAAATATTTAAAGACTGATAAATTTGTAACAGGCAAATGTAAAAGTAAAAAAGAACCAAGAAAAGAAAGAAGGAAAGAATTCAGATAAAGCAGAATTCAAGGTTAAAATTATTAAAGAGGACTTTGAAAGTAGATTTCAGGTAGGCCTCAGGTTAGATTTGGTTAAGGGATGATGTACCTGAGACACTGATGCGCTCTCTGCTTACCTCTCCCTACACACTAGGGAATGAGATGAGGCTGTTTTGTACCAGTTTCTTGTACCTGGTAAGCAGTCAGAAAAGGAGCCAGATTTTCTAAGTATGGGTGGCCTTGACAAGGGAGAAGTTCTTCTCAAAATCACAGACGAATACTTACCCGACACAGGAGTACCAACTTTATGGCATAAAGATAGGAAGAGTTTTAATAAATGATAAACATAGGATAAGATAACATTTTGGCTAATTCTATGCAAATTGTTTTTTTTAAAAAACTTAACAAAATTGATAATAAAAGAAACTGAAAATGATGATAGGTTAATTTATCCAAGCTGATCTTGAAACATAAAATCAAAGCAAATCACACTAACAGAACAAATTGATAGAGTTTTCAAAGGGCTACCTCTTCCAAAAAAGCATTGGATCACAGAGTTATACAGGTGAATTCTAGAAGATCGTTAACAAATAGAAAACTCTAATGTTACTTCAGGTTTCCCAGTACGTAGAGAATAAGTAAAAGACTGAAAATATTTATTTTTTCTTTTTACACCTTTTTATGAGGTCAATCTTAAAACTGCAACAGGATAATAAAACTACAGGCCAATCCCATTTATGAAAGTTAATTCAAGAATGGAAATGAAATGTTAGCACATGAACATATGAGGTTCATTGCAGTGATTCAAAGATGGATAAATACAATAACTATGTTTCGGTCAGTGATGGACCACATATATGATGGTGGTCCCATAAGATTCTAATGGGGCTAAAAAATTCCTATTGCCTAGTATTTACTATACTATACTTTTTATTATTTTTTTAGTATACTTCTACTTATTAAAAAATGTTAACTATGAAATGGCCACAAGCAGATCCTTCAGGAAGTTTTTCAGAAGAAGGCATTGTTATCATAGGAGATGACAGCTCCATGCATGCTATTGCCCCTGAAGACTTTCCAGTAGGACAAGATGTGGAGGTAGAAGACAGTGATATTGATGATCCGGACCCTGTGTAGGCCTAGGCTAATGTGTGTGTTCTTGTCTTAATTTTCTTCAAAAACAGTTTAAAAAGTTAAAAAAAAAACCCAAATTTAAGAATAATAAAAAGTTTGTAGAATAAAGATATAAAGAAAGAAAATAGTTTCATACAGCCGTGCGATGTCTTCATGTTTTTAAGCTAAGCATTATTACCAGAGTCAAAACATTTAAAAATTAAACAGCTTTTAAAGATAAAAAGTTACAGTAAACTAAGGTTAATTTATTATTGAAGAAAAATAAGATTTTTAAATAAATTTAGTGTGTCCTAGGTGTACAGTGATTCATAAAGTCTACAGTACTATGGTAATGCCCTAAGCCTTCACATTCACTCACCACTCCCTTACTGAGGCACACAGAGAAACTTCCAGTTCTATAAGCTCCATTTATGGTCAGAGCCCTCTGCAGGTGTACCATTTTTTGTCTTTTCTATTATATTTTTACTATACCTTTTTCATGTTTAGATATGTTTAAAAACACAAATATTTACCATCCTGTTACAATTGCCTGCAGTATTCAGTTTAGTAACATGCTGTACAGCTTTGTAGACTAGGAGCAATAGCTATACCTTGTTGCCTAGGTGTGTAGCAGGCCATATCATCTCGGTTTGTGTACACACGCTCTTGATGTTTGCACAATGACAAAGTCACTTGAGGATGAATTTGTCAGGATGTATTGTCATCATTAAGTGACGCATGACTGTAAAATGAAATCCATTATTATGATGAAGCAGAAGAATAAATTAAAGAAGTTGGATTCTATGCTGACTATTTTCATAAACACTGAAAAGATTTCAATTAATTTGATATTTATTTATTTATTTATTTTGAGATGGAGTCTCACTGTCACCTAGGCTGGAGTGCAGTGGTGTGATCTCGGCTCACTGTAACCTCCGCCTCCCAGGTTCAAGTGATTGTCCTGCCTCTGTCTCCTGACTAGCTGGGACTACAGGCATGCGCCACCATGCCCGGCTAATTTTTGTGTTTTTAGTTTTAGACCATTATGGCCAGGCTGGTCTCGAACCCCTGACCTCAAGTGATCTGCCTGCCTCAGCTTCCCAAAGTACTGGGATTATAGGTGTAAGCCCAGCCTGATATTTATTCTTTATAAAAACTTTAACAAAATATGAATGAGTAGATACTTAATGACTCTGTGTGTGTGTGTGTGTGTGTGTGTGTGTGTGTGTGTGTGTGTATCCAGCATGAAGCTCACTCTCAAAGCACTGGATCATTCCTATTCAAGTCAGGAACAAGACATTCTAGATAATGGTGAGATTGGTTATTTGGATAAAATTTCCAGCTGATATGATAATATTGTAGATTAAATACTTCAAGATTAAATACTTAAAACATCACCTTAAAAACGTTAAAAGTATTCCAAGAAAGTGATGAATTTCCAGAAAAACATTCTGGAGGAAAGTGTGAACCCTGAAAGCCTGAATGCTGGAGAGGTAAGCAAATATCTAAGCACAAAAGTTGCTGTTACCTAAATGAATTGTCCAACTTAAAAAAGAAAAATTCCAGCCATATTAAAGGGGATAGGAGCCAAGCACCAGAGCCCGCCCAGTGGGGAGTCTTTCTGAAGACTGTCTTTACATTTTACACTGTGGTTACAAAAGGACACACTGTCAGGGTAAGAGAATGCCAAAATCTATGTGTCTTTTTTTTTTCTCCTGTCACCTCTGGGTTGTGGGAAAGATCACCTTGGTCCTGGTCAGAACAAAGGATGTGGGTAGGAAAAAGTACAACAAAAAAATCACTGAGATGCTGTGGCTACAGATAGGTTCTTTGCAAATTTGCAGGTTTGGTACATAAACCATGGTGGTCTAGGCGATCTCAAGTCACCAACCTGGCTTTAGTTTCCTGAGAGGAGCAAATGTCCGTGCTCCTTTTTGGGCAGAGTCGGGGAATAAGGATTCTAAAAATAATTTTTAACGGCATAAATCTGCTCATAAAGGTAACCAGACATGTTAGGGAAACACATTTCATGAACAAGAACCAGTAAAAACAGTAAGCAGACTGATAGGCCGTCTCAGACTTCAGGTATTAGAATTATCTAATCTAGATTATAAAAATATTGGTTAATATGTTTAAAGAAATTATCTAAAAATGTGAAATTATCTATACAGAACAGGAATCTATAAAAAGGGACATAGATTTTTTGATTAAAATTTCAGTAAAGCTTCTAGAAATGAAGATGATCATATCTGAAACTTAAAATTCAATGGATATGATAGGCACCTTGCTACCTAGCCCAACAGAAGAGAGAATAAATAAAATCGAAATTCGAACATAAGACATACAGTGCAGAGAAATTTAAAAATATATGTATAATTGGTACTTCATACATGTGGGTTCCACACTCATGGTTTCAGCAACTGCAGATGAAAAATTTTAAAAAAGGAATTGTACTGTTGCGTCTGTATTGAACATGTACAGATTTTTTGTTTCTTGTTATTATTCCCTAAAAAAACATGCTATAAAAACTATTTACATAGCATTTACACTGTCTTAGGTATTATAAATATTCTAGACATGATTTAAAATATATGGGAAGCTACTCATAGGTTATATGCAAATAGTGTGTCATTTTATTTAAAGAACATGAGCATCCTCAGATTTTCGTATTCATGAGGTGGTGGTTCTGGAACCAATCCCTTCAGGATACCAAGAAATGACTAAATATAATAGAGATACAAAACTTTCAAAATAGATAGAAGGACTAACTTACATCTATTCAAAATCACAGAAATAGGAAAGATATTATAAGATGAATTGGAAAATACTTCTAAGTAATAGGTGATGAAAATACTACATATCAAAATTGGTGGAATGTAGCTGAAATATGTTCTAAGGAAAACATATATTCAACTGTGTATAGTAAAAGGCAAGACTGACAGAAATTTAATAATTCAATATCTATTTTAGGAAATTAGAGAATAAATAGCAGAATAAAATCCCAAGAGTGGAAAAAAGAATATAATAAAGACAAGAAGATACACTTCTTAAAGAAAAAAGAAAATACAGTAAAAGAAACACAACGTGAAAATGATGCAAATGTTGAAAAACATCTGGTAAGATAGATTAATGAAAAAGAAACGAGACATAAATAACCAGTGTCAAGAAAAAGTGCTATCACTACAGAATCTAGAGACATTAAAAAATTAAAAGAAGATTTTGGAAACAACTTTATCACATACGCATTTTGAAAATCTAAATAAACTGGTCAAATTCCCAAAATGTTTCTAAGGAAAAAAAAACTTTTTTTGAGCCTGGGTCTTGCTCTGTCACCCACACTGGAGTGCATTGGTGCGATCATAGCTTACTGCAGCCTCAAACTACTGAGCCCCAGCGATTCTTTCACCTCAACCTCCCAAATAGGTGGGACTAAAAGCATGCACCACCACACATGGGGTCTCACTATGCCGCCCAGGCTGGTCTGAAACTCTTGGCCTTAAGTGGTCCTCCCTGCTTGGTCACCCACGGCACTAGGATTACAGGCCTGAGTCACCATGTCCGACCTGTTTTTAAAAAACTGAACAAAAGTGCCACCATTAAAGAAATTGAGAAAATAATTTAAAATCTTTCCATAATCTGCAACGGAAATCCTAGGCTCACATGGTTTCACTACAGAGTTAAAATAGATATTTAATGAAACAAAAATTCTCAGCTCTGCAAACTGTTCCAACAAACAACAACAAAAAATAAGCTATCTTATCCTACTAATAGTATGGAGTATAGCATAATTGGGATACCAAATCATAAGATAAATTGTGAAAAAATATTACAGGACAACTTTATTTACTGACATGGATATAAAAATCCTAAATAAAATATTAGCAAATTGAATCCAGTGATTATACACCTTTCTATTTTTTCAAGTAAAATTTATGGCACACCGTAATTTGAACCGAGCTCAGGCAGTAGGCCCCAGTAGGCCAAAACAAAATGGAGTGACTCATGCTAAAGTTTCATGTCTCCAAACTGAAACTAAGTTGTTTATCCAACCTTCTAAGAAATCAGGATAGAGCTGATTGCCAAATTTCCAAATCCACTGGTTTTAGCTGGTATGATAAGGAAGTTCACTCTGTTTTAACCCTTACAAGGAAATAAACTTTAAGTAATTAAATGTTAACTTATTCACTTTTTGTATTCTGCTGTTTCCTCATTTCCGCTCAAGCTACCTTATAAACACCGACTGCTCTGTCATGCCCATCAGAGTACCTTATCTAAATCTTTAGATGAGATGCTGCCCTGATTCACGCTCCTCAAATAGAAGCCAATTAGATCTTTAAACCAAATTTGTTGAAATTGTATTGCTTAACAATCTCTATCTCCATTTTTATCCCTATTTATCATCACTTAGTTGGCTTTATTCCAAGACAGCAAAGTTAATTTAACATTAGAAACTTAGTTATTGTAGTTCGCCCCATTAACAGATTGCAAGAAAAACATAATCATGTGACCACATGAGTCTATGCTGTACAGTATTTGTTAAAACTCAACATTCATTGTTAAAAGTCTTAGGGAACTGATCATAAAAGGGAAAGAAAGCCTTAACCTGATAAAGGTTATCTCTGTAAAGTTAGAATAATGATTAACTTAATAGTGCAGTGTTTAAAGTTTTTCTTCAGAGAAAAAGATATCCACTATTAAAACACACACACACACAAAAAACTTCTATTGAGCATTGAACATAACCAGTCTAGTAAGACGTAAAAAAGAAATAAAGGATTTACAGAGTGGAAAAAAAAAGGAAAAAAGGAAAATATCATACTGAGCAAAATGCTATATGTGTGTAAGTAAAAAAAAAAAAAAAACATAAAATGTACTGATAAATTATAGTTAATATCTAAAAAACACATAAAAGTCAATAATATTACATATATTATTAAAAACTAGACAGTACAATTTCAAAAGATACAATTTACAATAGTTTAAAAAATTACCAGTAACAAATATAGCAAACATAAGCACTGATATTTTCGGATAAACTTATAAGTTTTATTGAGAGAAATAACAGTTAAATAAATACCTCAGTTTTATAAAGATGTTCCCATAATTAAAGTATATAGTCACTATAATCTCAATCAACATCTTTACAGTTTTATTTTTATAAATAAATTTACAAACTAATTTCATGATTTATTGGAAATACAAAATAGCAATAATATTGCAGATCTCTAAAAGAAGAATGTGGTGTGAGGTTTCCTTTATTGAATATTAAGAATTATTATAATGATATAAAATTAAGAGCGTGGTATTAGCATATGGATAGATAAATAAATCTTTGCAGCAGAATAGAGAATCCAAAACATGAAAACATTATGGACACTTGATTGTAACAACCTGATATTGCAGAGCAGTGGAGCAAGAAAAATGTTTTAATAAGTGATGTCAGGAAAATTTTGTATCTTCAGGGTAAAATGCTAACTGGGTGTCTGCTTCACACCATTCATAAAAATCAATTTCAAGTGGATGTGAAAAGTTAAACTATACCTGTTAGAAGATGATACAAGACAACATCTCCACTATTTGAAGATTAAAGCAGGATTTCTCAAACAGGACACCAAAAAGCATTAGTAATAAAAGAAAATATTAATAAATGGAACTATATGAAAATTAACCACTCTCTTGGTCCACAGTTATCATTAAGAGAAATAAAGGCAAGGCAAAAAAGAGATATTTGTAATTTTTATAGATAATAAACAAAAGAATACGTATTTTGTACAAATTGTAGCACTTTATACACACTTTTCAACATCTTTCTTTTCATTAAGACAATACATCTTGGAGATGTTTTTATGTTTAAATGCATAGTTATGAACCTGCCTCTAAAATTTGTGTTGTTGTTTGTTGTGAGCCTTGCTAGGTCCGTTGTTTTTCTGATAAGTGTTATACCTCTTTTTGGGTGGCTTATGTTTGGTTAGAATTCAATGTGCTCTAGAATTTCTCATACACCTGCACATAATCCATATAATTAATATACAAAAACACAATTAAAAACATCTTTTTCACATCTGTAGCTATGTCTTTATTCTCATTTTAATAGTCATTTAAAAATGTATTGAGTTGAAAACACAAAAATAGCTAATATGCTAGTGCTTCTAATATGGTTGTTGAAATTTTAAGTGCTTTACATATATTTATTTCAGTACTAATAACAACATTCTAATGTTCATGCTATTATTTAATCCATTTTACAAAGATAGGAAGATAAACAGGTGGTGATCAATGTCCCATAGCTAGTAAGTATCAGAACAGAGATTTGAACCCAGAGCCAGAGATTTGAACTCTGGCTTCGGAGATTATGCCCTTTGCCATTATATAACACAGTTTAAGTATGCTAGGAATTCACATGGCAAAAGGAGGCATACAGGGAAAATTAGCTTCCTTCTAGTTTCTCTCCTTGGAACAACCACTGATTCCAAATTCCAGTATTTTTTTTGTCTTTTTCAGTTTGGGCTGCTATAAAAAAATACCACAGACCAGGTGATATGTTGAAAACAGACATTTATTTCTCACAGTTGGAGGCTGAGAAGTCCAAGATCAAGGTGCCAGCAGGTTCAGTGTCTGGTGAGGGCCTTCTACTTGGTTTTATCCCAAGGAAGAGAGATTTTTGTATCTCTTCTTTTTTAAAAAAAATATAAAAAAGGATATTAATCCCATCATGAGGGCCTCACCCTCATGACCTAATCTAACCCTGATTACTTCCCAAAGGTTCTACCTCCTAATATGATTATGTTGGGGATGAGGAGATCAACACATGAATTAGAAGGAGACACACACATTCAATCCATAGTACCTTCCAAAAAGATTCTGTGCTTCAGCAGCATAAATGTGTATTCATCCATCTATCTACCTCTATCCATCCATTTATCTAGATTTTCATATTAAGCAAGAAACACAGAAAGCATAAAAGAGGAGATACATTCAAATATGTAAACAATTTTTAAAAATTGTCTGGATGAAGATGTAATTTTAAAATGCCAAAAGCTAACCAGTAAATATACTGAGGAGAAATGAAATGCATGTGACAGACACATTGTAAATCTCTTCATTATACAAATAATTACCGCAAAGTAATAACTGTAGAGGAAAAAAAAATGGACAAAACATATGACAAAACAATTTAGAAAAAAGGAATCCAAAAGAGATGTATGTATAAAAATGCTTTTTCAGTGTTCTTTGAAGGTGATTTTTGCAGTATTATTTGAAGTGGCTAAAACACTGGAAGCATCTTGAACATTCATCATTGGGGAACGGTATGCTATTAAATATAAAACTCTTTCTAAAAATAGGAAAGAAAAGAATGAGTTAAAGCCAGCTGTTTTGAACTGGAAGAATGTTCATGTTATACTATTGAAAGACAAATGAAATTTGAATAATGTGCATTAGATTATTCCAGTTTTGTTTATAAAAACCCAAATGTGTAAACAAAGACTGCTGTATGTGTATATATCTTGGTAAGAGTTTATATGACTGCAGAAGGTTACGTACTGGGTAGCTGTCAGAAATTACTTGTCACAGGGGCAGGAGAAGGAGGTCAGTAACTGGAAGGGAGAGGTGGGTGAGAATAAATTTATTCCTTAATGTTGATTTTATCTAACTTATTACAATGATCATATGTTTCTATTCCAAATACACATTTATTAAAGAAAGATTTTATTTAACTTATTATAATGATCATATATTTCTATTTTAAATATACATTTATTAAAGAAAATAAAAGTCAATGGAGAGCCTTACTCTAGAGGTATTTGATCAGTTATCTGCAAATAAACTGAGTTCACAATTAAGACAAATTGTAGGCTTCTTTGAGTAAAACATGCAATTATGTGTAGTGATTTATCCACAGAACTGAACTAGTGAAATCCAAGTGAAAACCCACAACATTAAATATGTTACAGAATATTAATTAATGATGAAAACATGGCATTTTCAATTTGTACTTATTGTGATCACTCAGGTAAGTAAACTTGATTAAATATTTTTCCTGCTTATTAGTATTTCTATAAACTTGTGAAATTATTCAGATCTAGTTTTCTTCATTCAGTTTCTGTGTTAAAAATACACTCATTTTTTCCAGGCATCAGATTTTGGTGGAACATTTAATTAAACCAGCTATGAAACAAGAGTGGCCCTGGACAGTTTTGACAACCCAAACAAGCTGAAAATCAGATAGGGGCTGCAGCATTGCTTGTGTCTTCTCCAGTTAGCTTATTAGGTCCCCCAAAATCTATATGGAAATTAAGTCAGGTGCAAATAAAAAACCCAATTAACTCACTAAAACAACAAGAAACCATACAAATAAATTACAGGAAGTTTTCATATTTTAAATGAATACGAATTAACAATGAGACAACTGAAATCTGTAATCCATTGAAACAATCATAACAACAAAACGGATGCAAAAATAAATTAGTATACTTATTACTGTGTATTTGTTACTACTGTTCTTTCTTTCAGCCTGTTTTCTTTTCCAAAAGTAGCCAGTCGAAGCCTCTGATATATATTGAACACCAGTTGTTGAAGGTTCTAGCCAAGGCAATTATGGAAGCAAAGAAATAGAAAACGTCTAGATTGGAAAGGAAGAAATAATTCTATCCTATTTGTAGATGACATGATCGTATGTATAGAAAATCCTAAGGAATCTATTAAAACTATTAGAACTAATAAAGGAGTTCATTCAGGTTTAGGATGCAAGATGAACATGCAAAAATCAATTGTACTTCGGTATACTATCAGTGAAAACTCCAAAAATGAAATTGAGCAAACAAGTCCACTTACAATAGCATTAAAATAATAAAATACTTAGATATAAATTTAACAAAAAAGTGCAAGAGTTGTAGACTAAAAACTATAAAACATTGTTGAAATAATTAAAGATCTAAATAAACAAACAGGCATTCATTCAGGAGTTGGAAGATTTAGTATTGTTAAGATGGCAATATCTCCAAATTGATCTACAGATCAATGCAAATTCTAAAAATATCCCAGCTGGTTTTCTTGCAGAAATTGACAAGCCGATCCTAAAATTCACGTAGAAATTCAAATAAGCCAGAATAGTTCAAACAATTTTAAGAAAGGAAAACAAATTTAGAGGACTTACAGTTCCAATTTCAAAACTTACTACAAATCTACAGTAATCAAGACAGTGTGGTACTGGCATAAGAATGTACATATAGATTTATATAGTAAAATTGAAAGTCTAGAAATGAATCCGTAAGTTAATGGTCAATTGATTTTTCACAAGGGTGCCAAGATAATTCGAGGAAGAAATAGTAATAAAAATAGAAAACAAATTTTCAACAAATAGAAAGAATTGGATATCCACATTCAAAATTATGAAACCGGATGCCTATCTCGAATCTTAAACACAAATTAACTCAAAATGTATCGCAGACCTAAATGTAAAGGCTAGAACTATAAAATTCTTAGAAGAAAACCCAAGAGTAAATCTTCTTGATCTTGAATTAGGTAATGGTTTCTTGGATTCAACTCCAAAAGCACAAGAAACAAAAGAAAAAATAACTTGAATGACATCAAAATTAGCAAATGTTTTTGCTACAAATATTGTAAAGAAAGTAAAAGAGCAATCCATGAAATAGGAGATGATACTTACAAACAATATATCTGATAAGGGACTTTATCCAAAATATATGAAGAACTCTTACAACAAAATTTTTTAAAATGACAGATAACCCAGTTAACAATTGACCAAATAATCTGAATAGACATTTCTCCAAAGAAGATATACAAATTGCCAGTAAACAAATAAAAAGATGCCAAACATCACTAGAAAAACACAAATCAAAATCCCGATGACACTATTTTACACCTACTAGGTTGGCTCTAATAAAAAAGCCAGATAATGACAAGTGTTGCAGAGGATGTGTAAAAATAAGGATGCTCATATTTTTTTGGTGGGAATTTAAAAGGTTGTAGCTGATGGGAAAACAATCTGGAAGTTCCTCAAAGCCTTAAATATAAAGCTACTACATGGCCCAGCACCTCTGCACCTAGGTATCTACTTAAGAGATATAAAAGCATATGCCCACACAAAAACTTGTAAATCAATATTCATAGCAACATTATTCATAATAACCAAAATGCTGAAATAACCCAAATGCCCATCAACTGATGAATGGATAAGCACAAGTAGTATATCCATGCAATGGAATATTATCGAGCCATAAAAAGCAATCAAGAACTCATATAAGCTATACCTTGGAACCTTGAAAGCATTATGTTAAGTGAAAGCAGCCAGTCTTAAAAGGCCATATATTGTATGCGTCTGTCTGTATGAAATGTCCAGAAGAGACAAATGAATAAAGACATAAAATTGAAATTAGTGGTTGCCTAGGGTCAGATGGTAGGGTTTTGTTGGGAGATAATGAAGAGTGATTACGTTTTCTTTTTCTTTACAGTGGACAAAATGTTCTAAAATTGGATTGTGGTGATAGCTACACAACTCTATGAATATGTAAAAAAAAATTCACTTATACATTCTAAGTGGGTGATTTGAAAGGAATGTGAATTATAAGTCAATAAAATTATTAAAATATAATCTTTTAAACACCCCAAATTACTTATTGTTGTAGGTTTTAAGTCAAACACTTGATGTACTAGTCTGTGGATAATTGCCCCTAAAAGGAATGGCAATTCCACAACTTTTGAGAGCGCATTGGAAAGAGCGGATGATGGTCCTTTACCTTCAAACACTGTTTGATATTTCCAAACTATGCTTTCTTATATAGGCCATCTCAGTCGATTCTTCTAACGATCTTGTAATATAAACACAGCGGCCCTTAAAATACACAATGGCATATAAAGAAACAGAGGTTTGAAGAGATTAACTGGTTTTGCCAAACTCATATCCCTAGCAAATGGAAAAATCATTTTTTTTTTTTGGCTATCTTTAGGATACATACTTTATTTTTAATTAACGTTTTAAATTGACAAACAAAATTGTGTATATTTATTACATACAACTTCTTTTTAATTTAACTTTGAAGTTCAGTGGTACATGTGCAGGTTTGTTACATATGTAAACTTGTGTCATGGGGCTTTGTTGAACAGATTATTTTGTCGCCCAGGTATTAAGCCTAGTACCTGTTAGTTATTTTTCCTGATCTTCTTCCTCCTCCAACCTTCCACCCTCTGCTAGGCCCCCGTGTGTGTTGTTCCCCTGTATGTGTCCATGTGTTCTTATCATACAGCTTCCACTTTTAAGTGAGAACATGCAGTGTTACCTTTTCCGTTTCTGTGTTAATTTGCTGAGGATAATGGCCTCCAGCGCCGTCCATTTTCCTGCAAAGGATATGATCACATTCTTTTTTGTAGCTATATAATATTCTATGGTGTATATGTATCACATTTTTTTATCCATGCTTTCATTAATGAGCATTTAGGTTGATTACATGTCTTTGCTATTGTGAATAGTGCTGGAATGGATGTACACATGCATGTGTTTTAATGGTAGAATGACTTGTATTCCCTTGGGTATGTGCCCAGATATGGGATTGCTGGGTCAAATAATATTTCTGTCTTTATGTCTTTGGGGAATCACCAGGTTGTCTTCCACAATGGTTCAACTAATTTACACCCATAAAGAGTGTATAATGTTCCTTTTTCTCCACAACTTCTCCAGCATCTGTTATTTTTTGACCTTTTAATTAAAGCCATTCTGACTGGTGTGAGATGATATCCCGTTGTGGTTTTGATTTGCATTTCTCCAATGATCAGTGATGTTGCACTTTTGTTTTTCATATGATTGTTGGCTGCACATATGTCTTCTTTTGAGAAGTGTCTGTTCATGTCCTTTGCCCACTTTTTAATGGGTTTTTTTTTTTCCCTGTAAAATTGTTTAAGTTACTTAAAAATGCTAGATATTAGACTTTTGTCAGATGAATGGTTTGCAAATATTTTGCCCCATTTTGTAGGTTGTCTGTTTACTCTGTTGGTATTTCTTTTGCTATGCAGAAACTCTTTAGTTTAATTAGATCCTATTTGTCAATTTTTGCTTTTGTTGTAATTGCTGGGGATGAGGGCTACTTGATAATGACAGATAAGCTTTTTGATGTGCTGCTGAATTCTGTTTGCTAGTATTTTGCTGAGGGTTTTTCAAATCAATGTTCATTGAGGATATTGACCTGAAGTTTTCATTTTTGTTGTATTTCTGCGAGGTTTTGGTATCAAAATGATGCTGGCTTCATAGAATGAGTTAGGGAGGAGTCCCTCCTTTTCAATTTTTTGGAAGAGTTTCAGTAGGTATGGTACCAGCTTTTCTACAACATAATATTTTTGAGATATGTATACTTTGTGAAATGACTAAATGGGGCTAATTAACATATGAATTACCTTACATGTTTTTGGTGGTGTTAATACTTGAAATCTACCATCTTAGCAATTTTCAAGAATGCAGTATATTTTCATTAATTATACATTGTACAATAGATCTCTTCAACTTATTCCTCCTAAGTGAAATTCTGTTTCTTTTGACCAACATCTTCTCAAATGTCACCCTTCTCCTTAGTCACTGGTAATCACCATTCTACTTTCTGCTTTTATGAATTCTACTTTATTAGATGCTACATACACATGAGACCATGTGGTATTTGTTTTTATGTGCCTGCTTTATTTCACTTAACATAGTTTCCTCCAGGTTTATCCATGCTATTGCAAATAAAAGAATTTCTTTTTCTTAAACCTGAATAATATTCCACTGTATGTATATACCACTTTTTAAAATGCAATCATCTATTGATGGACACTTAGTTTGAGTCTCTATCTTGGCTATTGTGAATAATGCTTTAATAAACATGACAGTGTATTCCTTGGCATGCTAATTTCATTTAAATAAAAAAAAATCTTAATTCAGTGTTCTTCCACCACTTCTGGCTGACTTGGATTTTTTCCAAAATGATTGCCAGCTGCATCCACCAAGGTGAAAACACTGGAATTGAGCATGTCTGAGATATTTTTCTGTATTTTTTTCCCTCCTGTTGAGAGGAATGTCCCTCTTTTCTACACTTGAACAATTTTGCACCTTGGATATGAAACTCTGATAAGTGACCACGAATTTTACTCATGCAAGGAAAATTAATTACTAGAATAAGGAAAGTACAGAATGTAGGATTCCAGTGGAAAATGAAATCTAGAAAGGAAACAGGACAAGAAAAAGGAAGAAGGAAGTTTTAGAAACCTAAGCATCAGGTACAAGAAAAAAAAGAATTTTTCATACAAACTCATGAATTCCCAGCACACGGTACCATATCTTGTGAGGCTAGAAACCTGTCTTTGTGCTCAGTAACGTGGCACATTCTGGCAGAGATGGCTAGAACCATCTGACTGACTTGGAATGTGATAGGGCAGAAGGGTTAGCAGTTCCAAACATTTGCTTCTCTCAAGGGCTCCAATTTTTTACTCTATGAAAACTTGGCAAGGAGCCCAATTCTTGATTTTTTTTTTTTTTTTTTTTTTTGGCTCTCCTTCTCCCTTGCCAGCTCGCATTGCGTGGCAACTGGGAACATGCCTGATCACAAAAAGAAAATTCTGATTGAGGCCAAGCAGTGTACTAAGCCCTAGTTCAACTTTGAGCTTTGCCTCTGACCCAGATACATTCAACAGAGGGACTCACAAACCACATGTGGCAGTTATATGTGGAAACGGGATAAAACCGGCTTTCTGCCTAATGTGCAGAAAGAGATGAAGGTGCCGAGAAAGAAGAGTGCATCTCTTAACTTTCATATTATTCAAGTAGAGCTGAACTCTGTTAATATTGGTCACACAGAGTTAAGTAATGGCCACATTTCAGCATTTCAAAAATCTCTTACATGTAACTTAGAGTACCACAAACATCCCTTGAGTTGTTGCAATACCCAAATCTATTGAACAGGGAGACACATCATAATAGCAGTCTGTTGCTCTTTTTAGAAAATATTTAAGAATTTCTATTTTCACTTGATATTAACAAGTCTCTTTGCATTCAGAATTTTTTCTGAAATTACCAAGTTGTCATATATGTGTTATCATAGCTCATGTCATTTGACTGGAGATAAAGATTTAAACACAAACCATGGAGATATTGTTTTATTCCAGCTCTGTCTACCGAACGCTGCTCTTACAGAAAAAGAGCACAGGTAGCAAATCTTCATCTCCCCCAAATGTACTTCAATACGTTTTAAGTGTAAAAACCTGATTTAAAATAATGTCAGCATCTTTGGGCTGTAGAATATGAAGCTCAGCATCTTTAAATTATTTAAGAGGTCCACAGAGAACCAGTTATGCTTATAATGTCAGATTTACTCAAAGAAAGGGAAGAGAAAAGCAAAGTGTTGAATAAGGGTTTCCTATGCAGTTTCATTGAGTTATTTCTGCATTCTGTAATTGCAACAATAGTCCTACCAAATTTTAAAACAAAACCAGATATGCATGTACCTAAGGTTATAAAATCTATTTTTTGTGTTAGTTTTGTGTTTTTAAAGCAAATATTTGCTTGTGTTCTAGCGCAGTTACTTCTTTTCTTTTTTTTTTTTTGCTTCTGTTTACTAATAATAAGATATATCCAAAAAATGCTAAGAAAGGCAATGTCCCTGCCACCTTTAAAACTTGTCATCATTTCCTTTCAGTAAGAGATAGGCAATTTCTAAATATACATTGTGTATCACTGCCTTGGTTTCCTCTTTTCCAATGGTCTGGGATACAAAATAAGAAATTTTCTCTTGCTCAAGGCAAAGCATACTATATAAATAATTTTAGGAGCATATTAATATGCAAAGTTTTATTTATTATAAAAATAAAAATCAATAAAACTTACAGTATAATGCTCAGAGGACTTTTTGGTGGTCTGGAGTTGTAGGAAATGACAATGAGATTTTTTGAAACTAGGAGCTCTGTCCAAAATGAACATGATAGTATGGTGAGAGTTAATTGTAAATGTATTTATTTCCAGAGTTTCACATAAAACTTTTATGGTATTTTTGAGTTCACTATCATGAACTCTAACACAAAAATGTGAGTACTTGTGAGCATCGCATATCTATCATCTCCTTACAGTTATTCAATCCCTCTTGAGAAATTCAGCTAATTAGAACTAACTAATAATAATTTAATAACCATCTGCATATTAAGGCCACAGGTACTGCAGACAAAATATATATATATATCATTAGGGATATTGAGAGAGATCTGCCAAACTCAGAGGACTATTAGACCAACCCAAAGGAAACAACTATTATATCAAAAAATTAGAAATGAAAGTGGAGAAATGACAACAGATGACTCAGAAACAAAAAGGATCATAAGGGACTATTATGAACAGTTTAATGATAAGAAATCTGACAACCTAAAGAATGTATAAATTTTTCGAAAGATGCAACCTACAAGGTGGAATCAGGAAGAAATAGAAAGTCTAAACAGACCAATAACAAAGAAATTAAAGTAGTAATTAAAAACCTCCCAACAGAGAAAAGCTAGGACCTGATGCCTTTATAGTTGAATTCTACCAAAATTTCAAAGAAGAACTAATATCAACACTTCTTAAAGTCCTCCAAAAAATAGAGCTGGAGAGAATATTTCCTAATACATTTTACAAGCCCAGTATCACCTTGACACTGAAGCCAGACAAAGACACCCCAAGAAAAGAAAAATACAGGTGAATATTTCTGATGAATATTGATGCAAAAGTCTTTAAAAAATATTGGAAAATGGAATTCAACAACATATTAAGAACATTATGTATCAAGTGTGATTTATCCCCGTCATGCAAGGTTAGTTTAATATATGCAAATCAATCAGTGTGATATATCACATTAGCAGGTGGAAAAAGAAATGATGATATTAATTTAAAAAGAAAAAGCATTCGGTAAATTTTAATATTCTTTCTTGATAAAAACTCTTAACAGTTTTGGTATTGAAGGAATGTTCTTCAACATAATAAAGTCCATTTATGAAAAACCCACAGCTAATGTCTTAAGCAATGGGGAGAATTCGGAAGCTTTTCCTCTAAGATACAAAACAAGGATAATCGCTTTTGCCACTTGTATTCTACATGGTACTGAACTTATTACTTAGGACTAGTATTAGCTAAAGCAAGCAGACAAAAAAAAAAAAAAAAAAAAAAAAAGCAAAGGTTATCAAACTCAGAAAGGAAGAAATAAAGTTTTCTCTATTTGCATATGGCATGATCCTATATGTAAAAAACTCCAAAGACTCTACCTAAAGATGGTTAGATCTAATAAATGAATTTAGTAAAGTTACAGAATATAAAATCAACATACAAAAATCCATAGGATTTCTATACACAAATAATGACCTAGTTGAAAAAGAAACAAAATAATCTTATTTACTATAGCATAAAAATATACTTAGGAATAAATTTAACCAAGGAGATGAAGGGTATGTACACTGAAAACTATAGAATGTTGAATTAAAAAGTGGACACACATAAATGGAAAAGTATTTTGTGCTCATGGATTAGAATAATCAATATTGTTAAAATATCCATAGTACCTAAAGCAATGTGTAGATTCAATGTAATCACTATCAAAACTCTAGTGGAATTCTTCACAGAAATAGAAAAAACAATTCTAAATTTATACGGAATCACAAAGGACTCCAAATAGCCAAAGCAATTCTGAGGGAAAAAAAGCTGGAAGCATCACACTTCCTCATTTAAAATTATATTACAAAGCTATAGTAATCAAAACAGTATGGTACTGGCATAAAAGGAGAGAGCTAGACCAGTGGAACAGAATATAGAGCTGAGAAATGAATCCAAACATGTATGGTTAACTAATTTTTGACAAGAGCACCAAGAAGACATAATGGGGAAAGTACAGTCTCTTCAATAAATGATGCTGGAAAAACTATTTCCACATTAAAAAAAAAAAAAAGAAATTGGACCCTTATCTTACACTATACATGAAAATAAAATCAAAATGAATAAAACACCTAAACATAACACCTGAAACTGTAAAACTCCTACAAGAAAACACAGGGGAAAACTTCTGGACATTGGCTTTGGCAATGATATTTTTTGGTTATCACACCAAAACACAGGCTACAAAAGCAAAAAGAAAGAAAGGGGACTTCATCAAGCTTAAAAGTTTATACACAGCAAAGGAAACAATCCACAAAATGGAAAGGCAGCCTATAGATTGAGAAGAAATATTTGCAAACCATATATGATAAAAATTAATATCCAGCATTTATAAAGAACTCATGCAACTCAATATCAAGAAAACATATAACCTTATTAAAATGTGAGCAAATAACTTGAATAAATATTTCTCCAAAGATGACATTAAAATGGCCAACAAGTACATTAAAAGGTGCTCAATACACTAATTATCAGGCAAATGGAAATAAAAATCAAAAACACTCTGAGATATCACCTCATATCTGCTAAGATAGCTAATATAACACAGACGAGATAACAAGTGTTGGCAAAACTGTGAAGGAAGAAAAACCCTTACACACTGTTAATGGGAATGTAGATTGTTACAACCATTGTAGAAGACAGTATGGGGGTTTCTAAAGAAACTCAAAATAGAACTACTATCTGACCTAGAAATTATTCTTCTGGGTATATACCCAAAGGAAATAAAATCGCCACCTTGTAAAGATATCTGCACTTCCATATTCATTGCAGCATTATTCACAATAGCTAAGATATAGAAACAACCTTGGTGCCTGTCAATAGATGAAAGGATAAAGAAGCTTTGGCATATATACAATGGACTTATTATTCAGCCTTTAAAAATTAAAAAATTTCGATGGGTGCACCTCTGTAATCCCAGCACTCTGGGAGGCTGAGGTAGGTGGATAATTCGCGCTCGGGAGTTGGAGACCAGCCTGGCCAACATGGTGAAACCCCGCCTCTACTAAAAATACAACAATTAACTGGGCTTGGTGGCGGGCGCCTATAGTCCCAGCCACTGGGGAGTGTGAAGCAGGAGAATCACTACCACTAGACCCGGGGAGGTGGAGGTTGCAGTGAGCCGAGATCACACCACTGCACTCCAGCCTGGGTGAGAGAATGAGACTCTGTCTGAAAATAAAACAAAATTAAATTAAAAATTAATATTTGCCACAACAAGGATAGACCTGGAGGACATTATACTAAGTGAAATTAGCAGGCACAGAAAGAAAAATATTGCATGATCTCATTTATTTTAAAAAGTGAAATACCTGGAGATAGAGAATAGAACAAGTCAGATCTGTAGACCTGGGGATCTGTAGATCTAATTTACTACGTGAGGACTATAGTTGATAATAGCGTATTTTATTCAGTACTTTTGCTAAATGAGTAGATTATAGCTACTCTTATCACAGTGGTGGGGTGGGAATGAATAACTACGTGAGATGATGGCTAGGTTAATTTGTTCTACTATAGTAGCCATTTAACTATATGTGTATCATATGATGTCATGTTGGATAGCTTAAATATACATAATAAAATTTATTTAACAAAACCCCATTTGTAGTATGTTTGATAATGACCTAAATTTACAATTACTCTCGGATTTAAGACAGAGCAAACAGACCTCTGATTACACAGAAAGGGGTCTACTTCTTATCTGTGCATTTCTGAATTATTTAAATGGACTTCCGCAGTTACTTGCTACCAGACTGATGGTTTGCATAGCTCAACTAAAACGTAACTTGCATGTGAGTGTCCTTTATTATTCTAAGGGTGTAAGCAATATGGGTTCTTTGGGGCAGATCTCTTTGTATAATAGACAGGCTCCCATATCCTCCAAGGAACACTGGCTGCAATATATTGAGTTTCAGGGGACAACCATATTTCCTAGAGATAAAAAAATAATTTCTATCTCCAGGAAAATTTCAAACATTTTTTCTGAGTTAACTGTCCTCTTGCACTCTGCTTTCATTTATAGTTTATTGGGAAATAAGGAGTTGTCTACGTTATTGAGTCAAAATTTATCCCATAAATTCATTTGTCAATCCTCTTTGCTCACCTTCTCTCCTTGTCCTCCTTGCTCTCTATTGATAAAAGGGTCCGGTCCTCATCCCTACCTCATTCCTCAAGTGGCCCCTCATCCACCATTGCCAGGACCCAGGCTCTATTTTTCTTCTCTATTACTTCACTTATTTGACCAAGATTTTCTTGGCCTCAATCTTTCCTAATTTTTATTTATAATTAATATTCCATGTACTGCAGAATTCTCTTGTAAAATGCTCGTAACACTAGTTAGCTAAATAAAAATTTAAAAATTAAAAATGATGTAAAAGATCTAAGGGGAAACATACACAGAGAGAGAAAAAGGAATTATGAGACATTTCTGTAGTTGAGCCTGAAATTTAATCTGACCCCGGAAGTCAAAGTAAAGAGGGAAAGATGATAGATCACCTAGCCAACCATGTCTGATAAATGGAAGAGAACTGGCTCTTTAGCAGAGATAAACTTGTTTGGTGTTAAATTCTAGGTGAAAAAGACTACCATTGGTACTTTTATAGTAAAGAGCATTGAGTAAAGTCATGGGCAATGTATTTAGTGGTTTTGCCCCAGATGCAGAAATATCTCTATTTGGCTCTATATTATTACAAACAGTTATATGAGATGAAATCATAAGTAGTAAAGACATTTCTACAGGGATGAGATAATACAGTTCAATCATGTTTCTTTCTGGTGACCTAATTTGATACAATAATAAAAGGTACATAACAGAGAGATGTGACTTGTAATCTAGGTGGATAGGGGAGATGAAACATATATCAGTATTATCTTGTAATCATTTTCAAACTATACGTACTGTCCTGTCTCCTTTCTCCAGAGAATTTTTGATTTAGCCATTCCATGAGGCAAATTTCACATTTTTCCAACTGGTCATATATAGAGATGTACTTTTCTTTGCAGAAGCAGATTTCCACACATGGACCCAATCATATACTATATCAACACAATCTTTAAAATATAATCAAAATTTGAAACAATTGTTTAGTGCCCTCCAATAAGCAGAAAATATGAAAATAAATTTATAGCACACATTACAGTTTTCCAAAGTTTTAACACTTACCACTTTTTGTATTCCCTGTAACAATTTAGTAAGATAATTAGGGCAAGTATTCTGATCTGTTTAACATTTGTTTTGATTATTAAAATTATATGTTACTATGTTGGGAAAAAAGTCTCAGAGACATTGGGGAAGGATATCTTTGGCAGTGGGAGGAAGGTTAGAGAAGGAGTGCCAAATAGTAACTGAGATAATAATAGCCGAGTTATAATAAAGACTTTTTTGAAAGAGATGGCATTTTAAATTAGAAGTGAATAAAATATCAGATAATAATAACATAAGACTTTATGCTAGTATTCAGGAATGAGAGTTCAAAAATGAATTGATTTCTTTCTTTTTTTTTTTTTTTTGAAGGGGAGTCTTGCTCTGTTGCCCAGGCAAGATCTCGGCTTACTGCAACCTCCACATTCTGGGTTCAAGCCATTTTCCTGCCTTAGCCTCCCGAGTAGCTGGGATTACAGGTGCGCACCACCATGCCCAGCTAATTTCTGTATTTTTAGTAGACTGTTGGCCACACTTCTGACCTCAAGTGATCCGTCCACCTTGTCTTCCGATGTTCTGGGATTACAGGCATGAGACATCACGCCCGGCCAGGAATTGATTTCTAATAGCAAAATTAAGATTCAATTTCCTACACATCTGATTTGGATATGTTTGTGATAATATTTCTATACACATACTGAAATTCATACTCATATACATATTTAAACAGTTGGGATCATAACATACATATAATTCATTACCCTGCTTTTTCACTTATTCTAGCTCAAGAAAATAATTTTCTTATGCTTGTGATTTCCTCTCTAAAAGCTTATGTTTGAGATCTGTGTAATATATAAATGCACTGTTTAGGTTATTTCTCTTTTTTTACCTAATATAAAAATTAACCTCAGGCGGGCGCAGTGGCTTACGCCTGTAATCCCAGGACTTCGGGAGGCCGAGAGGGCAGATCACAAGGTCAGGAGATCGAGACCATCCTGGCTAACATGGTGAAACCCGGTCTCTACTAAAAAATACAAAAAATTAGCCAGCGTTGTGGCGGGCGCCTGTAGTCCCAGCTACTCGGGAGGCTGAGGCAGGAGAATGGCATAAACCCGGGAGGCGGAGCTTGCAGTAAACCGAGATTGCGCCACTGCACTCCAGCCTGGGCGACAGAGTGAGACTCCGTCTCAAAAAAAAAAACAAAAAAAATTATCCTCTTCCACTTTCTACTTTCACTCCATAGTTTACCTTAGAACTAGGGAATATCTGATCACTGGGTAGGCCTTTCACTCCTGAAAGATGAGCAGATAACCAGATCCATGGTGTGCAAGATCCTGATCTTTTCTATCTCTCTTGCCCTTTACATTATCTCAACTTTCTTATGACTTTGTATATATATGATTATATATATATACAATGACACTGAAATTTATATCTTCAGCCCAACCGTTCTCCAAAATGTGTATATCCAACTACTGGTTGAGCATCTCCGATTGGATATTTAGGTAGCATTTCAAACTTAACGTATTCAAAATTGAGCTCCTGATTACCCTCCAACTCCCATGCGAACTTGCTCTTCCAGCAATTTCCTCATCTCAATACACGATAAATCTGTCCACTCTATTCCTTAATGCAAAATCCTTGGAGAATCCAGACTGTCTCTAATCACCCAGCCTTTTCTTATCATCTACCAGCAAATTTTATTGGTTCTATCATCAAAATATGTCAGAATCTGATCAAGTTATTTCTGATGTAAAACTTTTGGTCAGATCTTTCTGACTAGATTAATGCCACTGTCTCCTAACAGGACCCGTGTATCTGTTCTTGGCCATGTTTATAACCACGTGAGATGCAAATATTTGCTGCAAACAAAATTTAAGGAATCTTGAAACAGTTCCCACATGTTAGTGATCAAAATGCACCCATTACTTTTCCTGTGTTTACTAAGAAGGAAACATTCTATATTACATTATAATTGAAATAAACTTTTCATGTGCCCTTGTTTTTCTACTTGGCCAAATAATACAGTCATTTAAAAATCATGACAGGAACTCAGTTTCTTCTGTTTTATAAGGCACTTTCAGATAAGTATTCAGTCAATTCAAAGTTCAAACTTCCTACAAGGAAAATGTTTTCTTACACACACTCTTGAAGTCTGCATGCCTCTCTTCCTTGCAAAGAACCCCTTCATTCTCAGGGTTACAAAAGATGCCCTATATTCACCTGCTCCTGGTAAGGTTCTGGTATGATCCTCATAGCTTTTTCTTCCCATTAGTACTCTCTGACTTGCTAACTTCTCCTGAAACCAAGATTCAAATTCCCATTTGCATCAGTCACCAGAAGCTCATGTCATTGAAGGCAATTGTTATACTCCAGGCTCTCCCCCATATATGGCTCATGACATTGTTTTTCTGATGGCACTTCTCACCCCTTATCAGTGTTTAAAATTGTTCTGCAGTGCCTGTGGAACTGATATCTCTTAATATCGAAACTTTTTATAGACTCAAACTCTGAATATTGCTTTGTTTGTTTACCTTTTCTCTTAGTGAAACTTGACTTTTCACAGAGGACATTGTTCTCGTCTAATGCTTTTTAGTAGAGCCCGTTTTCTCTTCATCTCCTTTTGTTGGACTGGATCAATATCTGTTGAAGAACCTAGAACCTCTATTCCTACTTTTAGACCACTCTACCTCTCTTTCCTCCAAAAAACACCCCCCAAACCCACCACGATTTACAATTTTACATCATTAGACTATATCACCCTGTTTTGTCTTGTAGTCATCTATTGATTCCCAAGTCATTTCCTCTCATTGTTGAAGATTTAACTAGTTTTGCGGTCACTGTCTCTGATACCACTGTGGTTTTGATTTTTGCTTATTTCAGTGTCCATGTAGCCTCTCTTCACACTCTTCCCTTTCAGTTCTTTTAATTGTTCTTCTACAATTTGTGCTTTACTTTATTTCATTTAGTAATTACTCCCATGGCTGACTCCAGACCATGTCATTACTGATAACTCTAACACCCCCCACCTCATCTCAGCTTCAAACATGCCTCTCTGACTGCCACACAGTGTCTTTTCAGCTCCCTCTCTACGTTGTTTCTCCACTCTGTCATTCTTACCAACGCCTCTCACCGTTCAATCTTCATTTACTCTCTTAGCCACTTTTACTTGCATAATCATTCATTTTAATCCCTCCCTTGGATATATCCTCAAATGTTTTGCGTTATTTTTTGTGGGAACTTATCTGGCAAAACACCAAACCCTATTTCCTTATTTTAAAAGTCTAATGTTCTTTTTCTGAACCATTTCAATGTATGTTGCCAATCTGATGCTCCATTACTCACAAAAACTTTGTCTATTTCCTATAAACAAGCCTGTTCTCCCATATACCATAATGTATAATCATCAAAATCAAGAAATTCACATTAACAGTACTCTTTTGATACCATTCTAATTTCATAGCTGTCTCAATAATGTCCAAAAGGATCCAGTTGCTCAGTCATTTCTTGCTTTTTCATATTAGTTTCTTACTGCTTCTGGAACAAGCTACCACAAACTGTGTGACTTAAACAACATGAACTTATTCTCTTACAATTCTGGAATTCAGCATCCTGAAATCAGTTTCAGTGGGTACAAATCAAGGTGCTGGCAGGGCTGGGGGTTCTGGGGGGGAAATCTGTTTCCTTCACTTTTTCAGCTTCGGGTGGCTGCCTGTATTCCTTGGCTGCATCTTCCAAGTGCATCACTCCAATTTCTGCTTCTGTTTTCACATTGTCTTCACCTCTGCCTCTGCATCCTCCTGGTTCCCTCTTATAAGGACTGTTGTGATTGCATTGAACCCATGGGATAATCCAGGAAAATGTTCCCATTTTAATATCCGCAACTTGGTAATATCTGCAAAGTCCCTTTGCCATATAAAGTTCCAGGGATTAGGACATAGGTACATTTGGGGGCATTAGTCAACCTACCATAACTTTCCTATGTTGAGACTTTTGAAGGTTAGAGGTCAGTTTTTTGTAGGACAACCCTCCAGTTGGATTTGTCTGATATTTCCTCATTGCATTCTATCAAGTTATAGGTGTTTCTGATTTGTTCTAGTGATATTAAATTTGATGCCTTGTTCAAAGTGGTTTCTGCCAGGCTACACTACTGCCATATAGTTACACTATCTACTGCCATATAGTTACACTTCTTCCCTTTTTAATTAATAATTTGTTGTGGCAAGGCACTCTGAGACTATATAAATATCATACAATTTATCAAACTTTTAATTAACTTATTTCTATCAGCAGAGACTCAAGGATTTCTATCTTATAAAATGTTATAAACTCTTATTATTATTGTTTAGTTTCATGCTAAAGTTGTGCCTGAATTCTGGGAGCTGTTTCAAGCTGCTTTCTGGTTTTATTATTTATTCATTTTGTTGATAAATCTTTTTTTTTTTTTTGGCTGTTATCTGAATACTTCCTTACTGTCTGGCACAGTAAGATATACAAGGCTCCTGTTATATTCTCTTGCCCCAGACCTGAAAGAAGCCATTTCTCCAAGGAATCCTGGTCCCTTTCAGTGGAGAGTGACATGTAGAAGCCAAGATGCTAGTTCTGCTCATGTATTGGGATGTCACTCTTTCTAGGTCCTCTCATTTGACAAAGACAGGAAGGATGTCCACACACACATGCACACACTCCTGCATTTTACTTATTTTTGAATTTTTCTGTTTGTTTTGAAAACTGTGAGTTCACAGAGATATCTCTGTTTCAAGGGCAGTACAGTGGAGTTCCATGTAGTCTTTGCTAAATGATATTTTATTGTATGTATAGACAATATTTTAAAATCTATTTATTTGCAAAGACATATTATAGAATCAACCTTGGTGACCATCAGTGGTGGATTGGATAAAGAAAATGTGGTACATACATATGTACCATGGAATTCTCCACAGCCATAAAAAAAAGAATGAAATAATGTCCTTTGCAGCAACATGTATGGAGCTGGAGGCTATAATCATAAGTGAATTAACACAGGGACAGAAAACCAACTCCTGCATTTGTTGATTGACATTTGGCTTATTTTCACCATTTGGCTATTGTGGATAATGCTGCTCTCTGTTAATGTCGGTGTACACCTAGGTGTTCAAGTCTTTACTTTCAATCCTTTGAGTATAAACTAGAAGTTAAATTGCTGGATCACAAGATAATTTCATTTTTAAATTTTTGAGGAAGCACTATACTGTTTTCCACAGTGGATACACCATTGTACATTTCCACTGACAATGTACAAGGGTTCCAGTCTTCTCCACATCTTTTCTGGGACTAGTTATTTTCTGTTTATTGTTGTTGTTTGTTTTTAAATAGCCATCCTAATGGGTGTGAAGAGATATCTCATCATGGTTTTAATTTGCAGTTTCCTAATGATTAATGATGTTGTGCACCTTCTCCTGGGCTCATTGACCAGTGAGAAGACTTTTTTTTTTGAGATATGTCTGTTCAAGTTGTTTGCCCATTTTTAAATTGGGTTGTTTGCAAAACTAGCATCTTCATATAGAATTACCGAGACTCTTTAGTCTATCCTAGTTCTCTCCTTTACTTGAACGATAAGATATCCAGCTTGCTATTAATTGCAGAAGGGTAGAGGGGAAAAAAGAGACTGAGATGAAAACTATGTTTCTGAAATACTAAACCTGTTGGACAGCAAAAAGACAATTCTGTTTGAGGAGAAATAGCATTTTAGTTACCTAAGGATATTTAGCAGCTTCTATGTGTCAAGTATTATCCTAGACACTGGAGGGAATTTTTCTTAATTTAAAAAAATTAGACATAAATATGATTAGCTATGTTGGTAACAGGAGAAAGAACCACATTTAAAAATACTATATTTTTATCTTCTTTTCTATTGAGTAATGTTATCTATATACACACTCATGTAAATAACATACTCAAGGCATTGGCCAAATCAAAACTTCAATATGTATCTATTCAATATGTATTTTTATTTAGAGTGCATATGTAAAGTACTATTTGATTTATCAGAGGTAAAATGTATAATGATGCTAAAATTGGAAGTATGGCGTTATTCTGCCACAGAAACATTCTAAATATTTCTCATGGAAATTAACTTTTGAGTTTTGCAAATACGTTATGTTGGAGCATTAAGAGTAAAGGAAGATACATATGTAAAAGGATTAATTCATTAATCTCTAGTGTTAGTGAGTTACCAGGAGTAGCATATCAGAGAGAAAATTACAGAGAAATGGGTAAAACAACACAGAAAAAAGTCACAAACTGACAATTATTTTCATGCCTTCATGTGTCTTTATATCCATTTCAATATTACCACCATGTTTTCTTCATCATCAGATATCTGTCTCCATACATTTATAGAGTAGAGTGAAACTAGAGACTTACTTTGCTGACAATAGCAGTTTTTCTGTCTGGTAGAAAATTTGTATCTTTGCACCCTGGGATTCTTATGGTTCAATCAGTATGGAGATACAAGAGTCTTAGTAAGGCGAAGTTAAAAAAAAATGTCTCCTTTGCTTGAAAAGTGCGTGCAGTGGAGAATGGAGTTCAGTTCTTTTTTGTATGAATTACTATTGACATTAAGTATGATGAAGAATCTAGAGATTCCAAATGGGTTAAGCACATGGGGCAAATCATTCCTGTGCTCATCTTAGACAACTATCATTCCCCTTCTCTGTAATATTTCTTTTCCAACCACTTTTTTGGGCACTTATAGTTTGGTTAAAACGGAAATGGCCTAAAACTTGAGTTTGTTCCTGATTTCTGCATCCTCTTGACCAAAATTTATTTCACTGCTTTTCAGCTATCCCCTTATTTTTGACACAATAATCATTTAACTGTGGCAAAAATCAGGAGAATGAATGCTTCTACATTTCATCAAGTGCTTACTATCTTAATGGGATTTCACTTTCACTTTAAATGAGGGTACAAATTAATCATGTTGGAATATAGTGTTAAATATTCATATTAATTCTGCAGACAATGCAATGCTAAAGTATGTTATTCAGTCAGAAGGTAATTAAGAAATAAAAAATAAACACACATCTTATTGAGTAAGAGAAAGGCCACATCATTGCAACTGCTGCTACAGAATAAGCAGGGAGCAAACAAAGTACTTCGCAGGGCATTTCTTCCTCACATTATTTTGTAGAACTTGATAGACTGTACTCTTCAGAAGATCCGCTTTAGAGGAAGGGATAGGTGGTGGTGTAAGTTGAGAGTAAGGCCAAATTTGGGAATTGGAAAGCCTGTTTTTAAGAGCATAATCAGTCTACGTTACTAGTCAGTGCTAAATCAGCAAGCATTTGACTTTAACGAACTTCAGAAAACTTTCTTTTCCTTACAGGAGACTGTTCATTTCAAAAAAGGCAAACTGTGTTTCTTGCAACTTCTACCACAGGAGCACCAGAATAGCTTTTGATTTGACCTGGTTATATTTGTTAGCTTTATCATTTCTGAAGCCTTTTAAGACATCCTAATATTTTACTTAGTATGTATCTGATTGCAGTCAGTAGACATAGGAAGCAGATTACCGATCTAAAATAGAAGTCCTACATGCACAGCAGATACAAATCTATTGCAAACTGAGTGTTCTAAACGTGCCACCATACTTTTATGTATGGGACATATGAAAGGCAACATAATGTGAAATGAATCGTATCTTATCTTTCTTGTTGGCTTTCTCTAGGTTCTTTATACTTTAATACTTCTTGGTCAATATATTGACTCATCCAATTGTAAAGTGTTCTTTCAAAAAATATTTATTCAACATCTACCTTGTGACAGACACTACCCTAGGAGTGAACAAAAGGAGATACACCTGGCTTCATGAAGCTTAAATTTATATATTACTCTAAAGATAACAAAAAGTTTCTAAACTATTTTGCATCTAAGAGCTCTCCTAAAGGCTGTATGTCATCTACAGATTATTATACCACTTTTACCCAATTAATCCAAGTTAATGACTTCACCAGATAATAACGACTCTGATTTAGAAGGAGATAGTCCCTGGACACAAATGTTTTCATTATCACAACAGTGCAGAAACTATTTTTAAGATGAAGACAAATTGATCTTAATTGAAATTCATATGGCTTTATTTGCAATTATGAAGGGATATTAATTAATTAGGATATATAGTTAATACTGTAACCTTTTTTTTCTTTAAATATATTCTTGGTTCCAAGTTTTTTTATGAAAGCGTAAAGAGTTTTTCAATTTTTTTCTGATTGAAGAAACTAATATTGTAAAAACTACACTGCATGAAAGAAAAAATGGAAGAACTTTTATATTTCCAGAGTTATTTCGAGAGTTATTTTGCACAATCTGGCATATAGAATAATGGCCGTCGAAGGTGTTCATATCTCACTCTAAGAACTTGTGAATATGTTATCTTACATGGCAAAAGAAGCTTTGCAGATGTAAATATGGCTAAGGAACTTGAGATGGGGAGATTATCTTGGATTATTTGGGTGAGAGCAATCTAATCACATGGGTTCCTGAAGTGGAGGATTTTCTCAACCCTGGGCACAGAAAATGTGAGGCTAGAAGAAGGAATAGAGAAATGCTACGCTGCTGGCTTTGAAGATGGATGAAGGGGCGATGAACTAAGGAATGCAATGAGGCTCTGGAATCCAGAAAAGGTAAGGAAACAGATTGACTTTTATAGCCTCCAGAACGCAATTCTGCCAATACTTTAGGCCAATGAGAATCATATAAATCTTCTGATCTAGAAATTGTAGTATAGTAAGTTTGTATTGTTTTGCCAAAGTTGTTGGAATCAAAATGGAGTCACTTGGGTTAAAAACCTTGACAAAGGGAGCTGGGGAAGGACATGAAGTGGGGCGGTTCTCATACATGAACACCTGATAACAAAAGCTATCACAACAGACTACAAAACCCAGAACCTTGCACAAAGGCCATCATAACCTTACACATATACACAGACAAAATACAAAATACTTTTATGAGGATATCTTCCCAGCAACCACCTGTTTAAACTCGAACTGATGCCACCCTTGTTACTGATCCTTATAACCAAGGATCATTATTTCAAAATAATTTTGTAATCTTCATTTTTTTCTTTAGCAACTTTTGTCTTATTGTACCTGCCTGAATATGGACATTGTTTACTATGGCATGCATATTGACATTGCAACTTCCATTTCTGAATAAATATTGTTTTCTTTTAGAAACCTTCTCTTTGTTATTTAGGTTGAGTTGATGGTGTCAGAAATGGGACTGAAGCAAGCTTACCTCGGACAGACTGTGAACCCTTGAATGTGTGATATCCACAGAGCCTTTTATGCTCTCTGTTTCTGTGGTTAGTCTTCCCTGGTTAATTTTCTCTCAACTTTTCAGACTCCTCATTTTTGATTTCATTTAGGATCTTATTTGGTTGTAAGTCCACCCTAATTGACAGACTTCACATCCCACTTGCGACTATAAAAGATATTTTTGGCAAGCCCTTTCTTGTAAGTATCCTTTTGGAGAGTACTCTGGTTTCTACAGAGTTTACATTCTGTTTCTGAGGCATATCTTTGCTGGTGAATTCACTTTCTATGCAACTGATTTAGTATTTGGTTTATGCTCTTGGCTTAAAATTTTCACAAGCACTCTTATTTTGGTTTCATTTTGATTTGGTTATGGACATCTGTAAATAATTTGGCTTTTTAAAAACATTTTTCCCTTGCTTATTCCTAAACATCTTCTAAAAACAAAAATTAAACATTCTAAATGGGGGGTGCAAGATTGCCAATTAAAGCCACTATAGAGGTTACCACCATCCAAAACAATGGTCCAAATTTCTGACATGCCCTGACAGGATTCGTAGAATATTATTTGACATGGAATGGAATCTTCAAAATTCCAAGGCCTACAAAACTCTCTGGGACTCCAGCCAACTATACATTCAAATTTTATGGTCCATTCTCGCACACATTTTTAATCAATGGACAGATTACACCAAGTCTAATTTATTGCCGTTAAAGGGGATCATTCAGATTCTGCAAGCCTGTTTTTCCTAGAACTCAATTAAAAACTGTAACCAACTATAGAATTACATGTAGAGCCTTTGAAGTTCTCTATGTTTCTATCTTTTTATTTTTTTTTCCTGCTTACTTTGAATCTGCTGACTTCTCTGCTGGTATTAAGATGTAGTCACTCTTGATGACATTTCAGCCAAAGTTAAGACTTTCAAATTAATGGCTTTACAGATTACAACAGCTTCATAGTAACCAGCAATAGACATCTGGGTCATCTTTTTTGAAAATGTAAATTTTGGTTTGTGTGGCTGGCAGTTGCTTAGGGTGTTGAAACAGTTAATTGAAGGATTGATATTCTAAAAAGAAGAATGAAATAAATGTTTTAAAAAGTTAGGCTTTCAGATCAAACAGGTCAAACAAACACTTGAGCTCACAGAAATAATATGATATCTTTGTCCAGTGCAAAAATTGCTTTGTCTGCCATGCATGGCCAGAAAAAGCCAAAAAACAACAACAAAAAAAACCCCTAAAAACTACAAATAACTGTTTCTAAAATGATTCCCTGCCCACGTTAACTAGTCAAGGAAATTGGAACAGCAAACAAAAGAAAAATTTGTTACTAAGATTCAAGCCTGCTTGTAGATTTTTGTTTCTCTTTATAATTCAGTTAGTTCTAACTAAAATGCAAACATTTAAAAATTTACCCCTAAACTCATTTAAAACTGAAAAAAGAGCAAAAGAGTATAAAATATATTCTATAAAAACCAAACTGCTTTATCCAAAATTTCAGTCCACAGCCTTCAACAGATTACCTGTCAAGGCAAAACGTATTTAGCCATGTGAACAGGTCTTATTTTGTCAGAAATGTATTTGAATCCAACTTGCAAGTCTGTCTTACTATGTTTTACTGTCTCATAACTAAAATTCCATAAATAAAAAGTATGAATTATTTGTTTCTGTGTGTGTATCTGTGTATTTCAGTGTGTGTTTACACATATAAACATGTACTATGCTGTATGTTGTGTTTACATAGTAAAATTTGGCATAGTGGGCTAGAATTCCTTAAGGAGTTCTATTCAGATTAGCTTAAATAAGTGAGCACTCATTTAAATTGTTAGAATATATGCTAATTCACTCAAATACCTTTTAGTTTACATGACTTAAGTAAATCTTTGATAAATAAGCTGGTTTTAAATTTGTTGATAAAATAAAAATAAAAATTTCTTCAGAATTGTCAACATATATTTTTGCCTGGGTCTTCTGGTCAGATAGGATTATTGTTTCTGGTAGATGTTTTAAAGTTATGAAGCTATGAAATCACATTAAAAACAGAATAATCTTTGTTTAAGTAATGCTTTGATAAGTAAGACTAACTTAATCTTGTTGTTTTGATGACAACTGTATCTTCTTAATGATTAGCAAAATACTCATGTATTTAATTTTAAGGCTGTTACTTAGGTGAACACCTGATATTCTTAGGCTATAAAAATGATTAACAGAGAAATAACTTGAAGTAATGACTAGCTTTGCCTAATTTATCAGTTTTCATAAGTAATCTAGGTATAATTGTTAAAATAAATTCAATGTGTGTAAATAGGATAAACATTTGTAAATAACCTTTTATGTAATTTGAAATTTTAAGTTATTTATGTTAAATAATAAAAACTCATTGAAGTTATAGGTCATTTTCAGATGACCCAGAATTGAGAGGTAAAATACTAAAACATAAATTTGTAAAAATAAACATAAGTTTATTCGTGGTTTCTTAAATTTTGTACAAAGACTATATTTGGGTCTGTTAATACATATAAAAATTAAATAATGGGAAAACGTATTTTAATTATAAAAAGGTTATGATCTATAATAAAATGCTAATATGTGACAGATAGTTCAAAATTTCTTGCTTTCTAGGTTTTCACTAAAAATCAATATTATTGAGAGTTTAAAATTCTCATTTATATATAATTTTGTATACAAAGCATAATGAAAAAGTAGATGTGTCTTTGGTAAAAACTATAAAAACAATATCAAAGATATGTTCTTTGTTTTTAAAATTGGCTAAATTTGGAGGTCATTTAAAGTTGTGTAAAACGTGCAAGAGGTTTTGATTTAATTCTGAAATATGTTTTTAAAAATTTTCAACTACCACCAGAACTGCAGCTTCCAGTTTAGAACAATGTTCCTCTCCAGTATAATTTGATTCTGTACTCTTGGCTTTTATTGATGTGTCTGAATTGTGCCAGGTAACTAGCGAAGCAATTTCCTATGTTTTTACTAATAGCCACATACTTTCCTGCTCAAGATACTGGCTTTCTTTTTTATGTTTTTCTATAATATGGTGTACAATCAAAATCTTGGACACATACTCTTCTTGTTTCTGATTAAATTCAAGTACTTTTCCACCAGGTTTGACTTCAAAACCTCTTGCACATTTTACACAACTTTAAATAACTTGTAAATTTAGCCATTTTAAAAAATAAATAACAAATAGTTGCTTTTATATTTTTTACCAAAGACATACCTACTTTTTGTTATGCTTTCTTTATAAACCTGAAGTCAAAACAGGTTTCCCACAAAGGGACACAATAATACTCTAAGAGAGGCTGTTTTGTTGTTTGTGTTTTGTGTGGGTGGGAGAGTTTTTGTGTGTTTGCCTTTTGGTAACTGGTGTAAGAAACAAAGATTTTATGTTTTATCAAGATAATTTCTTATGTTTCATGTTGACATAATGAGATTTTTAGATTACTTAGGAAAACTGAGCTTTGAAAGGGTTAGAAATTTTGTTTACATCTATATAACTTTTTGTATTGCTTTTAAAATATTTTTATTGCTACTCTGGTGAAAAGAGGGTTATCATTTCACAGTAATTTGTGATTTTCCCACCTTCTGGTCTTGAACTCCTGACTTCAGGCAATCCATGCACCTCGGCCTCCCAGAGTGCTGGGATTACAGGCGTGAGCCACTGCGCCTGGCCATCTTTATGGTTTTCTAAGTGTACAATTGTATCATCGGTGAACAACCACAGTTTGATTACTTGTTTGCCTGTTTGGATGCCCCTTATTTCTTTCTCTTGTCCGATTGCTCTGTTTAGGACTTCCAGTACTATGTAGAACAGAGGTGGTGAAAATAGGCATCCTTGTCTTATTCCAGTTCTCAGGGGGAAAACTTTCAACTTTTCTCTATTCAGTATAATGTTGGCTATGGGTTTGTCATAGATGGCTTTTATTACCTTAAGGTATATCCTTTCTATGCCAATTTTGCGAGGGCTTTAATACTAGAACAATACTGGATTTTGTCAAGTGCTTTTTCTTCATCTATTGAAATGATCGTGTGATTTTTGTTTTTATTTCTGTTTGTGTGATGTATCACATTTACTGACTTGGTACGTTAAACCATCCCAGCATCGCTGGTATGAAACCTGCTTGATCATGGTGAATTATCTTTTTAATATGCTGTTGGCTTCAGTTAGCTAGTATTTTGTTGAGGATTTTTACATCTATGTTCATTTGGAATATTGGTCTGTAGTTTTTGTTTTGTTTTGTTATGTCCTTTCCTAGTTTTGGTATTAGAGTGATACTGGTTTCACAGAGTGATTTAGGGAGGATTCCCTCTTTCTCTATCCTGTGGAATAGTGTCAACAGGATTGGTGCCAATACTTTTTTGACTGTCTCATAGAATTCAGCTATGAATCCATCTGTTCCTGGACTTTTATTTGTTGGCAGTTTTTAAAATTGAAATTACCATTTCAATCTTACTGCTTGTTTTGGGACTGTTCAGAGTTTCTAGTTCTTCCTGGTTTAATCTTGGAGGGTTGTATATTTCCAAAAATTTGTCCATCTCCTTTAGGTTTTCCAGTTTTTGAGAATAAAGGTTTTCATACTATCCTTGAATGATCTTTTGTATTTTTGTGGTATCAGTTTTAATATCTCCCGTTTTATTTCTAATTGAGCTTATTTGGATCTTCTCTCTTCTGTTCTTGGTTAATCTTGCTACTAGTCTGTCAGTTTTGTTTATCTTTTCAAAGAATCAGTGTTTTGTTTCATTTATTTTTTGTATTGCTTTTTTGTTTCTTTCAATTTCATTTAGTTCTCTGATCTTTGTGATTTTTTTTCTTCCATTGGGTTTGGTTTGGTTTGGTTTGTTCTTGCTTCTCTAGTTCCTTTAGGTGTGAACCTAGATGGTCTATCTGAGCTCTTTCAGACTTTTTGTTGTAGGCATTTAATGCTATAAACTTTCCTCTTAGCACCACTTTCGCTGTATCTCAGAGGCTTCTATAGGTTGTGTCACTATTATCGTTCAGTTCAAAGAATTTTTAAATTTCCATCTTGATTTCATTGTTGAACCAATGATCATTCGAGAGCAGATTATTTAATTTTCATGTATTAGCAGGGTTTTGAAGGTTCCTTTTGGAGTTGAATTCTAATTTTATTCTACTGTGGTCTGAGAGAGTACTTGATATAATTTTAATTTTCTTAAATTTATTGAGACTTGTTTTGGGGCCTATCATGTGGCCTATCTTAGAAAATGTTCCATGTGCTGATGAATAGAATGTATATTCTGCAGTTGTTGGGTAGAATGTTTTCTAAATATCTGCTAAGTTCATTTGTTCTAGGGTATAGTTTAAGTCCATTGTTTCTTTGTTGGCTTTCTTTCTTGATGACCTCTCTAGTGCTGTCAGTGGAGTACTGAAGTCACCCACTATTACCATGTTGCTGTCTAATTTTTTTTTTTTTTTTTTTTTTTGAGACACTCTTGCTCTGTCCCCCAGGCTGGAGTGTGGTGGCATGATCTTGGCTCACTGCAACCTCTGCCTCCTGGGTTGTAGTGATTCTTTTGCCTCAGTCTCCTGAGTAGCTGGGACTACGGGCCCACACCACCGTGTGTATTTTTAGTAGAGATGAGGTATCACCACATTGGCCAGGCTGGTCTTGAACTCCTGACCTTGTGATCCGCCCATCTCAGCCTCCCAAAGTGCTGGGATTACAGGTGTGAGTCACCATACTCGGCCTATCTATCTCATTTTTTAGGTCTAGTAGTGATTGTTTTATAAGGTTGGTAACTCCAGGGTTAGGTGTGTATATATTTAGGATTGCAATATTTTTCTGTTGGACTAGAACTTTTATCATTATTTAATGTTCCTCTTTGTCTTTTTTAACCATTGTTGCTTTAACATGTGTTTTGTCTGGTATAAGAATAGCTACTTCCTCTCACTTTGGGAATAATTGTTCCACCTCTTTACCTTAAGTTTATGTGAGTCCTCACATGTTAGGTGAGTCTCTTGAAGACAGTAGATAGTTGGTTGGTGAATTCTTATCCATTCTGAGTTTCTGTATCTTTTAAGCGGAGCATTTAGGTCATTTACATTCATTGTTAGTACTGAGATGTGATGTACTATTTTATTCATCATACTAGTTGTTGCCTGAATACCATTTTTTTTTTTTTCTCATTGTGTTTTTGTTTTATAGGTCCTGTGAGATTTATACTCTAAGAAGTTTCTATTTTGGTGTATTTCAAGGTTTTGTTTCAAGACTTAGAGTTCCTTTTAGCAGTTCTTGTAAAGCTGGCTTGATAGTGGCAAATTCTCTCATCTGAAAAAGCATTTGTTCATATGAATTCTCTTAGCATTTGTTTCCTTCATTTATGAAGCTCAGTTTCCCTGGATATAAAATTCATGGCTGACCATTGTTTTATTTAAGGAGGCTAAAAAAGGGACCCCAATTCCTTCTAGCTTGTAGGGTTTCGGCTAAGAAATCTTCTGTTAATTTGATAGGTTTTCCTTTATAGGTCACCTCATGCTTTTGCCTCACAGATCCTAAGATTCTTTCCTACATCTTAACTTTAGATAACCTGATAACTGTGTGCCGAGGGGATGATCTTTTTGCACTGAATTTTCTGGGTGTTCTTTCAACTTCTTGTATTTGGATGTCTAGAGCTCTAGCAAGGCCAGAAAAGTTTTCCTTGATTATTTCCTCAAATATGTTTTCCAAACTTTTGGTTTTCTCTTATTCCTTGGGAACACCAATTATTTTTAGTTTTGGTTGTTTAACATAATTTCAAACTTCTTGGAGGCTTTGTTCATTTTTATTTTTTTTGCCTTCTTTTTTTATTATTATACTTTAAGTTCTAGGGTACATATGCACAACGTGCAGGTTTGTTACATAGGTATACATGTGCCACGTTGGTTTGCTGCACCCATCAACTCATCATTTACATTAGATATTTCTCTTAACACTATCCCTCCCCCAGACCCCCACCCCCCAACAGGCCCCAGTGTGTGATGCTCCCCTTCCTGGGTCCATGTGTTCTCACTGATCAATTCCCACTTATGAGTGAGAACATGCAGTGTCTGGTTTTCTGTCTTTGTGATAGTCTGCTGAGAATGATGGTTTCCAGCTTCATCCATGTCCCTACAAAGGACATGAACTCATTCTTTTTTATGGCTGCATAGTATTCCATGGTGTATATGTGTCACATTTTCTTTATCCAGTCTATTGTTGATGGACATGTGGTTGGTTTCAAGTCTTTGCTATTGTGAGTAGTGCTGCAATAAACATACGTGTGCATGTGTCTTTACAGCAGCATGATTTATAATCCTTTGTCTATACACCCAGTAATGGGATGGCTGGGTCATATGGTACTTCTAGTTCTAGATCCTTGAGGAATCATCATACTGTTTTCTAAAATGGTTGAACTAGTTTACAATCCCACCAACAGAGTAAAAGTGTTCCTATTTCTCCACATCCTCTCCAGCACCTATTGTTTCCTGACTTTGAATAATTGCCATTCTAACTGGTGTGAGATGGTATCTCATTGTGGTTTTGATTTGCATTTCTCTGATGGCCAGTGATGATGAGCACTTTTTCATGTGTCTGTTGGTTGTATGAATGTCTTATTTTGAGAAATATCTGTTCATATCCTTTGTCCACTTTTTGATGGGGTTGTTTGTTTTTTTGTTGTAAATTTGTTTTAGTTCTTTGTAGATTCTGGATATTAGCCCTTTGACAAATGGATAGATTGCAAAAATTTTCTACCATTCTGTAGGTTGCCTATTCACTCTGATGATAGTTTCTTTTGCTGTGCAGAAGCCCTTTAGTTTAATTAGATCCCATTTGTCTATTTTGGCTTCTGTTGCCATTGCTTTTGGTGTTTTAGTCATGAAGTATTTGCCCATGCCGATGTCCTGAATGGTATTGCCTAGGTTTTCTTCTAGAGTTTTTATAGTTTTAGGTGTTATATTTAAGTTTTTAATCCATCTTGAGTGAATTTTTATATAAGGTGTAAGAAAGGGATCCAGTTTCAGCTTTCTACATATGGCTAGCCGATTTTCCCAGCACCATTTATTAAATAGGGGATCCTTTTCCCATTGCTTGTTTTTCTCAGCTTTGTCAAAGATCAGATGGTTGTTGGTGTGTGGTGTAATTTCTGAGGCCTCTGTTCTGTTCCATTGGTCTATATCTCTGTTTTGGTACCAGTACCATGCTGTTTTGATTACTGTAGTCTTGTAGTATAGTTTGAAGTCAGGTAGTGTGATGCCTCCAGCTTTGTTCTTTTTGCTTAAGATTGTTTTGGCAATGTGGGCTCTTTTCTCATTCCATATGAACTTTAAAGTAGTTTTTTCCAATTCTGTGAAGAAAGTCAGTGGTAGCTTGATGGAGATAGCATTAAATCTATGAATTACTTAGGGCAGTATGACCATTTTTATGATATTGATTCTTCCTATCCATGAGCATGGAGTGTTTTTCCATCTGTTTGTGTCCTCTCTTATTTCCTTGAGCGGGAGTTTGTAGTTCTCCTTGAAGAGGTCCTTCACATCCCTTGTAAGTTGGATTCCTAGGTATTTTATTCTCTTTGTAGTAATTGTGAATGGGAGTTCACTCATAATTTGGCTCTCTGTCTATTCTTTGTGTATAGGAACGTTTGTAATTTTTGCACATTGATTTTGTATCCTGACATTTTGCTGAAGTTACTTATCAGCTTGAAGAGATTTTGGGCTGAGAAAATGGAGTTTTCTAAATATGCGATCATGTCATCTGCAAAAAGAGACCATTTGACTTCCTCTTTTCCTAATTGAATACCCTTTATTTCTTTCTCTTGCCTGATTGCCCTGGCCAGAACTTCCAATACTATATTGAATAAGAGTGGTGAAAGAGGGTATCCTTGTTTTGTGCCAGTATTATATAGTATTATCTGATGGTAGTTTGTATTTCTGTGGCATCAGCGGTGATAACCCCTTTGTCATATTTTATTGTGTCTATTTGATTCTTCTCTCTTTTCTTCCTCATTAGTCTTGCTAGCAGTCTATCTGTTTTATTGATCTTTACAAAAACCAGCTCCTAGATTCATTGATTTTTTGAAGGTTTTTTTGTGTCTCTATCTCCTTCAGTTCTTCTCTGATCTTAGTTATTTCTTGTCTTCTGCTAGCTTTTGAATTTGTTCGCTCTTGCTTCTCTAGTTCTTTTAATTGTGATGTTAGGTTGTCGATTTTAGATCTCCCCTGCTTTCGCTTGTGGGCATTTAGTGCTGTAAATTTCCCTGTATGCACTGTTTTAAATGTGTCCCAGAGATTCTGTTATGTTGTGTCTTTGTTCTCATTGGTTTCCAAGAACATCTTTATTTCTGCCTTTATTTCGTTATTTACCCCATAGTCATTCAGGAGCAGGTTGCTTTAAGAAACTGACTCAAAACCACACAACTACGTGGAAACTGTTCAGTTTTTTAAATTATCTTTTCTTTGTCTTTGTCAGGTTGAGTTAATCCAAAAGCCTTGTCTTATAGCTCTGAAGTTTCTTTTTTCTACTTGTTGGATTCTATTGTTGAGACTTTCCAGTATAATTTGCATTTCTCTAACTGTGTCCTTCATCTCCAGAATTTGTGATTGTTTTTTATTTATATTATCTATTTCTCTAGAGTTTTCATCCATATCTTGTAACATTTTAAAATTTCTGTAAGTTGGTATTCACCTTTCTCTGGTGTCTCCTTAAGTACTTTAATAATTGACCTTCTGAATTCTTTTTTCTGGTAATTCAGAGAATTCTTCTTGGTTTGGATTCATTGCTGGTGGCCTACTGTTCTCTGTTTGGGGTGTTAAAAAAAAACTCATTTTATCCTATTGCCAATATTGTTTTTTCTGGTTCTTTCTCATTTGGATAGACTATGTCAGAGGAAAGATCTGGGGCTCAAGGGCTGCTGTTCAGATTCTTTTGTTGCACAGAATGCTCCCTTGATGTGGTGCTCTTCCATTTCCCCTAGGAATGGGGCTTCCTGAGAGCTGTACTGGTGATTATTATTTCTCTTCTGGGTCTAGCCACCCAGTGGAGTTACTGGGCTCCAGGTTTGTACTGGGGAGTGTGTGAAGAGTCCTGTGATTTGATCAATCTTCAAGTCTCTCAGTCATGAATACCAGCACCTGCTTTGAGGAGGCAGCATAGGGGTGAAGTGGACTCTTTGAGGGTTCTTGGTTATAGTTTTTTAGTGCACTCGTTTACTCGAATGCTGGTTATGCTGGTATTAAAGTTGTCTTGTGGATAGACTCCGGGTCTCTGGTTAGCCAGTATGTTACAGGTGGTGGAGTTAGTTGCTGTTTTCTTCTTTCTTAGGGCAGGGTTGTTCAGCTATGAGTTGCTGTAATGGCTTGTGTCTGTTGGCCTTTAGCAAGTAGATGGCACTTTCAAGAGAGAACCAGCTGTGTAGTATAGGGAGGACACAAGCTTGCCCTAGGGTCACCTGTTTACATTTTTGGGCTTCTCTGGTGGTGGGCAGGGCCATAGAGCTTCCAAGAGATTATGTCTTTTGTCTTTGTCTAAAAGGGTGAGTAAAGACCATCAAGTAGGGGCAGGGTTAGGTGTGTCTGAGCTCAGACTGCCCTTGGGCAAGGCTTGCTGTGGCTACTATAGGGTAGGGGTGTGGTTCTCAGGTCAATGGAGTTATGTTCCCAGGGGGATTATTTCTGCTTCTGCTCCATCATACAAGTCACCAGGGAAGTAGGGAAACACTGGCAGTGACAGGCTTTACCCAGCTCCCATGCAGCCAGAAAGGACAATCTCATTCCCACTGTGCTCTCCCAAGAGCATCGAGTCTATATCCAGGCAGCCGGTCTGCAGGGTTGGGAACTTGCCCCGGCCTGCAAATCTTTCTGCTGAGAAAGCAAGCAGGGCTTTCAAGCTTTGCCCTTTCCCACTCAGCTCCTGTGCTCATATCTGCTCTTTTTATTCACCACACCCCAAGATTCAGCCCTGGAAAATTAGCGCTTGGTCACAATCACCGCAAAGTTTAGCTGGAAGTTTTCTTCTCCCGGTAGTCTTTCCCCAGTTCCACTGGCAGCCCTCCCCAAGGACCTGTGAGAGATAAAATCAGAAATGGGTTCCCTGGGCTTCCTTGGGGGCTTGGAGTGCCTCCAGGGCACTTCCCACTGCTTCTTCTGCTTTTATATTTCACTCGGTTCTGTAAATTTGCCCCAGCTCTTGGCAAAGTTAACTTCTTTTCCCTGTTATCTGGCTCTTCAGCTTCCCTGGTGAGGATGTGTGTTCGGAGGCAGACTTTCCCCCTCTCACACTTTGGGCATTCACAGATTTTTGGCTGTTACTTAGAGTTTGCGACAGCAAGCCACTTCTTTCAAAGGGTTTGTGGATTGTTTTGGTTTTCCTGGTATGTTCCTATGGTGGTTCTTGGAGCAAAAGTTGATGATTTGAGTCTCCACAAGCTGTTCTATCCATCTGAGTGGGAGTTGCAAGACAGACCTGCCTCTCATCTGCCATCTTCCTCCAAACTCCCCTCTCCATCAGATTTTTAACCATGGCTATACTAAGTTTCTGTTATCCATGGTTTTGATTCTACTTTAGAAGCATTTACAATTAGATTCATATAAGATACTCTAAAAAGTATTATTGAATACAGATTTCTAATAACTTTAAAATCAGTGGACAAAATAAAAATTTTCCAGAACTCTAATGAAAGCTGATAAATATATAAACTTGCCAATCAAGGTCAAACAAAAGCAAAATTAGTTACATAGTTTAAATAACTGATAAAGATAGTGTTTTTTGACTTTTATTTAAAACATTGTTTACGTAAGCATTTTATTTTCCATATTTAAGAAAATACTAGCTGATAAAACAATGTATAGTTTATAGCAGATTTTTCCAAAATTTGAAAACTATTCATGAGTATTTGTGTCATAATATGGTTATCTACATAAGTTATATACAAATTTTCCTCTATTTTCATAACAGGATACAGTTAACAACACTGGTTACATTCCCAATGGTTTGACTAGAAAGTCATATTAGAGAACATGCATAATATGCCTGGTTTCAAGGGTAACAGCCTTCTATAGTGATTGACTAAAAATTGTCACTCCTGACAGTCCCCAAAACATCAAGACTATAGATAATATCTAAAGTCTTCCTTGGTTTGGTTTCCCAGACTCAGGAAGTTTTAAAATCTGAAGACCACTTTTCTAGCTGCATTTATATAATAATCAGACAAAAATTAATAGAACCAGGAAGATGGAGCAAGATGGCAGACTGGAAGGCTCCACTGATCATATTCCTAGCAAGAACACCAATTTAACAACTATCTAAACATGCAAAGCACCTTCAAAAATAAGGTGAGGACTCACCGTAACTGCTTTTCACTTCGTATTGCTGAAAGAGGCATCGACGGTATAGAAAAAAACAGTCTTGAGTCACTAATACCATCCCTTATCCATCCCCTGGCAACAGCTGTGTGGCGCAGAGAGTGTTTGTGTGTACTGGGGGATGGAGAGTACAGCAACTGTGAGGCATTGAACCCGATACTGTCCTCTTAGAGCAGAAAGAAAAATGACCAAACACAGCTGAAGCCTGCCCATGGAGGGAACAGTTAAACCAGCCCGAGCCAGAGGGGAATCACCAATCCCAGTGATCAAAATTTGAGTCCCCGCAAACCTCACCACTGTAGGCTAAAGTGCTCCGGGTCTCAAGAAAAATTGAAAGGTCTCATAGGCCACAAGAACTGCAACTCATCTTAGATGAGTCCTAGTGGTGAACTGGTTCCAGAGACAGTTGACTGTTGGAGTATGCCACCTGCTGAGATACCAGCTGGGGCAGCTAAGAGAGTGCTGGCATCACCCCTACTCTCAGCCCAGGCTGCACAATTCATAGCTCCAAAAGACATCTCTTTCTTCTGCTTGAGGAGAGGAGAGAGAAGAGTGGAAAGTACTTTGTCTTGTGTCTTGGATACTGAAAAGGGAAAAGTTCCCTTGTTCTCCTCACAGGGCATGCGATGAGTGTGTGGCTTGCTTCCTCAGTGCCCTGCTGCTCAGACCTCTAGGGGAACATACAGACAGGCAGGCTGTGGGACTGACCTCATGGCAGTGTCTAGGGGTGAATATTTAGAGTGCCTGAAGCCCCAGCGCGCGTGTGTTACCGGGTGCTCTTTTAGTTTGCCTTCTGTAAGAGGCTTGTGTTAATCAGCTCAATTAGACCCCCTACCTTGTGGTAAGGACACAGGGTGTTCTGTATCCCAGGGTTTCTTGCCTTGTGGTACCAGAAGAATCGGATCACAAGTGGGCTTGGAGAATGAGTGCAAGGTTTTGTTGAGTGGAAGGAGCTCTCAGCAGATAGGGGAGCCAGAAGGGAGATGATTTTTCCCAGCAGTTGGGCTGCTTGGTGGCCTGGGCTCGCCTATGACTGCCCTAGCCAAACTCTGTGTTGTTCTGCCGATCCGTGGCCTGCTGGCATACCGGTGCCTGTGCGTTCCTCTGGATGTCCAGCTGCCTGTGCATTCCTCTGCCAGTGTGCTCTTCTCTATGTCCAGCCACTTCTATCCTGCTAAGGTCTTGGGAGTTTTTTTTTCTTTGAAGTCTCACTCTGTCACCCAGATTGGAGTGCAGTGGCACGATCTCGACTCACTGCAACCTCCATCTCCCAGGTTCACACCATTCTCCTGCCTCAGACTCCCAAGTAGCTGGGACTACAGGTGCCTGCCACCACGCCTGGCTAATTTTCTGTATTTTTAGTAGAGATGGGGTTTCACCAAAGCCAGGATGGTCTCGATCTCCTGACCTCATGATCCACCCACCTCGGCCTCCCAAAGTGCTGGGATTACAGGTATGAGCCACCGTACCCGGCCAGTCTCAGGAGTTTTTATAGGCACAGGATGGGGGCATAGCAGGACAGGATGGTCTTGGGAAATGCAATATTTGGGCATTAGGGTGTGAAGACAAGAGTGCCTGGCCTCACCTAGGTCTGTGGGGTTGGAGCCTTAGCCAGGGACCGTGCCCTTCTCTACCCAGCACTTCCCTTCCCCACTTCCATATCATGTAATGGGACCACACACTTCCCTTCTCAGCACTCGCATATCAATACCAGCTCAGTCACAGCAGGATAGGGCAACAGCTGGAGTTGTGAGGCCCCTGTTCCAGGCTCTAGCTCTTGGATGGCATTTCTAGATACATCCTCGGCCAGACAGGAGCCTACTGCCTTGAAGGGAAGGACCCAGTACTGGCAGCATTCATCACCTGCTAATTGAAAAGCCTGTGGGCCCTGAATAATCAGGAGCAAGACCCAGGTACTACATCAAGGGCTGTGGATGAGACCCTGAGAGTTGTTGGCTTCAGGTAACAGTTTGGCCACAGGAGGGTAGAACACCAGTGGGCTCTTGGGGTCCCCAGTTCCAGAACTTAACTATTGGATGGCATTTCTGGACCTGGCCTGGGCCAGAAGGGTGCCCCACTGCACTGAAGGGTGAGTTCTAGGCCAGGTAATATTTACCACAAGCTGACTGAAGAGCCTTTGGGCCTTAGGGGAACATTGACGGCAGTCTGCCAATACTCCTGTGTTGCCAATACTCCTTTGGGACTGTGGTGCCAGTGGCCATGGGTGAGGTTCCTCTGCCTTTGGAAAGGGAAAGAAAGAGTGAGAAGGACTGTGTCTTGTGGTTTAGGTGCCAGCTTAGTCACAATACAATAGAAAGAATACCAGGTAGACTTCTCGGACTTTTGACTCTAGTCCCTTACTCCTAGACAGCACCTCTGGACTCACCAAGCACCTGGGGGAACTAGTTGCCCTGCAGGGAAGGACTCAGGCCTGCCTAGCATTGCCATTTGATTATAGAGCCCCAGGACCCTGAACAAACATAGGCAGTAGACAGACAGTGGTTACAGCAGGCCTTGGTTGATACCCAGTGCTGTGCTTGCTTCAGGTCCGATTCAGTGCAGTCATCGTTGTGGTGGCCACAGAGGTGCTTGTTTCACTAAAGGACGAGAGTAAAGAAAGAAGGAAGAGAGGATCACAAAACAACCAGAAAACAAATAATAAAATGGCAAGAGTTAAGTCCTTACTTATCAATAATAATAGTGAATGTAAATGGATTAAACTCATCAATCAAAAGACATAGAGTGGTTAAATGAATAAAGAATAAGACCCACTGATTTGTTGCCTAAAAGAAGCACACTTCATCTATAAAGACATATATAGTCTGAAAATAAATGAACAGAAAAAGATACTCCATGCCAGTGAAAACCAAAAAAGCACAGGGATAGCTATACTTACATCAGAAAAATAGATTTCAAGACAAAAATATAAGAAGAGACAAAAAAGGTCACTATATAATGATAAAGGGATCAATTCAACAAGAGGATATAATCATTGTAAATATGCATCCAGCAACGAAGCATCCAGATATATAATGCAAATATTATTTGAGCTAAAGAAACAGATAGGCCCCAGTAGAAAAATAACTGGAGACTTCAACACCCAACTTTCAGCATTGGATAGTTCTTCTAGACAGAAAATCAAGAAAGAAACATTGGACTTAATTTGTGCTACAGACCAAATGAATATAATAGATATTTATAGAACATTTTATCCAACAGTTGCAGAATACACATTCTTTTCCTCAGCTTATGGATAATTTTCAAGTATAGATCATATGTTAGGTCACAAAATAAGTCTAAAACATTCAAAAAATTAAAATTATATCAAGCATCTTCTCTGAGCACAAGGGAATAAAACTAGAAATTAATAACAAGAGGAATTTTGGAAATTATAAAAACACATGGAAATTAAACAGTATTCAACTTACCAAGATTGAATCAAGGAAGAAATCCAAAATCTGAACAGACAAATAATAATGAGATCAAAGCTGTAATAAAAAAGTCTCCTGGTAAAGAAAAGGCCAGGACTGGATGGCTTCACTGTTGAATTCTACTAAACATTTAAAGAGGAACCAATCCTACTTAAACTTTTCTGAAAAATATTATGTAAGAGGAAGTAATACTTTCAAACTCATTCTATATGGTCACTGTTTCCCTGGTACCAAAACCAGATAAAGACACATTAAAAAAAAAAAAAAGGAAGAAAGAAAACTATAGGTCAATGTTTCTGATGAATGTTAACACAAAAATCCTAAACTAAGTACTAGCAAACCAAATTCAACAATGCATTAGAAAGATCATTCTTTATGATCAAGTGGTATTTACCGCTTGAATGCAAGGATATTTCAACATATGCAAATCAGTCAATGTGACACATTTATATGTGCAGAATGAAGAATAAAAAACATAATTATTTCAATTGATGAATTATTTCAAATGCTGAAAAGACATTTGAAAAAATTTAACAATGCTTTATGATTTAAAAAACCCTCAGAACACTGTATAGAAGGAACATATTCAACGTAATAAAAGTCACATATGACAGACCCACAGCTAGTGTCATACTGAATGGGGAAAAGCTGAAAGCCTTTCCTCTAAGATCTGAAACATGACAAGGATGCTCACTTTCACCACTGTTATGCAACATGGTACTGGAAGTCCTAGCTAGAGCAACCAGACAAAAGAAAGAAATAAAAGACCTCCAAATTGGAATGGAAGAAGTCATATTATCCTGTTTGTAGATGATATGACCTTATATTTGGAAAAACCTAAAGGCTCCACCAAAAACTATGAGAACTGATCAATTCAGAAAACTTGCAGGATACAAAATCAACATATGAAAATCAATTGCATTTCTATGTGTCAATGAACAATTCTGAAAAATAAATTTAAAAAGTAATCCTGTTAACAATAGCCACAAATAAAATTAAATACCTACAAATTAATAAAATAAGTAAAAAATCTCCATAAGGAAAATTATGAAACACTGATGAGACAAATTAAAAAGGAAACCAAAAAATAAGAAAAAAATACTTTTTGTTCATGGATTGGAAAATCAATATTGTTAAAATGTCCATACTACCAAAAACAGTCTGCAAATTCAATGTAATTCCAATCAAAATATAATACCAATATCATTCTCCACAGAAATAGAAAAAACAATTCTAAAATTTATATGGACCACAAAAGACCCACAGTAGCCACAAATATTTTTAGGAAAAAAACCCCACAGTAACTAGAGGATTCATATTACCTGACTTCAAATTGTCCTGTAGAGCTCTAGTAACCAAAACAGCATGATACTGGCATAAAAAATGACATGCAGATCAATCAAACAGAATAGAGAACCCAGAAACAAACTCATATATCTACAATGAACTCATTTTTGAGTAAAGTGCCAAGAACATACACTGGGGAAAAGACAGTTCCTTCAATGAATGGTGCTGGGGAAACCGGATATCCATATGTAGAAGAATGAAACTAGACCCGTATTTCTTGCCATATACAAAAATAAAACAAAAAATGGATTAGAGACTTAACTATAAGACCTCAAACTAGGAAACTACTTCAAGAAAACATTGGGGAAAACTCTCCTGAACATTGGTCTGGGCAAAAATGTCTTGAGCAATACCCCGCAAGCACAGGCAATCCAAGAAAAAATAGACAAATGGATCACATGAAGTTTAAAAGTATCTGCATAGCAAAGGAAACAATGAACAAAATGAAGAAACAACCCACAGAATGGGAGAAAATATTTGCAAATTACCCATCTGACAAGGCATTAATAACCAGAATGTATAAGGAGCTCAAATAACTCCATAGAAAAAAATCGGATAATCCTATTAAAAATGGGAAAAGAATTGAATAGACATTTTTCAAAGGAAGACATACAAATGGCAAACAGGCATATGAAAAGGTGTTCAACATCACTGATCATTAGAGAAATGCAGATCAAAACTACAATGAAATATCATCATGCCCCAGTTAAAATGGCTTTTATCCCAAAGACAAGCAATAACAAATGCTAATAAGGATGTGGAGAAAAAGAAGCCATACTACACTGTTGGTGGGAATGTAAATTAGTACAACCACTATGGTGAATAGTTAAGAGCTTCCTTAAAAGCTAAAAATACATCCACCATATGATCCAACACTCCCACTGTTGCATGTATAACCCAAATAAAGAAAATCAGCATATCAAAGAGATATCTTCACTCCCATGTTTGTTGCAGTACTGTTCATAATAGCCAAGATTTAGTAGCAACCTAAGTGTCCATCAACAGATAAATGGATAAAGAAAATTTGGTACATATACCCAATGGAGTACTATTCAGCCATAAAACAGAATGAGATCCGGTCATTTTCAACAACTTGAGTGGAATGAGAGGTCATTATATTAAGTGAAATGAACCAGGCACAGAAAGACAAACATTGTATGTTCTCACTTATTTGTGCAATATAAAAGTTAAAACAATTGAACTCATTGACATGAAAAGCAGGAGAGTTACCAGAGACTGGAAAGAGTACTTGAGGTGTTGGTGGGGAAGTGGAGATGGTTAATGGGCACAAAAATTAGAAAGAATTAATAAGACTTACTATTTGACAGCACAACTGAGTGACCATGGTCAATAATAGTTTAATTTTACATTAAAAAAAAAACCCAAAAGAGTATAATTGGATTGTTTATAACACAATGGCTAAATACTTGAGGAGATAGACACCCCATTCTCCTTGATGTCATTATTATGCATTACATGCCTGTATCAAAACATTTCACGTACCGCATAGATATACACCCTTACAATGTACCAACAAAAGTTAAAAATAAAAGAAAACTAAACTTATTTCACTAACAAATGTGTATTATTCTGATTTTCTTTGGTAAAAATTGGATTGACTATGGAGAAAAAAGTTAGGTTTCTGAAATAAAGCTGGACTATAGTTGTTATTAGATTGTAACCTTATACATTGTTTTTGAGTTTTTATTGTCTGTCTGTAAACTAGGCTAGATCTTGGATTACTAGGCTTCTCTAACACAACTTTCTTTCATAGAAGTATTAAAAACAGAAACTGCTTTGTTTCTAGAATTTTATAGGCTGAACCTGGATGAATTTTAAGTGATGATTGTTATGCCTATTGTATGGGATACACAAGAAAGTCCACCAAACTTCCTGGTGCTATAACCGGAAGCATTCAAACTGCAAACCGGAATGAGAAACTGACAGCTTCGTGCTGCAGATAGCTTTCCCAAAGACTTTAAAACAAGACTTGATGTCATAATGAGGCTCTTACACTCTAGCCTAGCTTTCTAACTTGTCAGAATATTGGCATAATTCAAATTTTACAATCAGTAGTTCTGTTGGTAGCTTGACAAAACTTGTCCTAGGAGATCCTTTAGTACACCTAATTGGTAACTTTGGCCACATCTCTAATACAACTGTTGCTCATTCTCTGCTTTAATTCAACTCAGTCATGGGATACTAGATTATAAAACTGCTATTAGTTAAGTCTGCAAATGTCTATGTTACTGCTAATGCTACATGTTGTATCTGGACACATTCCTTTGAGAAAGTTGAGAACAATATATGCAAAATAAAAATAAAACAGGCCACAAGGTTACAGCAGGTGTCATTTAATTCCCCATTGTCATTTGATTTATTTAATCAGTTGCCTTTAAGCCTAGTCTCAAGGCCAAAAACTGTTATAAAACTGATATTATAATACTACTATTATTTTTACTCTGTATTTTCTTTTTCTGAACTTTGTACCTGTTACTTGTTACATTTCTACATAAGTACAAGTCCTAAGAGAGTATTGCTGGCCTAGCACTTTGAGATGACAGCCAATGCCTACAGAACAGATACAATGAAACTTAAAAATGGACTCCAGGTAGACTTAGCCAGAGAGTCACTCTTTTCAAAGTTCTCTTGTTCCTCAAATTTGGCAAAAATCACTTTCTCCAATGTGTGACCAGACCAACAACCTAGGGCAGGTCTATCCTGGCACCTAGGGATAATCAAAGTCTAACTACAGGATGATTGATCAGTGATGCTTTCAAACAAAGATCTTGATCAAAAGAGGGACATATGAAAGTTGTCAGAATCAAAATGGAATCACTTGTGTTAATAATCCAGTCATCTGTGTTAATAACCTTGACAAATGGAGCTGGGAAAGGCCATGAAGCGGGTTCTCATGCACAAATGCCTGATAATAAGAACTATTACAAAAGACTGCAAAAACTATGATCTTGCACAAAGGCTGTTGTATGCTCACAAAGACACACACAAAAATACTTTTGTGAGGACAACTGTCCAATAACTGCCTGCCCAACCTTGAACTGGCACCAACCTTGTTATTGAACTTTGTAGCTAAGGATAATTATCTTGAAACAATTATGTAAGACTCCTCACTTTTTCTTTAAAAACCTTTATTTTGGCTGGGCGCAGTGGCTCACTGCTGTAATCCCAGCCCCTTGGGAGGTTGAAGCGGGCGGATCACGAGGTCAAGAGATCGAGACCATCCTGGCTAACACTGTGAAACCCTGTCTCTATTTAAAAATACGAAAAACTGGCCGGGCGAGGTGGCGGGCGCCTGTAGTCCCAGCTCCTCAGGAGGCTGAGGCAGGAGAATGGTGTGAACCCGGGAGGCGGAGCTTGCAGTGAGCCGAGATCGCGCCCCTGCACTCCAGCCTGGGTGACAGAGTGAGACTCTGTCTCAAAAAACAACAACAACAACAACAACAACAACAAACCCCCACCACTTTTTTTTTTAACCTTTCTGAATATGCACATAGTTTGAAATATGTATTTCCATTATAATGCCAACTCTCAAATAATTGTAATTTCCTTATAGAGTCTCTCTGTGTTATTTAAGTTGACAGTTTTAAGTTACTAATTTTGTTGTAATATGATACACTAGCTATGGAAAACTAATATACACTACATTACTAGTTTTTACTTATTCAATTTTTCCACTCTACATTGAAATATGAATAATCAGAATGTTATCGTTTCTTTTTATAAAGATAGAAAATGTTGATCAGGTTATTTTTTCTCAGTAGAAAACAATATACACATGCATGTGTACACAGACACATCTATCTATCTATCTATCTATCATCTATCTATCTATCTATCTATTACCACGTATATAGCAATTTTCTTTATATGTTTCATAAAATAGTAATGCTGTTCAAATCCCAGAATTATAGTTTTAATGTATTAATAAATAAGGACAACTTGAGTTGAATTGTTGCTTTTAGTACGGCGTTTGATAAAGTTTTCATTGTGATATCTAGTAAGAAGCATTCAACTTCTATAACAGGTCTTCCAAATATACTCTTATATGGACAGCTTAATCATGGATCAAAAAGAAAATTCATGCTAATAAACTAGGAAGATTCCTGCCTTCCAGATAAAATAGAGTGTATATTTTGCTAGATATATGTGATAAAGTAAAAATTCTGAGTGTGATTCTCTCGGAAAATGTAAGGTAAACTGAAAGGGTAGGCAATGAAAGAGAGACAAAATACCCAAGCTAGATCAGTATAGTTTGAGCAGAAGTTTGTAGGCAAGTGGGAAGCAGAGTTGAATTAATTTGCAAGCTGAAGGGGAGGGAGAAGTCAGGCAATGTAAGTCATGGCAGGAGAAGAGGACTGGGCAGAATCCAGCTAATGTTCTCACCCTCTAGTCAATGAATTTAGCAAAGGAAAGGGAATTGGTACAGACTCCAAAGTTAGAGAAGCTATAGCTTACAAGATTCAGGACAAATGGAGACAGATGCAGCCCAAAATCCTTCAACCTAACTGTTGTTCCAACAGAAGGTTTTTGTCCTGAACCCTGTGAAATTATCCATCTACTTGTTTCCTAATCTTATTGCCTTGGGATCAGTTCACTAGGTCTTAAATTACCTTCATTGATTAAGACAGGCCCCACTCTGCTTGGAGGATTAGGCACAGATCGACCAACGAGTATCTGGATTTGACAAGGGATTTTCAATCATCTATGAGTTCAGATGGTGTGATAGTTAATTTTATGAGTCAACTTGACTGGGCCACGGAGTACTCATATTTTTTGTCAAACATTATTCTGGGTGTTTTATGAAGGTGTTTTAAATGAGATTATCATTGAATCTGTAGACTGAAAAAAACAGATTGCCTCTCTAATGTGGATGGCCCTCATCCAAACAGTTGAAGGCCTGAATAGATCAAAAAGGCTTATTCTACTGTGAATAAGACGGAATTCCTCCTGCCAGGTTGTTTTGAGCTAGGACATTAGTCTTTTCCAGTCTTAAGACTAATACTAAAGCATCAGCTCTTCTTGGATCTTGAGCCTACTAGCTTTCAGACTGGAACTACATGTCAACTCTCCTGGGTCTCCAACTTGCCAAATGCAGATGGTGTGATTTGTCAGCCTCCGTAATAAGGAGAGCCAATTTCTTATAATAAATCTTTCTCTCCCTCCTTCTCTCTCTCACTCTCTCTGTTGCTAGTTGATCTTTTAGCTATGAATGCCCTACTCCTCATGGACCTAGTCCACATCTGGAGCTAGGGCACATCTTATGCCCTTGAGAATTAAGATGAATTTCCAGTGGGTAAATTACTTCTTCCATAGAAATGTCATAGTCCATTCACTTAAAATTAAACTTAAAAATGTACTCTAGGTAGATTTAGCCTGAGATGTATTCCCTTCAATCCTCCCTTGTTGCTCAAATGTGGCTGAAATTACTTGCTCCGATGTGGGACTAGATGAACAACCTAGAACACATCTATCCTGGCACCTAGAGACAATCAAAGCCTAACTACAGGATGATTGATCAGTGATGCTTTCAAAAAATGTCTTGATCAGAAGGGGGAAATATGAAAGTTGCCAAATCAAAATGGAGTCAGTCAACAGTGCCACAGTCAGTGACACAGTCAACAGTTTATGACAAAGCAGCACATTCAGACTAAGGAATAACTCAGTATAGTTGGGCATCAAATTTTTGACTGTGACACTCCGTCTTCATGTCACATCCAAAAAGACACTTAAAAAAGTTTTAATAATGGTGCCATATAGAACAATTTTCTACAATTGACAAAGATAATTTCAAAGCAAAATAACTGTACTAATAAACCAACATTTTGAAGTGTCAAGTATATTTTAATTGATAATCCTGTTTATAGTTATCTTATGTCCCCAATAATTTTTACAACTGTGTTCAGTAGATAAAACAGGTGTAAACAAAGACCTTGATCAAAAGAAGGACACATGAAAGTTGTCAGAATCAAAATGGAGTCGCTTGTGTTAATAATCCAGTCATCTGTGTTAATAACCTTGTCAAATGGAGCTGGGGAAGGCCCTGAAGGGGGTTCTCATGCACAAATGTATCTCTTATCTATAATTATAAAAATGAAGATTTTCAGCAAACTAACAGAGGAACAGAAACCCAAACATTGCATGTTCTCACTCATAAGTGGGAGTTGAACAATGAGAACACATGGACACAGGGCGGGGAACATCAGACACCAGGGCCTGTCGGAGGGTAGGGGGCAAGGGGAGGGAGAGCATTAGGACAAATACCTAATGCATGTGGGGCTTAAAACCTAGATGACGGGTTGATGGGTGCAGCACACCACCATGGCTGTATTTATACCTGTGTAATAAACCTGCATGTTCTGCACAGTTATCCCAGAATTTAAAGTAAAATACAAAATATATATTTTCATCGTAAAAAAAAATGAAGAGAATGAGCTTCTGAAAGATTACAAGTTTGGCATATAACTGCTAAGGGGCATGACTGGGTTTGGAAACAAGAGCTTTCTGATTTCTATGGCAGTGCTCTTTTTATTATATTACTTGAATGAGAGAAGTTCCAAGAGTAGTAGAAAGGTACTCCACAGTCCAGGAATGGAGAGTGGAGTTCCACTGTAATCCATCTTCTTAACAAAAGTACTTTTCTATTAGTGTCTCCATTTTACAAACACAATCCTATCTTGTAGTCATAAGCACATGAATTGGCCTCTGAGGTAGCTTTTATTATCTAACTATGAAATATAAGAGCTAACTAACCCTCCGTGAAGAGAAACTCTTCTTAAAAGATGAGATATGCTGTCCTCACACACCCATGAAGGACAAAAAGAAGCCCTTCTCCTCTTATCTAATGATGTAGCAGACTCAGAGCAGAGCCATACATTGTGTCAAGCATGTTTCCAAAGCAGCCCAGCATGGGGTTCATGGACATTAGTACTCCTTGTGTTTCCAAGAACTGAGCATCTGACAGTGAGATGGGATGGTGTTATATATGCACACAAGCCTGCGGCAGCAAACCAACTATGCACAGCTGGTTCAGTCTAATTTTAGAGCTCTGGAGCCTCATCCATGGCCCTCTAGAAAGTTTCCCCATGTCAGGATGCAATGTGAGTCGGGGGGGGGGGGGGAGGGGGAAAGCATGCCATGCAGTGTTTTAACTTCCAAAAAAGAATCGGGGACTATTTCCATGAGTTTGAACTCAGATGGATTCATTATAAAATAGCATTCTGAACAACTTAGGTACGTTTTTCTCCTTCTCTCTCCATTTTAAATTGCTTAGTGTATGGACAATAAAGAATTCAATAGCAGAAACTTCACTGATCCATTTCACGAACAAAGGAATTTTTTTTTCTTTGCCGTTAAGTCATATCACAAGGTCAAACCAACCTATTTTAGTATCATTAGTTTTAGTTTTCTAATCAGTTTCCAGCAAACTTAAGGGATCTGTGTTATAAACTTAGGTTGTCATATATATTTTGAAATTGCAAACAACACTGTTAATATTTCAAATAGCTAGTTTAGTAATACAGGAATTTATGCTGACATTAAAAGCCATCCTGAATTGCTGCTGGGGATATTTTAAGAATCTCTCTATTGCTAACGTGACAAATGATGACTTTAATGGCATCATAAACCAGAAATATGAAAGCATTATTAAAAACTGCTTCATAAAAGAGTTATCAAGTAACTATCAGTTAAGCTGTTTAGACATGATAAAAGTTCAGTCTAAACACACTGGACCACTTCAGACGCACTGAACTAGCAATATTATAAAATGTAGAGGTAATGAATATTACAGCTTCAAAAATTGTCTTTACTAATCTTACTCTGAATAAATTGTGTTGGTTAGGGAAATCCTCATACCTTATGAGACCAATCCACATTTAAAAGTCATTTTATTAATATGAAGCATTTGTTCAATCCATTGCCCAGACATATATTTCATATGCAGAAGCTACACCACTTACCTTGGCTTAAATATTGAAATAGTGTACTTATATTCCTCCATATTTTAAAGATATGAGGCTGTGCACTAAAGGGTATCATTCCATTAATTATTCAGACTCTATGTGGTGGTTAAACATTTATGTCCCATACACATTTTATCTTCTACTCTTTTTTTTCCCCTTATAATTAATGGGTCCATAAGACACTATGGTGATATGAGCTGCTTTAGGTTCTGGTAGAATATATTTTATTGCAATAGTCTCCATCTTTGTAAAAGTATAGCAACAAATCTGTGCCAGTGCACAAGTGAAATCACTTTAGAAATCCTGTGCTATTTATGCATGGATTTACTTATGGAAAGTATTTCCATTATTCTCTTGAAAAGCATTTGCTTGCACATGTTCTCTTAAGAGAATAGAATAAGACCTTCATGTGATCAGAAATTCTGGATCTTCAAATTATTAAATTTTGTTATTATAGATGTTTGCAAAAATACCGCTTTAACCGTAGTATAATAAGTAGGTTCTTTCTATAAACAACATCATATCCACATTCCAGAAGAGAAAAAACCTGCAGGGAAGCAGACGATTGTAAATAATGAAATGTCTGTAACATAAAATGGACATACAAAGATTTTGATTACAGTAGACACTGTTTATCATGACCCTAGTGAGATGTGAGTAGCAGCAGGCATTGAGATTATAGCAGTAATAGGGTCCTCTGTAGCAGTGGTTGTCAAACTATCACCTGGAGGATTTGTTAAAACCTGCGTCTCTGGGTGTGTTTCACCCTCAAAGTTTCTGATTCAATAGGTCTGAGTCAGAGCCTTATTGTTTTTATTTCTAACAATTTCTCAGGTGATATTGATGCTGCCAGTCTAAGGAATTACACTTCGAGAACCATCTCCCTATAAGGCCTGTAGGATATATTAGCAGCTATTACATCCTATTTTATTTTATGCTATTTCAGTTGAGTATATAGGAAAACCAATCATTGAAAAAACTCAGTTACCAAACCTGGAATTTAGAGGCCAGTGTTACATTTGGGTATACCTATAATCCATATGCACCAAACTTTTCATGAACAGCCTGTGGTTTGTTCCTGGGCTACCCTAAAGCAATACTCACTGCTGCATTTTTCCACCAGTAAAGTCATGCTAGGCCATCCTGATTAAACAATATAGATTTTCACAAAACAATATTTTAAAAATAATTTCTGATTATAAGCATAATACCAATTTTCTACAGAAAATATGAGCAGGAAAGAATAAATATAAAAATGTAGCATATTACCAATACCTAGAGATGATAATAGACAAAGTGTTGAGGTAATGAATGTAGGTTCTACTGAATATTTTACGGGGAAGAGAAAGATAAGGATTTAACTTGCTTAACACCTTACAAACAACTTAATACAATCCCTATTTGGCAATAGCTCTTGACTCCAGCGATCACTTCCCATTTGGCCGCTAGCTATTGATTTCCCTTCTTTTAACTCTTCTTCTATTGGTCTCTAAAACTGTCCTCCACCCAGCACCACTCAAGAAGCTCTCTTCTGTCTCTCTGTATTTTCCTCTTTTTTTCTTATGAGAAGCAATTTTTTTCTCTGCCCCTGGCCTTCAAGTTCTACATTCTTCCAACCATGACCTCTTGCTGAAAAGAACTCTCCAGTTGCAAGGATCTGCTCTTCTCAGAAGTTGTGGGGGTTAAAAATAAATACTTTTATTTCTGTTGCAAATTACATTTTTTTTCTAGCCATATACCATCTACCTGGGTGTACAGTGAAAATCCACAACCTTGAAAAGTTAGGGTATTGTGTTACTTCTATTGCTCCATAACGTATTACAGAAACATTAACTGACTGCATTGCACAATTATATTATCTCACAGATTCTGTAGGTCAAATCTGGGCAAGACATGGCTGGATTATCTGCTCAGGATCTCTGCAGGTCTTATGGGTAGAATTGTGTTCTCCAAAAATATTTATTGAAATCATAACCACTTGTAACTATGAATGTGATCTGATTTGGAAATAGAGTCTTTAGATGTAATCAAGTTAAGAAAAGGTCACTAGGATGCACCCTAATCCAATATGCCTAGTATCCTTATAAGAAAAAGAAAAAGCTGTGTAAAGACGGGAACACATAGGAAGAATACCATGTAATGACAGAGGCAGAGATAGGAGTGATTCAGCTGCAAGACAAAGAGTGACAAGGATTGGTAATCACCACTAGAAACTAGAAAGAAGCAAGGCAGGATTCTGCCCAGACTCTCAGAAGGACCACAACACTTGGGTTTTAGCCTCCTAGTCTCTGGAATTGTGAGAGCATAAATTACTGATTTTTGAAGTTTCCTAGTTTTGGGTACTTTTTAACAGCAGCTCCAGGAAATTAATTCAGCAGGCTAAAATCAAGGTGTTGGTGGACCTGTGCTTCTCATCTAAAGCTAAGAGTCCTCTTCCAAAATCACTGGATGCTGGCACAATTCGGTTCCTTGAAACCATAGGGACTGATGTCTCCATGGTTTGCTGACTTTTGGCTGGGGATTGCTATCAGTCCATAGATGCCTCTAACAGTTCCCTGAAATATGGTCTTCATAAACAGTTGACAACACAGATGTTAGCTTTCTTTTAGCCCTGCCAGATCATATCTCTTTGACTTTCTCTCGCTCTCAAGCAGAGAAAGCTCTGCTTTTGAATGACTCATTTCCTTCAAAAGGTAAGGCCCAGCTGAATCGGATAAATTCTGTTTTAATGGTAACTGATTTGGACCTTAATTATGGATACAAAATGCCTTAAGGGCAATAGCTAGATTAGTACTTGAATGAATAACTGGGGGAAAACATAAGTATCTCAGGGGCTGAGAATTTGGGAGGAGGGTGTTTTAGAATTCTTCCCACTACAAGTATATCTTGATGTTTTAGAATTTCTGATAGATTCTGAAAGAAATCACTAGGAATTACTCAAATAATCATTTTATTTTAGTTCTCTATAACCACAGATGATATTGTTTCTAATGTCAACATATTTAGCCCATTTAACATAAGAGCGACCCTAATGATATGGACAGGAGGCAGGGAAATATTGGGTATAAGAGGGCAAGGGCCCTGGCGAGGGCTCCCACACACCCTGGGCCTGCAGCCCAAAGTGAGAACTATCCCCATTTGCCCACCCAAATGTTACCTTTTGGCCCTCCTTGCCACCTATCCTGTGCCCATAAGAATCCCACACCCCAGACTCAGGGGACACACACACACACAGAAGAGAGAAGCATCTGAACATCAAGAGGAGAAGAAGCAGCTGGATGTCAGAGATTACGGTCAGAGAGGAGCTGGGCTGGGGATGCTTGGACTCTGGAGTACAATTATTTTCCCACTCTACCCCCTTTCCAGCTCCCCTTCCTGCTGAGAGTCACTTTCACTGCTCAGTAAAGTCCTCCACATTCACCACTCTTCAATCTGTTCATGTGACCTGATTCTTCCTGGGCACTGGGCCAGAACTCGGGTACCAAGAGGGCAGGGTGTAAAAGGCTGTCATCCTGACCCTCCACTGAGCTGTCCGTGGATGGCAAATGCTTAAAGAGCACTGATAGGGGACATGCCCTCTGTTGGTCTGGGGGTCGCAGACACCCCCTCCCAGATGTCAGAGCTAAAAGAGCACTGTAACACTCTTGGACACTTTCATGGGGCCTGCACAGAGCCAGCTCCTGCCAGGGAGGAGCGACTGGTCAGTTCCAGTGTTCGTTTGCTCTGGTTCCTGCACCCATCTGCTCATATGCTCGCTGCCATAAGGGATAGAGCACAGCAGCTGAGTAAACTAGCCACCCACTTTGTGAACATTGTGAAGCGGTCAAGGGAACTCTCTTCTCTCACCAGCTTTGTTCCAATGAGTATAAAATACATGGTCTCTGTTTTTCTATAGAGCTTTACTGTTTGGTCTTAAATAGTAATCAAATGGTAATTTAGTTTCTTCACATGTATGCAGCAAATCATTCAGTAAAGGCGGCAAGATAAGCACATTCTTCAATTTTTCTATTGTAAGTGACTTATATTACACATACTTTTACTGTGTGCCAGGATATGATGCTATGCATATACTTTTGTCTTTGTAATTATGAATATGACAATAAAGTATATGCTGTCTTAATTAGCTTCCAGATAACTGGTCTACTGGACTAATTGATGTTTTCCAATCCTTCTATGACATCTGTTGACTATGGTCTATGACTCACTGAGTGCTTGCATCTTACAGGTACTTTCTAGGACGGTAATATACTTCTAAAATTTAATTGTATATTTATTAAGAGCCAGTGGTTTATTCTCAAGTTTTTTCTGATGATTATACTTATTATTATACTCATATTACTAAATTAACTATTTCATAAATGATTAAGTGGAAGTGTAGAGAGAAAGCTGCTTCTATAAAACAGGTTAACTATTTCGAAGACTCAATAAAGCTAATTTGCCAACACTTCAGTTAAATTAAAGGTAGATAAGTCATTTATAGAATATTTGAGAAAAAAATTCTACAAATCTAAAGAAATTGTTTCTTCACATTGCTTTAGAAACAAAGGTGTTGTTAAAAATATTTAACTACAGGCAGGACATGAGTAGCACCAATCAGAATAGTTGCCTTACTCATTACAATGACTGTGAACTACCCTTCTCTAAGTGCCTTTGAATCTTTATTCACTTCAAAGAAGCTGATCTAGTATTCTGAAAAGCATGGACGATATATTATGGGTAGATTCATAATATAAAAGAAAAAGAAAAAAAATGTCTTGGCTCTGTATCAAAAGCCTGGCAAACACATGTACATTTTTTTATGTTGTAAGATAAAATGTTTAAGATATTTAAGATATATGTGAACTGCTTTCCTGAATCCTTGGTTTATGCAAATTTTCAATTAAAATACCCAGACTGGCCCTAATTTTCTTAGTAAGGATGCTCTTTTCTGTGTTGTTCTAGTTTAGTCTCTATTTTTATCATAAGAATAAGATATTTATAAAGAAGTCTGTATTTCAGGAGAAAAGTGATGTGATAAAAAATTGGTTAGTATTTTTCAGGTGGTTTCTCTAATATGCCCTCAGATTTCTTATCAAGTGGTACAGAAATAAAAGGGAGCTTTGGACCTCTGTCTCACTTGAATTTAAGACTTAGTTAATTGAGCCTTGGTAATGACTGTGGAGGAATAACATTGAAATTGACTTCTCTCTCTGCCATGTCCTTTGTCTCTCTCATTGTTGTCTAATTCATTTGAAGTTGTTTACTTCACACGCTGACAGAAGCTGAGACTGATGGCAACAGTTTAAAATTCTCTCTTATCTACTTGAAATTTCTTGTTAGCATTCCTACCTGGTTTCCATCCGTGTATGAAAACAGAAAAGAATCAGATACAAACAGAGCATTAAACAATGCCTTCTGCCTCCCAGGTTCATTTAATACTCCCCCATATATCCAAGTTAATAATTCACACACTCTGCAGAACCCCAGCACGTCTCTATTAGATTTGATGTCCTCTATTAATGTGACAGCACACATCCAGGGCAAAGCTGCAGTGAAGGGAGTAGCAGAGAGGACAGAGGCGTTCTTTGGGGCCATGTGCTAAAAGTGTCCCTCTGGACAAGTTTGCCCATTTAAAAATGGGTCTCAATAAAGGTAAATTTTATTAAATAGTGTTTGCTTTAGTCGGACATGATGGTAGAATTCCAAAGAAACTGGAGAATTGCAGAGCTTACCGTTTTTTTTCTGCATAAACAACTCTCCTTTTCCAGAGATGAATGAAAGCAAATCTTCCCCGGTTCTACTTCTCATCACTGCTTTTCAGCTGGCCATTAACAAAGGAGCTGACACTACATAATGTAAAAGGAATAGAATACGAATGGGATTAATCGGCTTGGGGCCTACAGGTTAGGCAGGAAGCAATCTAATGTTTTATTTAGATGTTTTTATAAAAGGAGCATGAGAAGAACCACGAAGGAAAAAGGCCATATTTAAGTGAAAGCCCAGAGCTTTTTAAATTTCTCGTGTGTGTTTCTGACTTTTGATATATTTTGTAATAAATCATCATCAAACTTGGTCTTGAGAACTGCAGATCTAGAGAAATAGGTAAGCTTCAAGTATGTTTGAGCTATGTTTATAAACATAAAAACTTTATGTTACATCAACCAAACTTTCTTTTGTGTACAGAGTTGGGTTAATTATCTGAGTTGTTCAGATAGAAACATATCCTCACAAAGATTAAAGTAATATAGAATTTGTGATGACAATTGCCAGAATTATCTTTAAAGGCCATCAACAAATTACCAGCCCTCGTGGTTTAGCCAATTTTACTAAGTATTACACAAAATTTGTTTACAGAAAGATTTGTCCATGGTGTACAATCTTAAACATTGTGAACATAAAATACAAATGCTGTAATTTGGAGCCGTGATTCACAAGAAAACATAAATTTCATTCAGGAAAATAAAAGAGAATAATAAAAGAAAAAAAGTCTGAGCCAAAACTATATTCTAGCTGATAAAAAAATGTAGAAACCAAACCAAATTGGCTAAAAATAATTTTTATCTGTGAAAATAAGGAAAATGATTATAGAACTAGAGAATGGAATGTACTTGAAAGTGTTAGAGTGACATATATTTAAGTTTACCTGGAACTGAATAAAACGGGTATAGAAATAAAGAGCTTTTAGAAAAGATCATATTTGCAAACAATGGCTATTAGCCCAATTATTTAATCAAGAGGTCAGATACAGTGGGACATAAGAAGTCGCCTATTTTTCTGCATTAAAACATTCCCTTCTTTCATCCCAGACTGGTTTTGATATATAGACCATGGCTTTCAGGCACTGGTAGTACGGCATAACTCAAGGCTGAGAAAGAAATGGCAATCCTCATAGATCTTCTATGCCTAAAAAAGGTAGACAGTTAAGAGGACAAACTCAATATGTGATTAGCTTAAATTGTGTTTGTTAGTTTTCATAGAGAAAATACATAAGACAGTGTAAAGCTGGTTTTGGTGTTAAATATGCCTTTGTGGAGAAATTAGTAGTGGCAATTTTATTATTATTATAAATGAGAATCTCTTGTTAAGCAAAATAATAAACAACTTCCCTGGCCATTAATGCAAATCATGCTTTAATCAACTAAATCTGTTTTATGTTTACCAATCTATCTAACAATGAGGTGATAATTAATAGTTATTGAGAGCTCACTATTTCTTCAATGTGTTTTTATGTATTAACTAACTTAATTAACTCATAAAAAAATTCCTATTTTACAGATAAAGAAAATGAGGCCTTAAAAGATAAAATCAATTTCCCAACCAGTAAAGGGTGAAATGAAAATCTGAATCCAGGCAATATGACTATAGAACCCAAACATTTAACCACTACTTCACTCTCTGCTTTTTTAAATATATGATAGTTGAAATACTATCATATCTTGTGACATTTTGGAATTAACCGCAATAAATAGAAATGCCAAACTATAAACTGACAATGTTTGCCCTAAATCTTGCATTCATTTGTGTAATCATTCATTTATTCCACCAAAAAAAAAAAAAAAAAAAAAAAAAAAACCAAAAAAACACGGTGCATCTAATACCAGGCACTGGGAATATAAAGATGAATACGGAACCATCCTTTCTTCTAAAAATGTTCTTATTCTAATGGTGAAAAGAGAAACCACATGAAGACATGCCACATAACTATGACTTTCAGTGTGATGCTGGATGTATCGCACTCACTGAATGCTTGGAAGCACGACTTTCAGGCACCTATTTCATGATAATCTCTTGTTAAGCAAAATAATTAATAATTATCCTGGACATTAATGCAAATTATGATCCAACCAAGTAAATGTGTTTTATTTTTGCAAATCTCTTTAACAATGGGATAATAATATTTATTGAGAGCTTACTACTTCTTCTATGTCTCTATGTAAGGAGGGCTGTGGAGGGAGAATGATTTCTCAGAATAGGGGGTGTTTGAGCTGAGTTTTCATGGATGCAATGTGAATGAGTGAAATTGGGGAAGTAGTGGTATTGATTTGGCTCAGTTGTCATTCTTTAGGAAATGGTAAGCTGGGGGTTTTGGCTATCCTTGCAGAAAGTAAAATTGTGAAAAAGAATAGAATCTCAACTTGTATCTATAGGATAGTACAAAGTGATCCTATGTTATCTAGTGGAAATCTGCTGAATGATAACAGTGCTACATTTCTTCAATAAATCATTATGAGAGGTAAAGCCAGCTGGACTTCCTGGGTCGAGTAGGGACTTGGAGAACTTTTCTGTGTCTAGCTAGGGGATTGTAAATGCACCAATTAGCACTCTGTGTCTAGCTAAAGGATTGTAAAAGCACCAATCAGCACTCTGTAAAAACGCACCAATCAGTACTCTGTGTCTAGCTAAAGGATTGTAAATGCACCAATCAGCACTCTGTAATTCTGTAAAATGGACCAATCAGCGCTCTGTAAAATGGAACAATCAGCAGGATGTGGGTGGGGACAAATAAGGGAATAAAAGCTGGCCACCCCAGCCAGCAGCAGCAACCTACTTGGGTCCCCTTTCACACTGTGGAAGCTTTGTTCTTTTGCTCTTCACAATAAATCTTGCTGAGGCTCACTCTCTGGGTCTACACTACCGTTAAGAGCTGTAGCACTCACAGCGAAGGTCTGAGGCTTCACTCCTAAAGTCAGTGAGACCATGAACCCACCGGAAGGAAGAAATTCTGGACACATCTGAACATCTGAAGGAACAAACTCTGGACACACCATCTTTAAGAGCTGTAACACTCACTGCAAATGTCCATGGCTTCATTCTTGAAGTCAGCAAGACCAGGAACCCATCGGTAGGAATAAATTCCAGACACAATTACACAGTGATGAACATTTATATAATGGGTAAACAGTGAACACTTGATATTTTGAAATCCAGGTTACAATCGCTCACTCAGCATAACAGAAAGAGCATAGACAGTTTGGGTTCACATCATGACTGTCACTTACTAGTTGGTGAATGTGGACAAGTTATTTCATCTCCATGAACATGACTATATTCTTCTATAATACAGAAAAAAAATATGATGTCTTCTTCATGTACTAATAACGTTCTTGAGGAGATGACTGATGAGGGAGGAAGTGCGTGCCTGGCACATAAGTACTCATAAACAGATAATTATTGTTATTCGTATGGTAAACATTTGTGTAATGCCTACTCTAAAAGTCACTGTGTTTGGTGTTGACTCTGTGGAATACAAACAATGGCACACTGGAATTGTTTGATACAGGCTCTCAGGGCTAATTTTTAACGTTTTTGGAGCCAACAGATAATCACAACTATCTGAAATCAGCCACGAGGGAAGTATTTATATCACAGAAATTGCATATGCTATCATTCAGGGCTTCCTTTCCCCAGAGAGCCAGTTGGTGATGCCTGAGCTGAATTTTAAAGGGTGAAATGTTGAAGGTGGAATTGAGGGAGTAACAGTATTGATTGTGCTTAGATGTTATTCAGTAGGACATGGAAGCACCAATGGACATAAACACCATGAAAACATGGTCCTATGCTTACTTGTAGTTGATATGTATCCTTGTTTCTTTATTGGGTTAATTTTCGTCTACTCTCCTCTGCTCGCACAAACTATACAGTGTCTCCCCATTTCACTCAGATGAAAAACCAGCATTTTCAATGGCCTACAAGCTCCTCAAAATCCATTATTCCATAACCTCACAGATCTCATCCGTTAATACTCTCTGTTTCAGTTTCTTACTCAGCTCCAGTCAACTGCATACAATGTTCTCATTTAGGCCCTTTGGCTTGGCTTATTCCCTTGCTGAAAATTCTTCCCCCAGATACATGCACGACTTTCTTTCTTGCTACTTTTAGGTTTTTGCTCAAATATAACCTATTAAACCTGGCCTATTTCTTACCTCTTTGGTTAAAAGTCACAGTTCCTCTTCCCCAACACTCACAATTTCCCTTCCACTGGACTATTTTTTCATAGTACTTATCATCTTCTAACATAATGTATGATTTACCTCCTTACCTGTGGTTTCTGTCTCCCACCACTATAAGCACTATGAAGGTAGGAATTTTTGTGTAATAAACTGGTTTATCACAGGCATTTGAAAAACGCTGGAACATAATAGGTGTGTCCAATAAATAACTGTTGAATCAATGAATATTGGTCACAAATCGTGAAAGGCAAGAGTTTTGATGGTTTATGATGAGTTTTAAATAAAGGATCTAGAATTGCCCAATTCTGTACTATACATCATCTCCCATCAAGGTAGTTGTACACAAAAATGAGAATCAGAGGTCCTAGCATTGTTAAAGCTGGTTTAAAGCATGTAGATTAGTCTTCAACCTTAATCTCCTTCTTCTAAATCCACATCTGAACGCTGGCATTTTTATCTGATGTGGTTGAACTGTTTAATGGAAACTTGAAGAGAGAAACAGCACATGTTGGAGATAGGGTGTTAGTGGAAGAGAGAGTGCAGAGCTGTAGTAGTAGTCAGGCAGTTAGCCTTCAAAAGGGCCCCTATTAATCCCTGCCTTCTAGAATTAACATCGTTGTCTAGTCCTCTGCTATACTGTACCAAAATTGGTTCATATGACCAGAAAATGTAGCAGAAGTGATAGAAAGATACTTTCAAGAGTACGTTATAAAAGACCCTGCAGCTTTCATCTTGATCACATTCCCTATCTTGGGCCAGTCACTCTTGGGCATCCAGCTTTCATATTGAGTGGGCCTATAGAGAAGCCCACACGGTGAGCAACAGTAGCCTCCTGACAACAGTCATATAAAGCAAGCTGAGAAGTGGATCTGCTGTGCTTTGAATGTATCCCCCAAAGTTCATTTGTTGAAAACTTAATCTCCAATGCAACAGTGCCGAGAGGTGAAAAATTTTGGGAGGTGATGAGGTCACAAGGGCTCTGCTCTCATGCATAGATTAATGGCATTATTGTGCAAGTGGGTTGGTTATCTCCGGAATAGGTTTCTTATAAAGTAGGAATTCAGCCCCCTTCTCTCTCTTGGGCATGAGCACTCTATTGTCTTTCCACCTTCTGCCATGAAATGACACAGCCAGAAGACCCTCGCCCAGAGGCTGGCATTTTGATCTTGAACTTCCCCACTTACAGAACTGTGAAAAATAAATCTCTGTTTTTATAAATTATCCAGGCATTGGTATTCTGTTATTGCAGCACAAAAATGGACAAATACAGGATCTCCAGCTAAGTGAAGCCCTCATACGACTAAAGTTCTGGCCTACATCTTGATTGCAACCTCCTAAGAAACTCCAAACCACAATTTTCTCAGTTGCTCCCAGATTTCTGACTCTCAGAAACTTACAGAGATAATACATATTTGTGTATTAAACTGCTAAATTTGGGGATAATTTATTACATAGAAATGAATGTTTAATGAAATTACTGTCTTTACCATCAACAGCAGGAAGAGGTAGCAAAGAAAGACCTGATTGAATAGTTCAATGAATGTTCTAAATTTTCCACTTCATTGATAATTTCTTCCTATTGGGAAGATGGATAAAAGAAAGAATAATGGCATAGAGGAAGATACTTTCTTTTTTCTTTCTTTTTTTTTTTTTTTTTTTTTTTGACAGAGTCTTACTCTATCCCCCAGGCTGGAGTGCAGTGCCATGATCTTGGCTTACTGCAACCTCTGCCTCCCTGGTTCAAGTGATTCTCATGCCTCAGCCTCCCAAGTGGCTGAGATTACAGGTGCACTGCACCATGCCAGGCTAGCTAATGTTTATATTTTTAGTAGAGACGGGATTTTGCATGTTGGCCAGGCTGATCTTGAACTTCTGATCTCAGGTGATTCGCCTGCCTCAGGCTCCCAAAGTTCTGGGATTATAGGCGTGAGCCCGTGAACCAGTGCGTCAGGCCCAAGGAAAATATTTTCTAATCTCCTTACTCCCTATATACATTTATCAAGCATGTAAGTTTGTTAATCTTACTTATAGACTATAATGCCCCAAAGGCAAAGGTTTTGGTAAGATAACTGCTGTAAATATTTCTTGAATAAATTAGTGAATGAATGAAGCTCTTCATTTCATATTCAGTTGATAAATTTTTTAGTCATGCTGAAGACTGGGTGTAGAGTAGGGTGGATTCTTGTTGACATAACACATGTTAAAGGACTAAATTCTTGTAAACAAGATGGTTAGGCAATGAAGGTAGAAATAGTGTCATATCATCAACTGCCAGTTACCTAAAGTAACAGAGAGTAGCACAGTTATTGATAATAGAAAATGTCAGGAAATCTTCCTATGATAGTATTTCCTGTCAGAGTTACAGCTGAGTCCCTGAGTCAAAAATTTCAAATAGAGGGAGTCAGAGCACAAAACAATCTCTAGAAGATGTCCAAGGTGAAATGAATGCATTTAGATGGTTTTATCTTTAATGACTTTCTCTGTCTCTCTCTCTCTGTCCTCCTACTCTCTCTTTTTCATCATGGGGCAAGAGTGGGCAACAGGTAAATGGTTGGAAATCAAGATAGCACAGACCTGACTGAGCAGACACTGGAGATCTCAATTGGAGAAGGAAAATTTCCATAGAGAAAACACAGTGAAGAAAATGTAAAAAGTAGACTAGAGAAAGCTGTGTATGGCAAAGGCTGTAATTTTTTTTTAAATTTTGAAATATCTCCTACCACCCTCAAGAGTTTACTGATAATCTATAGTTTATCCCAATTCCAATACATTTGACAGCATTCCTTTAAATATGCAAAATATTCTACTTCAGTTTTATTTCTCAACTGAGATTTAAATGTAAAGAATAAATAAAAAGTACAAGTACAAGAATGACAGGAAAATATAGGTTAAGTAAGAAATAGCAACAGTGTCTGACAAAGTCTATCTTATCATTTCAGTAGATGTTTTATTGATGGGGGATTTTACCTTGATTTTTTTATTAAGCTTTCTCAGAATTAAAGTATTTTTCCTGTGTCCATCAATCAGTTTAAATTGTGCCCCCAGATGAAATATGAAATATGAAGATAGAGGTGTTTACATTATAAACCAGACTGCCCTGGGATAAACCACACTTCAATGACTAATGGCACCATTCCTGACAGGCTATGCTTTGATGGCAATAAAGTCTCCTGACTCAGAGCAATAATTCTCATAAAGTGATATAAAGTTATCCTTCTATGGCAGAGTCTTCTGTATGGCCACCATTCCCTGTAGCAGACTTCTCTACATGCAAGCAAAATATTTCCATCTTTTGGAAATAGTCATTGTAACCATGTCAAAAACCAAGGATCAATTCAATGAATGTTCTCCTCCTTTGTGTACTTCTCCTCTGTGTCCCTGGGATTGCAATATGAAAAAAATTAAAATAGTGTTTATGATTTTTCTCTTGAAATGCTGAAACTCCACCACGGCTGTTTTTATCCACATAGGCTATTGACCATTATAAAGGGAAGCAGAAGGGTGGTCAAATTTTGTCTGAATCCACCAGATAATCTTGTTCTAAGATCCAGTAGTGCCCAGATACTGTGCTGCGACTGTAACTTCGATCATAGATTGTTAGAGAAGAGTTAAGGTGCTCATCCTATCTGTGAAGGACAATTCCTTTTGCTGCAGATTCTCAAAGAGTAGCAAATTTTCTTGATTTATCCAATTTGTTACTCAATTTAACTTTCAGGACTGTCAGTGGGAGTTGATATGGCAGGAGAATCCCTGTTATTCTGATATGGAGCCATGAACTATAGTAAAGGTAAAAATATAATACAGGCAATAAAGATAGTGTATGGTTAACTTTGGGAAGCTAAGCACAAAAAGGAAATAAAGACACCATTAAAGAAAGAATGCACCATACACATTTTTGTAAAATCATATGTTTGTACCTATATAAAAAATACATTTTAAAAGCAGCATATAATTCTTACGGATAATGACTACATACATGTCATGTTCAGTGGCAACTTTCACAAAACAGGCTTGATTTTTACTTGTTCCTTGAAAGCTTTTGTGCTTATTGGTTGAATGAGCATTTGATAATTTTATGTGTAGCTGAATTATGGAGAACACTTATGAATTTTATAAGAAAGAAGGTAAAATATGACTCATGATGAGATAGAGAAATTCTGCTATAATTCTCTTAATGTGGATTCTAGCGTGTTAAGTGTTTGTTAATGTGCCTGTAATGTCTTTATATGTCTGTGAGGGATGGTTGATAATTCTAGAATGGTCAGTGTGCCTAGACCGATTGGTATTTAGGAAGTAGATACTAAATTCCACCTCTCCATGTACCCAGAGTTGCCGGTACAACAAGACTGATGACAAATTTGGGCAATCAGTGTTCTTTTGTCTGTTTTATCGGAGGGTTTACTATTTCTTAAACAAGTTAGTTTTGTTTGAAGTAATGTGTCAGTGTCCGTATCTGTGTCCAGGCTGGCCTTAGGATGAGCTAGGCTGTGTGACTGAAGTCAAACTCTTCCTAAGCTGACATTGACCACACCTGTGATGAGCTATACCTGTGAAGGATATTAAATATCTTTAATACCCCTCATGGCCTGGACAAAGTCTTGCTCCTCAAGTTAAGCACAAGGCCTGAAGGAGTCTATGTTGTTTCTGGGGCAGTGATGGATTTTAAGAGAAGGGATATGGCCCACGCTAACTAGTTCTGGAATGGAGGTTTTATTGCCCACCAACATCTGCTCTGATTTACTCCTTGGCAATAAATAATTCCAATGGAGAAGGCACTTGCCATTCGGATTCTTCCACTCTGATTCCATGCTTTGCAAGCAGCCACCTGATTAAAATGACCCTCCTCAGGAAGATTTACTTACAAGGAGGGAATATATTGGTGAGGAAACACAGTAGTATAGACAGCTTCGCAATCGTACTTTAACACAAAATTAGGAAATTGTCATTAGGATTTATATCCCAATCTCTTATGAATTTAACTGGGTAAATCAGCCACATTGAGTCTACTCAGTTTGGAGTTGCCAGAAAATATTCAGTTGGGGGACCTGTAAACCTGAGGGACAAACCTTTTCCTACCTGGATCTTAATAAGCTAGGGACTTATTCTTTTCCTGCCAGAAAGCACTATATGTTTTGTCTCTCTAACTTCACCAAAGCCACAACATTTTGGTCAGTTCAGTTTGGTAGGAAATATTTATAAAAACTATTTCACAGTGAAAGAGTATGATTTTGTAATTCACAAGATCATTTTTATCAACTGTGAGGCAAACAATATTGCACCCAAAGCACCCCGTCCCCCTTCTATGTTTTGTGGAGAAATAAAACCCTGTCCATCATCATAAACACTACCATTTATGTGTCTTCAGAGATGCTATCTACAAAACTCGAAAGAAATACGCCTCCATGTCACATAGTATGGCTTCTTTTCTATTGCGGGGGTGTGTCTACACTAATGATTTTTAAATTGCAGCTTGGCTCCTGGAGTTTCAGAAATATTGCGAAAACCCACTGGGGCTGCTGTAGGGGAGGGGAGTGTTATGAGTTAAGTTTGGTTACTGCATTTGTCTGCATATTCATCCTGACGTCAGACTCCTTTCTTCAATCATAGCACCTATACTTTTATACTGGACTTTTGTAAGCGCTTATTAAACAAAAGGTTCCTGGGCTTTAAACACACATTCACATCATAGTCCCATAAGCCTCATAAAAATATTGAATCACATGTAAATACTGTGTCTATGGAGCTTAATTCTACTATACTTTTTGAGTGGAAAGAGAAACAAATTATACAAACGCACTGCACTACCACACACACTCACATTGCTCCTCACTCGTCACATGCACACAAATGCCTACCAAGAGATCTCAGAACTTCATAGGTCTCTGTTATTTTAATCCTCACTGCTCTGTGACCATAAGAAAACATAACATTTCCAAATATTTGGGAATTGCACATATTTTAAAATACTTTACATTTATTTACCATAGTATTCCTTCTTTTTGCCATTTTATTTTAAAATATGCCGTGTTCTTTCCTTCCATTTTTTAAAGAGTTTTTTTTTTCCTCTTGGCAGTTAAGTAGTATCTTAAAATAAAAACTATGAGAATTTATAATAAAATTACTATTCCTTTTCCCCATTTCCACTTCTTCAATAAAATTAGAGGAATGCCGATGATTGCAATAATCTGATTGGGAATTTAAATGCAAAGAAAATCAGAAAATTCTAAATTGTGGTTCCCACAGCAACTATAAAAAGACACTCAACATGACTGCATATTTATATTAAGATATAAAACTTAACAACTTCCCCAGTTATACAAATGCTATATAAAAACAAAGGGGTGGAATTATGGTTGCTATGGGAATCACAACTCTGAACCCACTGACTTTTGGAAGTTTAAATATACTGACACAGAATTTCACACTGAATATTACATAGGTAGAGGAACATGCACGGGATTAGAGACAAACATGTAGCAAATGACATGAAATGAAATAATGAAAGAAATGTCACTCTAGTGCCTAAATGTCTCCTATTTATGGATCAGTCCCTCACACTGTGATAATATGTTGCTTCTGAAAACAGAGCAAAATATCCCTAGGCTATGCTTTGTGAAGTGATGGTATATATCCTTATCTTCCCCCTTTAGTTTGATGATTTAAGTGTTCTTGTATGTAATGGAGGGAGTATGGGCATTGGAAACATAAAAACATTAGTGTGAATCTTGACTTAGCAATTTACTAGCTAAATAATGCTTCGTTCTTTCCCTAAAATCAGGATATTTCTTATTTCATAGACTTTTAATGAGGCTTAAATGAGATAAATTATACAAAATTTTAGCTAAGGTATGCAATTAACATATGGATTCTTGCTTTTGAGGATTCAACACTTTTTACTAGACTGCATTCACTGTATCAGGAGTCTATTTAAATTTTTGAGAATTGCTAGCTGCTGAAGGAAATTTAAAAATGGGATAATACTCATTTTTTATCTTCTCATTAGTCAGATAAGAAAATAAATAATATTTGCATAAAGTTTATAATTTATAAAACATCTAGATGTATATACTTGTTTAAGAAACATGCAAAAATAAGAACTAATTTATGGTTTTTGAGCTATATCTAATTCTTTTTCTTTTACAATAAGCTAGGAGTACAACATTTCTGGAAAACAGGTGGTGAAAATATCCATCACATAATTCCTCTACATCTTTTTGTCCAAAGCAATATTAAGTAACAGCTACATACTGCTTGCACTGGTTATAGCCTTCTGGTTGGGTGATTTACCTTTTTTAAATTTTTTCCCTTATAAAGGTCTCAGGAGTTCTGGATTTTTTGTTTTCTTGAGTGGAGGTAGCTAAGAGTCCTTCTTCTATAACCAAGAAGCTGCTTCAGAGATGATAACTGATTTAATCGTGTGTTATTGATATTGTTATTATTATCATTTCATTCTCAATGTAGAAATGCTAGCAGTGTTGTGATTCAATCATAACTTCAGTGATGCATCTGAGGCAGACTGGATGGGTAGTTTCTAGTCTTTAGTTATTACCAGGGTCACAATTTCTTGAGCAGAGTTCTCTCACAGTGATTTTAAAAATCTTACATGTTCCATTTGTCATAATATGTCAAATTATTTATATGTCTTTGGAAAACGGCACACCAGATCATGGTGCTACTTACAGCATATTTTAGTTTATTACTTTAAAACATTTTTCCCCAAGGTTTCAGTTGTATTAGTCAGAAAGCTTAAGGCCAGTGAACTGGAATTTAGCTAAGTGTCTTCTAGAATACCCATTATATTGAAAAAGGGGTATACCCATTTATTGAAATGGGTATTCTACAATAGGAGTCATTTATAACTTTTGCAGAAACTAAGGCTCAGAGACTACTAACATAATATGCCTTAGGTCAGAGTTTCTCAAGTTTCGACAAACCACATTAGGAAATAGATTTTACATTACAACCCAGTATACACAAACATACTCCCATACTTATGCACAACTGAGAAAGAGGTTTCACAAAACAACTCACCCTAGCTATATGTAATGTACGTTGATCTATTCTATTCTATTCTATTCTATTCTATTCTATTCTATTCCATTCTATTCTTTCAAAAAAATTCTAGTAGCCATCCACTAAACTGATTTCATGACCTACCAAAAGTCTTCTATTCACAGTTTGAAAAAACCCTATAGAACATTATCAAAAAGTGGCAGAAACTGAATAGGAAATCAAGTTTTCTGAATAACATATAAATCAATCTACCATTGTCTATCTGTCAATTGATCAATCAATCATCTATCACTCTATTATTTATCTGGCAGATATGTGACCTTGAGAAGTTACTTATTTTTTCTGTGCCTCAGTTTGTTTTTATCTCGAAAATGGGGAAAATGTTGATACCCTTTTAGAAACTTCAAATGAGTGTGAGTACAACTCTTTGAACAGTGCCTGCACATAGTAAATGTTATACAGAGTAGTAATTAGCTCTGTTATTAACAAACATCACATACTTACAATGTACCTTATAGTTATTGCCATGGAAGTTAATATGGAATAAAATCAATTTTATCCTAAGAAGGTGACAGTGTAGTATGGGATAGGTACAGGAAAGTAAACAATTCTAATATATGATATGAGTTGTATGTTCGAGATATGATCTAGTTACTGTAGTGACAGCTACCCGACACACACCTACATCCACTTTGCTTAGATTATTTCTGGAGGTTCCTATCCTAAAATATCTTGGAGTTTCCAAGGAGGAGTGCTCAAGAGTTCACGCAGAAGTGAGGGGTTTCTCCTCTCTCTCCTGTTTGTCTAGGCCCACACTGCTGCTGTGTCCTCTACTTAGGTAGATGCCACTATTTTCTATATGCTGTTCTTCTATTTGTCACTTAGTTCTGAGAAGTCATCATTTGTCACTATCATGGCCCTGAAACTTGGCTCAGTTCCTCTTCCATTCAAACTGAGGGGCAGGCTGCTCTGCCCTGCTGCTGATCGCACCCTGCAGTTCACCCTTGCCCCTGCTGCCCTTGGAGTGCTGGACAGTCTTCCTGAAGTGACTTCTGTTTGTATCTTACAGTATTACTTGAACACTGAATCATTCCAGAATTTTGTGTCTGGCACTTTAAAAGCTGTTTCCTTCCAAGGTGCTAAATGTGCCTTTGAATTTTACCCTGAACACTTGATTTTTCCTGATTCTCAGCTTGTGTTTCAGGTTGGCTCATCATGCCAAATTCTGGACTCCCTTATGATAAATTCTATATACATATATATATATTTTGAGATGGAGTTTTGCACTGTTGCCCAGGCTGGAGTGCAGTGGCGCGATCTCCGCTCACTGCAAGTTTCACCTCCTGGGTTCACACCATTCTCCTGCCTCAGCCTCCCTAGTAGCTGGGACTACAGGTGTACTTTTAGTAGAGACAGGGTTTCACCATGTTAGCCAGGATGGTCTCGATCTCCTGACCTTCTTAGAGATGTGATGGTGTACCCAGGCAATTTGGCTTCTAAATGACTTTTTCAGTTTTTCAGGCATTCATGAATATATCTGAATCCCAAGAAAATACTGATAGGGACAGGAAGCAGCGCAGTTCTGGGCAGAAGAGGGCAGGTTCCTGATGAGGGACCCACCCGCAAGATGAAAAGCCTGATACCACGGCCAAAGTGAGAACATTACATCCCTATTTTCCCGCTCAAATGTTGCCTTTTCCAAAACCACCCATGGCCCACCCCACTCCCCATCCTGTGCCCATAAAAACCCCAAGCTCAGCTAGCAAAGAGAGGAGAAGCAGCTGGTTGGCAGAGACTACAGTTGGACGTTGGAGAGAAGTGGCTTGACTTCAGAGGGACAGCTTGACAGCATAGCTTTTGAGAAGACTCCGGCTGGGGATGGCTGGACTTCAGAGGAAGGTTACCTTCCTATTCTGCTGCACCCCCTTTTCTGCTCCCCTTTCTGCTGAGAGCCACTTTCATCAGCAATAAAATCCCCTGCATTTACCACATTCAGTTTGCTCATGTGACCTCATTCCTCCTGGATGCTGGACAAGAACTCAGGTGCCATGAGTGTGGGTGCAAAATGCTGTCACGCTGACCCTCCACTGAGCTGTTAACACTTAAGCCATCTGCGGATGGCAAAGCTAAAAGGGCACTGTAACACTTCCTCTGGGGCTTCAGGGGTCACAGGAACCTGCCCCACACACTGCCATGGAGCTGGTACTGAGTTCGCTCTTGTGAGCACCCAAAAGCACTCGCCTCAGCACCTGCACCTGATCTCCTGTGTTCCCCTCCCACGAGGGATGGAGCAGTGAGTGAGTGGAGTTTGATCCTGCTGCCACCGAAGTGTCCAGCTAGTTCCAGCACCCATGAATCCCAGTTTCTGCCCATGAAGGAGTCAGAGAAATATTCTGCTTCAATACTGTGAGTTCCCTTTCAAAGAGTGGCCCAGTGGTATGCTGTCAAATGTTTAACAACCATAATTTGGGTGATGGCGAAGGCCTTGATTTGTAGCATTAGCTGATTTCTATGGCTAGTTACCGTTGGGGTCTGCGTGTTTCCTAAACAAAGGAATGAACACACAAGACAACACAAGACAAGACAAACATGGCGGCCGCCTCAAATGGCACGCTCTGCTTTATTTTATACAGTGGTTTGTGGAATGTTGCCAAGTCACAAGACACATTGTTGTTTTTCTGACCTTTCCCTGACTTTCTGGATTTTCAAGATGTTTACACATGAACAAGCCCCCAACGCCCTGCTTCGTTTGCAAGAGCAGATCTTATTGGGAACGCCCTGCTTCGTTTGCTAGAGCAGGACTTATCGGGAACACCTCATTTGTGAGGCGTTCTACAAGTTACAGTGAACAAATGTGTACATAGAATTGGGAACTGATGCCTATATTCAGCTCTCTTGAACTGGTATCTGCTGTCTCCAGCACATTACTGCTTACAGCATATGCAAAAGCATGATTCTAAGCAGGTATCTGGGTGATTGAAGTGTTGCAATACTCCATGGGCCAAACATGTTTAAGTCTAGGCAGGACACTCTATTCTACACACATACATGCATATATGCACTAACGGGCACACACATAATGACCCAAGGCAGTCAATAAGAATTAAGTGGCATAAAAAATGCTAGATTTTTCTCGGCTGCACTTCTAGAACACCTTGTAGATATGTCTATGACAACCTTTGTGCTACAGTCTCCATATAGGCCTTCCCAACTGGACTGCTTTTTACTTTTTAACAACTTTTTTTGAGACATAATTTCCATATGATATAATTCACCCATTTAAAGTGCATAATGTAATGGTTTTCGGTATATTCACAGAGTTGCAAAACCGTCATCATAATGAATTTAAGAACCGTTTTGTCATGCTCAAAAGAAGCCTTGTACCTCTTAGCAAGTTACTCCACATTCCTACTCACCCTTGTCCCTCCACCAGCCCCAGTCAACCACTAACCTACTTTCTGTCTTTATAGGTTTACCTATTCTTGACATTTAATATAAATTGAATAATGTGTGGTCTTATGTGACTGGCTTTTTTCATGTAGCATAATATTTTCAAGAAACATTTGTGTTGTAGCACATATCATTACTTCATTTATTTCTTTAAGCTGAATAATATTCTATAGTATGGACAGTTTACATTTTATTTATCATTCATTAGTGGATGATATTGGGGTTATTTCTACTTTTTGCTGCTGTGAATGTTTGTCTTCAAGTTTTTATGCATAGACATATATTTACATTTTTCTTGGATATTTACTCAGCAATGGGATTTCTGGGTCATTTGGTAAATCTATGTTTAACATTTTGAGCAACTGTCAAATAATTAAAGCAGCTGCAAGACTGTACTTTCCCACATGCCTTGTATAAAGGATCCAATTTCTCCACATCCTCTCAACCATTTGTTATCATCTTTCTTCTTAGTTGTAGCCGGTCTTGTTGTGTGAGGTAGTATCTCATTGTATTTCCCTAATGGCTAATTATGTTGAACATCTCTTCAGGTGCCTATTTGTGTGTCTTCTTTGGAGAAATGTCTACTCAAAGCTTCCGTCCATTTATGAACATTTATTTGTTTTTTCATTATTGTTAGTTCTTTATATAGTCTTTAAATAAATTCCTTTTCAGATATATGATTTTCGTATACATTTTCTTGATTCTGTGGGTTTTCTTTTCACTTTCTTGATGTCGTTTTTAAGCACTAAGGTTTTAAATTTTAATGAAGTTTAGTTAATTTTGTGTGTGTGTGCACTTGTGTGTTTGGTCTCATGCTTAAGAAGGCTTTACTAGACCTAAGATCACTAAGATTTACTCCTATGTTTTCTTAAAAGAGTTTTATAGTTTTAGCTCTTATGTTTAAGCCTATGATCCATTTTGTGTGTGTCTTTTTTTTGGCATCACATAAGGAAGTACGTGATGTTTTCTTAAATCATGGATTTCAGGATAAAGAATTTGGACGTAATCTTAAAGAAAATGAAGCACAATCTTCCGTCTCCATGCAAATTAACCACTGATTCTCTATTTAAAAATTCACAAAAAAAGACAACAGCCAGTGTGGAATTTATATTGGTCATTACACATTTTCTTCCTTTGAGTGTCTATCAATCAAAATTCTACTGCCATCAAAGGTTTAGTTTTTCATGTCTTTCTTGCTAGCAGACCTTACTTCTTTAATGGACCCAGAACTGAAAAGTATTTTTACTTTTTGACAAGTAATTAAATTTCTAACAATGTTCCGGATCAAACAGTTTACATGAATTAGTAGTCTGATTTTTTTTTTTTTAGCTGCAATTATATGTGTAAACAATTTTCTTTTCTCCCAAAGGTTGTAAATATATTTATAAAAATAGATGGAAAGAAAGTGGAAGGGGAGGGTAACCCCCACCAGAAAAAAAGAAACCCATTGAAGTTAAAATTAAAAGGAGGCGTTTGATATGATAAATAGTGATGAGATAATGGGTTTCTGTGGGATATGGAAATAGATTTCACAATGAGAATGAAGACCTCCGCTAAGAGCTGGTAGGTGGGTAAGCTATGGACTTAAAGTTTGGCTTTCCTTGTCTAGTTTTTCACAAACATGACAAGCACTTGGCAGGATGATCTGTGACTCTTCTTGTATACATGGGTTTCTCAGAAGAGGTAGGTCATCTGGGAGCCAAAAGGTAATACTGTATATCATAAATTATAGGCTATTCATACTACAATATTTTAATTTCTCAATAGTTTTATGTGAATCCTTTCGGCCAGGTGATGATGAGATGCTATCTGAAGAGAAGTCTGTCCTCTATTTCAAACATAGATATGGCTGCCAGGTAGGGGGCTTTGTAAAGGGGTCATGCTGGGCATAGCAGGTTGTTCATTCTGGAGAGGAAGGAGGCTTACCACAAAGGTATAGCTCATAAGTTGATTAAATATCCACAGCATTGCTGTGTGTGAGTTAGTAAGGGGTAGTAGCACAGAGACCCTTGTCATCACTAATGAGGATTCCAACCCGACTGATTTGACCTCATCATTGAGAAATAATAATAGATCTATTTCTTAAATTACTGGTTAACTTTGATGATTGCTCAGCAGCATGCAGACTAAAGCAGAGCCCAGCATGGATCTTATCATTTATTTAATCTATTTTAGACCAAAATGTGTCAGAGAGAATACAGAAGATATTAAACTATTTAGAGTTACCAAGCTATAAATATTTGTCAAATATGATTTTTATAGCTTGAAGCCACCCTTCGCTTTTAACTTCTAAAATTATTTTTATGATCACTGTTTTTCTCCCTCTCATATGTGGTAGCCTTAACACAATAATTTATAAAAACAGGTCAGAAATCATTGATTTTAGTAAGTTTCTACCTTGCAATATTCTACAATTAAATCAGAACACAACTTCAGGATAGATAACTAAATCTTTAAGGGGGGAAATACATAGATTTTACAATTTAAGGAATGTGTAAATCTACTGTATTGTTTTTATCCTCATCTCAATTAAATCAATTCCTTATATCTCCATTTATCATCCCAGAAGTCTGCCCTTATACTCTGTCTGAGTTGGTCCTACAAAAGCATGTCAGGCTAATGCAGACTTGTTTCTTTTTTGATAATTTCCTCCACAAGTTAGGAAGTCTCATAAGAAAAGTTCTATCTGTTCCTCTATTATATTCTATTTGCATGCTGTATTAATATAATGTAGGATTTTAACAGCATGAATTGTTACCTTCATTTAAAAATATTTGTATACTGAAATATGATATGCATAACAAAAGTGCATAAATCCTAAATTCAATAAATTATCAAATAGTGAACACAGTAGTGAAATAGCCTGTAGGTCAAAAGACGAGATCATTCCTGGAAACTACAAGCCATTTTGGTGATCCATTTCAATCAAAACCTCTTCCACTCTCACCCAAGGAAACCATTGTCTCAACTTCGACAGTTATAACTAAATTTTGTCTGTTTTTGAACTTTATACAAATGGAATTATACAGTCACATGCATTCTTTTGCATCAGATTTCTTTCATTCAAGAGAACAGTTGTAAAACTCAGCCACAGTTTTGTGCATGAATGTAGTTAATTCATTTTCATTGCAATACAGCATTCCATCATATGAATACAGTATAATGTATATATACTTTATGTTGTAATGGATATATGTAATCCTTCCAGTTTAATATTCTTGAATATTTAGCTGCCCATGCATACTCCCTTCTTTGGGTGTATGCCTTGGAATGGGATTGTTGGGCCCAGGACGCATATGTTCAACTTTACCAGTTGCTACCAATCTGTGGTATTCAAAGGTGTTATATCAATTTATACTTCCTCAGGCGGTGGCTTTTTCATCAATTCAATATATGACATTAGCAGTTTGAAGTTAAACTGTTCTTAATCCTTCTTTTTTTAAGGATTAAACTTCTATTTCCGTAACTCTTTAGAAAAATAAATATTTATAGGTTAAATAAGTTAAAATTTTGAAATAATGTGCACTTCAGGATCTCAACAAAAAGGTGAATAATGAAATAAATTTATAATTCCCTGTAATCTTGAAAATCATTTGAATCTCAATATGGCTAAGGGTGTATAGATCCCTTTATCTATGTGATGATTATTATTTATCTATGAGATGATGATTATTATTAATGATTTTTCAACTAAGGGAAGTGAAGTCTTTAGACTTAATTAATAATTAAGTTATTAATTAATTATTTATGATAACTAATAGTTATTAGTGATCATAATCATCTCATAGGATTATTGTGATAAGACAATATCAGAAGCTTAATATAGTAATTGCTCAATAAATAAGATATTTATCAATAATATTTGAACTTAGGTCTTTACATCTAGTTTTAATACTTGAACTTCCTTAGTACTCTAGAACCACCAATTTAACTTATGTGACAGTGAAAAAAAGAAAAAGCAGAATGATCTCTGACCTCCTGGGTTTAGGGGAGTTTCAATATTTTTCCCTGGTATCATAATACATGAGATCTCAGACCTAAGTCTGAAAGTCATTTTCTTCACTGGTGGAAGTAAATTTTCTCTTCGTTTCTCTTTTTATCTCTTTTGAGGCTATAATATGATGTTAGTGGGCCTCTTCTTCTTTTAAAAAAATAACAAATAACTAAAAAGTATGTATTATGACAATATCAATATGAAGATAAATATAGTAATATTATGTATTAAAATATTTTCTCAAACTAAAAGTCATTTTATTTTGAGGTTAAAATAAATTAAAATATTTTTGTGGACTTCTAAATCCCTATTTTTTCTCTCTCTTTCTCTCTCTTGTGTGTGAACCTCAGATTCATGTCATTCATATCGTAGCATTCTTCTTCGGTTAGAAGGTAATAAGACTTCACACGCAGTACTTCTGCTTACAATCAAAGTATAAAGCCAGGATTTTTTAGTACAGTTCAGAGAGAAAAAACTCACTTAAAAATAAATACACACTCTGGGAGCCCAAAGGAGGGACTGAAAATAGACGGGCTAACCTGAGTTTTAGAGAGATACTAGGAAAAACTCTGCTGGGCACATAAAATAAAGTCAATTCTCACAAGGTAATGAAACTAGTTAAGTCTATATGCTGATAAATTCTATGAAAGCACTCATGTACCACACATACTGTTCTCTATCACATATTCTAAGCCTCCATTGCACTCACTAACATTTCTTTAATTCTTTTCTACTTGATATTTTAAAATTCAATGAAACGTCAATTGATGAACTCTGAATAGCTGTTGTTATAATTTTCTCATTTCTTCACAATGATCATGAATAGTGAACTCTCCTGGTGGTTATTTAAATGGATGCTGAACCAGTCCTATGTTTTCTAATCTCTTAACATGGCCAGCCTAATGGGTCATTTTCACCCTGTTTGGCATGGTGGATACATTCTTCCTTTATATTGATAAATCAAATTTCAGTTAATTTCAATTAATTAATTTGGGCCAAACCACCAAAAGAAAGGTAATATAACATCATCATCCCAATTTTAAGTGAATCTATATCTTTCAGTCCTGGGCCGTATTTCTGTTGAAGCCTTTTGCTTATTTAAATTTTTTCTTATAATTATTTTTTGTGTTAGTAAGGTTTCTGATCAACATTGCTTCATTAAAATAAATGATTTGATGAGCAAGGCAGCTTAAGATTCGTATTCTGTGCTAATTAACAGATTCTTCTAATTGTTAGAAGGCTCCTGATGTCTTTCTAATTCTTTCAACTCATTACTTTCTTACTGAAGTTACAGTTCTTAAAGGAATAGTAACAGATACTATGAAACTTCTTTTCTGCATATACACACTGCCTCAAAATACATTAATTTGTGAAAGCAGGCCAATAATTTAAAATCTGTTAATTGATGTGCTTTCCTTCCAAAACCAAGTGAAATATCTTTCCTATTTTCCATTTCTACTTTCCCATCTGGGATACTAAAATGCATTTTTAAAAGATTACTTCTAGTTGAAAATAATGTAGCAAAAACATATATTAAAATCTCTATGTTTCCACTTGAATATATTTTAGTTAGATCAGTAGATTAGGTCTGGGTTTCTGCTACTACAGAGAAGAGCAAGGAGGAGGGATCTAATTTTATTTTTAAAATGTTAACTCCTCTATATGATTACTAACAAATCGAGTTTATAATGTGTCAATTTATGCTTGGATCATTATGAAGTGACGTTTTTGGCAATTGTGTAGATGGATTCTCTGCCTGTTAAGGCTGGTGATTCAAGATAGACAACTTTGATTCAGATAAAGGTGATGAACGTTTGAGAAATACAGGGGAAATCATATAAATAGAAAACAAAATACATACTAAAAATACTGTTAAAATGAAGCGTAGTTTTGGGGAGAGAGAAAAGCCAAGTAAATGAATGAAATTGATAAAAATATATCCATTGCTCTTGAAGCTTGACCAGAAAGCACTACCTATGCAAAGGTTGTTATTTATTTGATTGACTGATAGACATTAAACCACTTAAAGAAATTTACTTAAATGATTGTTTTGTATATTAATTTCAAGACGATATTTAAGTCCTAACATGTTGCATACATACATTTGTCAATTCCAATTAATTTTGAATAAAATTGTCAAAATGTTAGCTTTCTTGTGCTTTAATTTATGAGGAATTAATAATGACAGTTTAGGTTACCACTTTACAGTTTACAAAAAGTTTCAAATATATTATCTCATTGGATATGCCCACAATTCAGAGAAATTTACATCCTGGATTTTATATTACAAATGAAAATACAAGCTAAATTAAGTGACTGACTCAGAAAGAGTACATTCTCAATAAGGAGTAAATAATTTCTCTTTTAACTCCAAATCTCAAAAACCAAAGAAAGAAATTTGACAACTGTGTTAAGTGATTATCAATAATTAGTCAAACACATTACTTTGAGTTCAGTGATATCCCTAGGAAAAATTTAGAAATATGTATATGAAAATGATTTATTCACACTTCTGGAAGAGAGTTTACATCCAATAAAACTCCGAAGTTCTATAATACATAAATTAATACAAGATTTGTTTTTCTTTAAGTTGGCAAATCAGTAAACAAAGGGTGAGGGAAGGCTAAAAAAATTTCAAAAATTTGTGTTTCATAAACAAGCACAATTTCATAAAAATATTAACTCTAAGCATCCCAGAAACCATGGGAAAGAGAAAAACGAAACGTTCAGAAACGTAGTAGAATAAAATTTGTCAACTTCTCCATAGAAACAAGTATTTTCTTGGTCTTGAGATCTGAAATAAACTAATCAGAGTCTTTGTATAAAGGGCATTGTTTGGTCAAATGTATATACCCTCAATTGAGGAAAAAAGTAATTTAGAGAAATTCTTTCTATTACAAATTTTTCAGATCTCAGAAGATTTATCACTAACCCTATTTAAAACTGATCCTTGTAGGCAGCTTTTATCAGCTCCCACGGAAAAAAATAATACAATCACAATATAGAAAGTGAAGTGATATAAGTATGTAACTTTCTGTCAAACCTCCTTAACATACAATTACATCATGGAAAATATTGAGAAATCAGTATCAGTCTTATCTCTGGCTCAGACTATCCCTTAAAACCTCAGCAAGATGTTTGACATGCACTAATGCCTTCATTCTATCTGTTCAAGTGTCCTCTCCTACTTGAGAAGCTCTCCCCTCTCCTGGTGTCTTTATGATCCAAGGCTCTCTCCTGTTTACCCTCAGCCTCCTTCCCTAGTGTTTACTAAGCCCTGGACATCTTACCCAGGCCTACTGCTCTTAAGGCTGGTCTGCATGTAAAACCGACATCCATCCAATCTTCTGTCAAAAATTTGATTTCTGTAACTCACTGTAGAGTAGAATGAACTCTTTTGTACAATTTAACCTCAGTAAATGAATTTCTAATTGCCATTTTTACTTTAGGTTGGAGACTGTAAAACTTGAAGAAAGGAGCCAAGATCGCCAGAAATACAGTGGTGGAATTATAGCAAAGATGAGATCCTAAGTCCTTTTTTAAAGCGTGCCTGCTCCCTACAGGAGGAGGAACAGTGGCCAACCCACTCAATCAACTGTTGCCATGTGGGACCTGTGGTAAGAGTTAGCCGGTGTGCTAGAAGCTTCTTATCAGGTCCTGTAAACTCTGCCCTTACATTGGCCTTCTGGCACCATCACATAACATCATTCTATTGATTCAGGACAAATGTATTGGACAATACCACTGTGCCAAACAATAATATGTTGAACTTTCATGGTAGAGAATGAACTTCAAATTTGAGAAAAAACTGTGGCCAGTTAAGAGAGTATTTCATTTGTTCACTAAAACAAAAATTGGAAGAACTACTCTACAGTATAGTTGCAAGCATTATGTAGGTAATACAAGCAAAATTGTTTTGCAAATTAAAAAATATTCAAATATATTTGCATTGGTATTGAATTTGAATGAATGCTTACAATGATTATTCAAAGACTTTTTAAGCTTTTGGATCATCCAAGTTATATTCATTTATAACATTCAGTGGAACAGAAAACTTGATTCTGCAACAAATTTGGGTAAAGTTCTATTATACCTAATACATTTACTGCCTTAAAAATACATTTTATTTTTCTTTACAAATTGCCTTCACACTGTTTTTTCTTAAATACAACAGTATGTAAGCTCAGTCCCACTGTTATTTGACTATATATTAATTTAGTTATTATTCTTAAATACCTAAAAATTGTCTGACTCTTTTCCATAAGATCCTGACAGATTCTGAGAGTTTAGACTTTTTCCTTCTCGGCTTAAAAAAGCCGTCTCTCTTAATGCTATCTGGGAATATATTCCTAAACTGAATAGTTACAATACTCAAAGATACACACACAAAAAGAAAAATAACAGAAGGGAGATGCATTATGCAGCTTTTTTCAAAAAGGATTATCTATAACAATTTGATTTCATTCCATTTTAGGTGACTATTTTATGTAGAGTCATCGACATCGACTTATTTCACTTTTCTGATAGACTTGTGAATGAAATTTATGCCAACCTTTGCTTAAATTTTTACCACTTTCATTTTTTAACAGCTGTTGTGACTTTCACAACGCAATCTTAAACCTTTGTGGTTTTTCTCTTTCTGCAGAAAATTTGTGCTATTAATAGTATCGAGTCATAAATTTTAGTTCGATGACTTTGAGTACTAGAACACGTGACTTTTTGAAGAAATACTTAAAATATAGACACATTTCTTTAGCCAACTAAATACTCATCCATATTTGTCTGGATATAAAGAAATGTTTTCCCTCTGTTGTTTGTTGGTATTTGGGTGCTCTCCTAATAAACTACGCCTCTACGAATATATGTCCTCATTCGGTCCCCTCTCCTTGATTCTCGGCTGGCCCTTTAATATACTTTAATTAATAAAACGTGGCAGAAGCAACTGTTTTCCTGCTCCATGTCTATGCCTTAAGAAGACCTGGTAATGTTTATTTTTGCGCCCTGCAGAAACCTAGCTACCATGCAAAAAGTCTGACTGACTTGAGATTACCATATTGTGAGGAAGTCCAAGCTAACCACAGGGAGGGGAACTGAGAAACCTAAACAACAGTGAGAACTGAAGTCCGAGATACAGGGCCCAAGCTGAGCCATCATGGGTAACACTACCAGGGGCAAAGACAGGCTCTCTCCAACAAGCCTGTCCAAGTCAGAAAGGTGAGCAAATAACCAAAATGGATGGTGTTTAAACCTTTATGTTTGGGGGTAATTTGTTATGCAAAAATAGATGACCAAAATACCTTCCTAAAATTTTTCACCCAAAAAGTAATTTGTTCTGTGTCAGAATCCTGAGAGCCTCTCATGTTGTGGGTCATATACTTTCCCAATTATTTTATTTTGAACAGCACTAATTGAAGGAGACACTTTAGCTGAAAATGTTTTCGGTTAATGCGATACCTAGGTTTAAAGCTTCTATGGCATACTGCACCTTTGTGTGATTATACAATTACCACCCTTAGACCTGGGTAACTTGGGCCTCTGCCTTCAATGCAATGCTTCTTGTTTTTTTGTTTGTTTGTTTTTGTTTTTGTTTTTCCACTGTGTGCTTTTTGCCAAATTCATGCAAGACCCCCAAGTCAACTAGTGTTCCTGGAGCTTGTCTTTTTTTCTTTTTTTTGCCTTACTGTCTGAGCCAGTAGGTTTTGAATTTCATTATCTCTCCTTCTTCCACCATTTCCTCTTTCTTGCCAACTCTTTTCATCCATAATAATACCCACACTATCTATGTAGGGTGGCTGTCTCTGTAATGATGGTTAGTGGGCTCATTTATTCTGATGACACTGCAGATGAGTTCTAGAAATCTCATTCACATAATTACCTGGACAAGACAATGAAACATCTGATTCTGCCAATGCCCCAGGATTTGGTATTCTCATCAAGATGTCATCGAACACTATGTATGTCCTGAAAATCTGCATAATTTTTTGGTTCTTCTTTTTGTACTTAAATAGACTTGATGTATAGCATGTATAATTTGTGGCAGATAATAGTTAGCTAAGGTAAGATGTGTCAGCATTTGGTGTTCAAGTGAGATAGAACAGGAGTTATTTAAGATTTTTAGGTTACGTGAATGTAAGAAGACCTGCCATTTTGACGCATATAGAAAGATCTTGATGTTATAATAAACAACATCTTCCACAGGAAGATACACTTCGTTCAGAAATCAATCAACATGAACTTTTAAAAGTTTTAAATTGTATTAGGAAGGTTTTTAGAATAAGATTTCAACTCATGTTCAACTTGCTAATGTTCTATGCATGCATATCTTGGCTAATAATGATAAAAGAAATAGGAAAATACAGAAAAGTCTATATTTTGTTGCTGGAAATTCTTTAGGGAAGGAGGTCTTCCTTATAATCCTTTCTTACCTCCAGAATGAAGATGAGGCAGAATTCAAGGGTAATATCAAGGGCCCACTCACAATTTCTCTTTCATAGGAAAACAGTGTAGTGCTGAGGGGCATTAGTAAGAATTTGGCAGACACTTGTCCTAATTCCATGGGACAAAGAAGTAAAGGCAAATGTAAGTGTTGGAATAGGGGCATCCCAACTAGTTCTTGTTGTGAGATCCCAGGGCACTGTCTTCCATCACTTAGTTCCAGGGTTACTTACAAAAACAACAAAAAACAAAAAACAAAAAACCAAAACATTGAAGATCTTTCAAGTTACACCCAGTTATTCTGATTCAGAAGCGCTGGTATGAGGGCTTAAGAATGTACATTTCCAGCAAGTTCCCTATGTTTTTTTCCTCTAAATTCTTGAGAAAATAATTGTTCAGGGGCAAACATAATGACACCAAATGGAAACTTAGGGAGACATATGGTTTCTCTGTCTCTTGGACTCCATCTGAAGCTGTTTCATTCTGTAGCATGAGAAAAGAGATTGAATAACTTAAATCTGGATTAGGTTAGACTAAATACATAATTAGGTTTAGGAAACTTCTGCGTATGTCAATAGGCTCATAAAACCCAAAGAAGAAAGCACAGAGTCAACGTTTCCTTTCTGGGGCGACACTCAGCTAAAATTTAGGTATCCTCAGATTTCTGCATCGTTGAATGGTAAATCAAAAGTAATGCCATCCAGTTTATGTCAGGGGAAAAGTCTAAAATTTTATCAGGGGAAGGGAGAGTGAAGAAATAACATAACCTGGTAGCATTTTGAAATGTGAAAGGATTATGAGAATTCATGAAGAAAATCAAGTTATCTACAAGAAAATAAATATCAACTACGGCTTCAAACTCTTCTTCAATATTGGATGCCAGAAGAATAGACTAATATCTGCACAACTTAAAAGAGCTGCTGAAGAAGGCAAAGATATTAGTTTCTCATTAAGGTTGGTATTAATATGTAAGAAAAGAGGAAAAATCAGACATATAAACTGTAAAAACAATGCCTGTGTTTCTTTCCATTAAGAAAATGCACAAGGACTCATTTTAGGCTAATGATTAATACAACAATAGAAAGAACTCCCAAATAAAAAAGCCGCTAGGTGGAGCTTGCAGTGAGCCGAGATGGCGCCACTGCACTCCAGCCTAGGCGACAGAGCGAGACTCCATCTTAAAATTAAAAAAAAAAAAAAAAAAAAAAAGAGCCCTGAGACTGGGCACGGTGGCTCATGCCTGTAATCCCACTACTTTGAGAGCCTGAGGAGGCAGATCACCTGAGGTCAGGAATTCAAGACCAGCCTGACCAACATGGCAAACCCAGTCCCTACTAAAAATACAAAAAATTAGCCAGGTTTGGTGGCAGGTGCCTATAGTCCCAGCTGCTAGGGAGATCGAGGCAGGAGAATAGCTTTAACCCAGGAGGCAGAGGTTGCAGTGAGCTGAGATTGTGCCACTGCACTCCAGCCTGAGTGACAAGAGCAAAATGCAGTCTCAAAAAAAAAAAAAAAGCCATGGTATAGAAGTAAATGTGAGAATTGCATTCATTTAAACATAACCTCATATATAGATAATTGTATGTCATAAATAGTTCTTTGAATAAAATATATAAATAGAATATTAGAAATGATATCTTGACCATAATAAACTTACTGGAAGTCTTGGATTATGCCTTATAAAAACTAGAAGGTAAGAAATAGCAAAATATTAGGAGGAAGAAAAAGTATATTAATTTACTCTTTTTACATTAAGAGAACATATTAGATAATGTATAATTCTTAATTTTTATAATTATAGAAATAAGTCTTTAAGTGTGACTCAGAAAAGTCATGAGTAAATGATTGAGCTAATATATATACAAAACAAATTAGGAAAGAGGAAAGGGAGAGGGAAAGAATGACAGGGAGAGAAGAGGGGAGAAAAAGCATCAGATAAAGCAGAATTTCAATACATATTAACTCAATGTGATGAGAAGGGTCAGATTTTATTGCTACAGGGTCAATTCATAACACAGTTATAAGGAGAAAGAACATGGATTAATACAGCAATGGAAAGTTGGAGGAATCTACTCTCAGAGATAAAGGCAGGAGGCAGAATACGAGTGGAGTTGTTTTAGGTAACATTAATGGGATTGCTGGGTCAAATGGTATTTCTAGTTCTAGATCCTTGAGGAATCGCCACAATGTCTTTCACAAAGATTGAACTAATTTACACTCCCACCAACAGTGTAAAAGTGTTCCTATTTCTCCACATCCTCTCCAGCATCTGTTGTGTCCTGACTTTTTAATGGTCGCCATTCTAACTGGTGTGAGATGGTATCTCATTGTGGTTTTAATTTGCATTTCTCTAATGACCAGTGATCATGAGCTTTTTTTCATACGTTTCTTGTCTGTATAAATGTCTTCTTTTGACAAGTGTCTGTTCATATCCTTTGCCCACTTTTTGATGGGGTTTTTTTTTCTTGTAAATTTGTTAAATTCCTTGTAGATTCTAGTCCTTTTTCAAATGGATAGATTGCAAAAATTTTCTCCCATTCTGTAGGTTGTCTGTTCATTCAGACAATAGTTTCTTTTGCCATGCAGAAGCTCTTTAGTTTAATTAGATCCCATTTATCAATTTTGGCTTTTGTTGAAATTGCTTTTGGTGTTTTAGTTATAAAGTCCTTGCCCATGCCTATGTCCTCAATGGTATTGCCTAGGTTTTCTCCTGGGTTTTTATGGTTTTAGGTCTTACATTTAAATCTTTAATCCATCTTGAGTTGATTTTTATATAAGGTGTAAGGAAGGGGTCCGGTTTCAGTTTTCTGCATATGGCTAGCCAGTTTTCCCAACACCACTTATTAAATAGGGAATGCTTTCCCCATTGCTTGTTTTTGTCAGCTTTGTCAAAGATCAGATGGTTGTTGATGTGTGGTGTTATTTCTGAGGCCTCTGTTCTATTCCTTTGGTCTGTATATCTGTTTTGGTTCCAGTACCATGCTATTTTTGTTACTGTAATCTTCTAGTATAGTTTGAAGTCAGATAGTATGGTGCCTCCAGCTTTGTTCTTTTTGCTTAGGATTGTCTTGGCCATACAGGCTCTTATTTGGTTCCATGTGAAATTTAAAGTAGTTTTTTCCAATTCTGTGAAGAAAGTCAATGGTAGCTCGATGGGAATAGCATTAAATCTATAAATTACCTTGGGCACTATGGCCATTTCCACGATATTGATTCTTCCTATCCATGAGCATGGAATATTTTTCCATTTGCTTGTGTCCTCTCTCATTTCCTTGAGTAGTGGTTTGTAGTTCTCCTTGTAGAGGTCCTTCATATCCCTTGTAAGTTGGATTCCTAAGTATTTTATTCTCTTTGTAGCAATTGTGAATGGGAGTTCACTCCTGATTTGGCTTTCTGTTTGTCTGTTATTGGCGTATATGAATGCTCGTGATTTTTGCACATTGATTTTGTATCCCAAGACTTTGCTGAGGTTGCTTATCAGCTTAAGGAGATTTTGGGCTGAGACGATGGGGTTTTCTAAATATACAATCAAGTCATCTGCAAACGGACAATTTGACTTCCTCTCTTTCTAATTGAATATCCTTTATTTATTTCTTTTGACTGATTGCCCTGGCCAGAACTTCCAACGCTATGTTGAATAGGAGTGGTGAGAGAGGGCATCTTTGTTTTGTGCTGGTTTTCAAAGGGAATGCTTCCAGGTATGCCCATTCAGTATGATATTGGCTGTGGGTTTGTCATAAATAGCTCTTACTATGTTGAGATATGTTCCATCAATACCTAGTTTATTGGGTGTTTTTAGCATGAAAGACTGTTGAATTTTGTCCAAGGCCTTTTCTGCATCTATGGAGATAATCATGTGGTTTTTGTCATTGGTTCTATTATGTGATGGATTACATTTATTGATTTGCATATGTTGAACCAGACTTGCATCCCAGGGATGAAGCTGACTTGATCGTGGTGGATAAGCTTTTTGATGTGCTGCTGGATTCGGTTTGCTAGTATTTTATTGAGGATTTTCGCATCGATGTTCATCAGGGATATTGGTCTAAAATTCTCTTTTTTGTTGTGTCTCTGCTGGGCTTTGGTATCAGGATGATGCTGGCCTCATAAAATGAGTTAGGGAGGATTCTATCTTTTTTCTATTAATTGGAATAGTTTCAGAAGGAAAGGTACCATCTCATATTTGTACCTCTGGTAGAATTTGGCTGTGAATCTATCTGGTCCTGGACTCTTTTTGGTTGGTAGGCTATTAACTATTGCTTCAATTTCAGAACCTGTTATTGGTCTATTCAGAGATTCAACTTCCTCCTGGTTTCGTCTTGGGAGTGTGTAGGTGTCCAGGAATTTATCAATTTCTTCTAGATTTTCTAGTCATTTGTGTAGAGGTGTTTATAGTATTCTCTGACAGTAGTTTGTATTTCTGTGGGATCGGTGGTGATATTCTATCATTTTTTATTGTGTCTATTTGATTCTTCTCTCTTTTCTTCTTTATTATTCTTGCTAGTAGTCTATCAATTTTGTTCATCTTTTCAAAAAACCAGCTCCTGGATTCATTGATTTTTTGAATGGTTTTTTGTGTCTCTATCTCCTTCAGTTCTGCTCTGATCTTAGTTATTTCTTGCCTTCTGCTAGTTTTTGAATTTGTTTGCTCTGCTTTTCTCATTCTTTTAATTGTGACATTAGCGTGGTCATTTTAGATCTTTCCTGCTTTCTCTTGTGGGCATTTAGTGATGTAAATTTCCCTCTGCACACTGCTTTAAATGTGTCCCAGAGATTCTGGCATGTTGTGTCTTTGTTCTCATTGGTTCCAAAAACATATTTATATCTGCCTTTATTTCGTTATTTACCTGGTAGTCATTCAGGAGCAGGTTATTCAGTTTCCATGTAGTCGTGTGGTTTTGAGTTGGTTTCTTAATCATGAGTTCTAATTTGATTGTACTGTCATCTGAGAGACTGTTCGTTAGGATTTCCATTCTTCTGCATTTGCTGAGGAGTGCTTTACTTCTTTTGGAATCAATTTTAGAATAAGTGTGATGTGCTGCTGACAAGAATGTATATTCTGTTGATTTGGGGTGCAGAGTTCTGTAGATGTCTATTAGGTCTGCTTGGTCCAGGGCTGAGTTCAAGTCCTGAATATCCTTGTTAATTGTCAGTCTCATTGATTTGTCTAATATTGATTGACAGTGGAGTGTTAATGTGTTCCACTATTATTGTGTGGAAGTCTAAGCTTCTTTGTAGGTTTCTAAGAACTTGCTTTATGAATCTGGGTGCTCCTGTATTGGGTGCATATATATTTAGGATAGTTAGCTCTTCTAGTTGAATTGATCCTTTTCTCTTCTTGTTGAATTGATCCCTTTATCATTATGTAATGCCCTTCTTTGTCTTCTTTGATCTTTGTTGTTTTAAAGTCTGTTTTATCAGAGACTAGGATTGCAACTCCTGCTGTTTTTGCTTTTCATTAGCTTGGTAAATCTTCCTCCATCCCTTTATTTTGAGTCTATGTATGTCTTTGCACATGAGATGGTTCTCCTGAATACAGCACACTAATTGGTTTTGACTCTTTTTTTTTCTTTTCTTTTCTTTTCTTTTTTGAGATGGAGTCTTGCTCTGTCACCCAGGCTGGAGTGCAGTGGTGTAATCTCAGCTCACTGCAAGCTCCACCTCCAGGGTTCATGCCATTCTCCTGCCTCAGCCTCCCAAGTAGCTGGGACTACAGGTGCCTGCCACAACGCCTGGCTAAATTTTTGTATTTTTAGTAGAGACGAGGTTTCATCATGTTAGCCAGGATGGTCTCTATTTCCTGACCTTGTGATCCACCCACCTTGGCCTCCCAAAGTGCTGGGATTACAGGCATGAGCCACAGCGCCTGGCCCGCTCTTGTCTCTTTATCCAGTTTGCCAGTCTGTGCCTTTTAATTGAGGCATTTAGCCCATTTACATTTAAGGTTTATATTTTTATGTGTGAATTTGATCCTGTCGTTATGATGTTAGCTGGTTATTTTGACCATTAGTTGACACAGTTTCTTCTGCACCTTTAGATTTTGATCTTCTGCGGTCTTTAGATTCTGATTTGTCGGTGGTACCAGCAGTGGCTGGTACCAGTTTTTCCTTTCCATATTTAGTGCTTCCTTCAAGAGCTTGTGTAAGGCAGGCCTGGTGTTGACAAAATCTCTCAGCATTTGCTTGTCTGGAAAGGATTTTATTTCTCCTTCACTTATGAAGCTTAGTTTGGCTGGGTATGAAATTCTGTGTTGAACATTCTTTTCTTTAAGAATGTTAAATACTTGTCCCCACTCTCTTCTGGCTTGTAGGGTTTCTGCAGAAAGATCTACTGTTAGTCTGATGGGCTTCCCTTTGTGGGTAATACGACCTTTCTCTCTGGCTCTCCTTAACATTTTTTCCTTCATCTCAACCTTGGTGAATCTGATGATCATGTGTCTTGGGGTTGCTCTTCTAAAGGGGTATCTTTGTGGTATTCTCTGTATTTCCTGAATTTGAATGCTGGCTTGTCATTCTAGGTTGGGGAAGTTCTCCTGGATAATATCTTAAGTGTGTTTTCCAAATTGATTTCATTCTCCCTGTCACTTTCAGGTACACCAATCAAATGTAGGTTTTGTCTTTTCACATAGTTCCATATTTCTTGGAGGCTTTGCTCATTCCTCTTCATACATTTTTCTCTAATCTTGTCTTCACACTTTATTTCATTAAATTGATCTTCAGTCTCTGACATCCTTTCCTCTGCTTGATCAATTTGGTTACTGACACATGTATATGCTCCCCAAAGTTCTCATGCTATGTTTTTCAGCTCCATAGAGTCATTTATGTTCTTCTCTAAACTGGTTATTCTAGTTAGCAATTCCTCTAACCTTTTATCCAGGCTCTTAGTTTCCTTGCATTGGGTTAGAACATGCTCCTTTAGCTCAGAGGAGTTTGTTATTACCCACTTTCTGAAGCCTACTTCTGTCAATTCGTCAAACTCATTCTCCATTCAATTTTGTTCCCTTGCTGGTGCGGAGTTGTGATCCTTTGGAGGAGAAGAGGCATTCTGGTTTTTGGATTTTTCAGCCTTTTTGTGCTGTTTTTTCCTCATCTTTGTGGATTTATCTACCTTTGGTCTTCGCTGTTGATGACCCTCGGATGGAGTTTTTGCATGGTAGTTCTTTTTGTTGATGCGGTTGCTATTGCTTTCTGTTTGTTAGTTTTCTTCTAACAGTCAGGCCCCTCTTCTGCAATCCTGCTGGAGTTTGCTGGGGGTCCACACCAGACCCTGTTTGCCTGGGTATCACCAGTGGAGGCTGCAGAACAGCAAAGATTGCGGCCTGCTCTGTCCTCTGGAAGCTTCGTCACAGAGGGACACCCTCCTGATGCCAGCCGGAGCTCTCCTGTATGAGGTGTCTGTTGACCCCTGCTGGGAGATGTCTCCCAGTCAGGAGGCACGGGGGTCAGGTATCCACTTGAGGGGGCAGTTTGCCCCTTAGCAGAACTTGAGTGCTGTTCTGGGAGATCCACTGCTCTCTTCAGAGCTGGCAGGCTGGAATGTTTAAGTCTGCTGAAACTGCACCCACAGCCACCCCTTCCCCCAGGTACTCTGTCCCAGGGAGATGGGAGTTTTATCTATAAGCTCCTGACTGGGGCTGTTGCATTTCTTTCAGAGATGCCCTGTCCAGAGAGGAGGAATCTAGAGAGGCAGTCTGGTTACAGTGGTTTTGCTGAGCTGCGGTGGGCTCCATGCAGTCTGAACTTCCCAGTGGCTTTGTTTACACTGTGAGGGGAAAATAACCTACTCAAGCCTCATTTATGGCAGATATCCCTCCCCTTACCAAGCTCTAGTGTCCCAGGGTGACTTCAGACTGCTGTGCTGGCAGCAAGAATTTCAAGCCAGTAGATCTTAGCTTGCTGGACTTTGTAGGAGTGGAGTGGGATCTGGTGAGCAAAACCACATGGCTCCCTGGCTTCAGCCCCCTTTCCAGGGGAGTGAACCGTTCTGTCTTGCTGGCATTCTGGGTGCCATTGTGATAAGAAAAAAAAAGAAAAAAAAACTTCTGCAGCTAGCTCAGTGTCTACCCAAATGGCTGCCCAGTTTTGTGCTTGAAACCTGGGCCTTTGTGGTGTAGGCACCCAAGGGAATCTCCTTGTCTGTGGGTTAAGAAGACCATAGGAAAAGCGTAGTATCTGGGCCAGAATGCACCATCTCTCATGGCATAGTCCTTCAAGCCTTCTCTTGGCTAGGGGAGAGAGTTCCCTGACCCCTTTTGCTTCCTGGGTGAGGTGATAGCCCACCCTGCTTCGGCTTGCCCTCCGTGGCTGCACCCATTGTCTGACCAGCCCCAATGGTACAATTTGGGTATTTCAGTTGGAAATGCAGAGATCACCCGCCTTCTGTGTTGATCTCGCTGGGAATTGCAGACCAGAGCTCTTCCTATTCAGCCATGTTGCCCAGGAATCCCAGTTATTATTAATATCATTTTATAAAAGGGTAAACTGAGGCACAGAGAGACCAAGCAATAGCTAGTAAGTGGCAACAACCTCTTCACACTTTGAATATCCTAATCATCATTTTGATATCTCTCTAGCAATCCTATACCAGAACTACATTCTAGAACTATGACATCCTGTCATCTAGGTACTGAGCATAGTACTCAATAATTAGTTTTTCAACCTTTGCCCACTCCACCAGTAGTTCCTGTGTGTATTGTTGCCATCATTATCTCCATGAGTAACAAATGTTTCGCTACCACTCATAAGTGAGAACATGTGGTATTTGGTTTTCTTTCTGTGTTAATTTGCTTCAGATAACAGCCTCCAGCTGCATTCATGTTGCTGCAAAGAAGATTATTTCATTCTTTGTTCTTAGTATCGCTCATAGTATTCCATGGTGTATATGTACCACATTTTCTTTATCCAATTCACCATTGATGGTGACCTAGGTTGATTTCATGTATTTGCTATTGTGAATAGTGCTGCAATGAACATACAAGTATGTGTGTGTTTTTTGGTAGCATTATTTTTTTTCTTTTGTGTATACACCCAGTTATGGGATTGGTGGGTTGAATGGTAGTTCTAAGTTTCTTGAGAAATCTCCAAATTTGTTTCCACATGGGCTGAACTAATTTACATTCCAACAACAGTATATACGTGTTTCTTTTTCTCCACAGCTTTGCCAACATCTGTTGTGGTTTTTTTTTTTTTTTTTTTTTTTTTTTTTTGACTTTTTAATAATAGCCATCCTGACTAGTGTGAGATGATATCTCATTGTGGTTTTGATATCTCTCTGATGATTAGTGGTGTTGAACATTTTTTCATATATTTGTTGGCTGCTCATATGTCTTCTTTCGAGAAGTGTCTGTTCATGACTTTGACCATTTATTAATGGGGTTGTTTTTTGCCTGTTCAGTGACTTAAGTTCCTTATAGATTCTGGACGTTAGACCTTTGTCAGATATGTAGTTTGAAAATATTTTCTCTCATTCTGTAGGTTGTCTAATTTGTTGATAGTTTGTTTTGCTGTGTAGAAGTTCTCTAGTTTAATTAGGTCCCACTTGTTAAACTTTTTGTTGTAATTGCTTGTGAGGACTTAGTTATAAATTCTTTTTCAAGTCTGATGTTTGGAATGGTGTTTCCTAGGTTTTCTTGTAGAATTCTTACAGTTTGAGATCTTATATTTAAATTTTTAATCCATATTGAGTGAATTTTTTTATATGGTGAGAAGTAGAGGTCCCATTTCATTCTTATACATATGGCTAGACAGCTATCCCAACACTATTTATTGAATAAGGAGCTCTTTTCCTATTGTTTATTTTTTTCCACTTTGTTGAAAAATCAGATGGCTGTGGGTATGTGGCTTTATTTCTGGGTTCTCCATTCTGTTCCATTGGTCTATATGTCTGTTTTTGTACCAGTACCATACTGTTTTGGTTATTGTAGCCTTACTATATAGTTTGAAGTTGGGTAACATGATGTTTCCAGCTTTGTTCTTTTGGTTTAGAATTGCTTTGGTTATTCAGGCTCTTTTTTGGTTCGATACAAACTTTAGACTAGTTTTCTTTAGTTCTTTGAAAAAATGACATTGATAGTTTGATAGGAATAGCATTGAATCTGTAGATTGCTTTGGGGAGAATGGACATTTTTAACAATAGTGATTCTTCCAATACATGAGCATGGAATGTTTTTCCATTTACTTGTGTCATCTATGATTTCATTCAGCAGTGCTTTATAGTTTTTCTTATAAAGCTCTTTCACCTCCTTTGTTAGTTGTATTACTACGTGGCCATTGCAATTGGGTTGTGTTCTTGATTTTGCTTTCAGCTCGAACATTACTGATATGTAGAAATATTATCTATTAATAATAAATATAAATGACAATAAATATAAATGACTTCAATAAAGTTTCAGGATACAAAATCAATATCCCTAAATCAGGGATATTTATCAGAGTTTTACCTTCTAATCCAGAAAGTATTGATAAATAGTAATGCATATAAATTAAAGCTCTTTATGAGTCTCAATAATTTTTGAAAGTCTAAAAAAGCCCTGGGACCACATATATGTGAACTAGAAAACAGTCATTATATTGATATCATTTTATGACTACAATGTAATACAACTATCAACTAGTTGAAAAATACATTTTGAAAAGAATTCAGCTACTGTGAAGATAAAAATATCCATGTTTGTCTAATTGAAAATAAAAATTTAAAGTTCAACAACTTTGGAAATTGCAATAATGAATATCCTATTTGTATACTCTGAGATATGCCCAATGAAGAAGCTCAGAGACAGATTCTGAGCCTTAAGTGTTGATATTATTAATTAAGTAATCCACATAAATTAAGTAAAGAGTAAATTAAAAGTAAGATGAATAAGAAAAAAACCCAAACTGAAAAGAAACAAGAGACTATCAATAGAAATGAAAGTGTAACTAAACAACTTAAGCATCAGAAAAAATTACAGATACACAGAAATATGTTTGTCTTAGAAAAAATATGATAGATCTATTCTAGAAAATGTATTCAAGAAATGAGAAGGAAAGCATCAATACAGACACACAAGGGCTGTGCTCTTCAGAACTCTTGCTTCAGACTCCATTCTAGCTCTGCCATTGGTCTGCTTGGGAGCAACTCAATGGCATAGCGCTGCCTTTTTCATCTCATATATTACCTAACTTATAGTAAATGTAAACTACTAAGAGTTCTTGTTTGTTTGTTTGTTGTTTTATGACAGAAGAAATAAACTGATCTATGGAAACCATGAAGTATGCGAGGTGACTTTCTATGCTTACCTTTTTTGTGCTCTTTCCTGAGGCCAGATACCACTTTCCTCTCTGTTAATCTTTGACATGACTTCAGACTTTTCTTTCATTTGGAAATTTAAAATATTAAAACTTGGTTAAATAGATTGTCCATTCAGAGGTATTAAAATTTTAACAGAAATAAACTACTATGCTCAAAAGATGAATTTTGGAATGTAAATATAAAGCCTTGCCCAGAATATATACTTTAAAATGGATTAAGTTTTTCATTAATAAAATTTTACTTAATACTATTAGAAAACACTTGCTCTTATACTTTTGGGGCAGAAGAGAACTCTGGATCTGTTTTCCCAGCTACCCTTGGTATATCAGTCATCTTTCTTTTCTTTTCTCTTTTCTTCTTTTCTTTTCTTTTTCTTCTCCCTTCCCCTCTCTCTCTCTCTTTCTCTCTCTCTCCCCCTCTCTCCCTCTCTCTTTCTTTCACAGGTTCTCGCTCTGTCACCCACACTGGAAAGCAGCGGCACAATCGCAGTTCATTGCAGCCTCAACCTCCTGCCCCTGGGCTCAAGCAATCCTCCCACTTCAGCCTCCTGAGCAGCTGGGATTATAGGTGCATGCTATCACGCCCGGCTAATTTTTGTCCTCCCAAAGTGCTGTGATTAAAGGCATAAGCCACCATGCCTGGTCAACAGTTTTATTTTCTACCCAGACTTAATCCATGTTCTGAGGCAGAATAAGTCCTTGAAAATGGCCTTGATGTTCACTTTAATTTCCTTTTGTCTGGTCATCTTTTCTGGGCAGTTCCCATATGTTTTTCTGTCCTTTTCCACTTTCCTCGTGCTCAAGAAGCTAATCTTTATAGACAGCAGGAAAGGGCCCACTTGTCCTTTAGAGTCCAGTTGGATATGGCTGTTGAGAAGCACCTATAGGTATTTGGAGGATGGATAAGTGCAGGATCACGGTTTTTCCTCCTCTGAATTTCTCCTTGTCAGGTTGTCAAGGCTTAGCTCCGTTGCTCTACTGAAGATCATAGCTCCTGACAGGCAATTGCCTCCTTCTTTTTTATAGATACATATTCTGAGTTCCAGTAACCACTCCCTCCTCTTGCTCCTTTTTGGCAAAGTTTTCCTAATGTTGATAGCCATGGGTACTGCACCTTCTTCTGTTGATTTTTTAAAAATATGTTCTACTTAACTTTGTACATGTTCCCTTTATTAAACTCTTCTCAATAAATCTATTTGAATGTGTCATCCTTTTTTGCTCCTAAAGCCATAACAAAAATAGCATACACTAAATTTCTCAAGTAGAGAGTATGTTCTTCAGTTTTTTACTGATATGATAATGATGCATGTAACTACAAGAAGGGCAACCATACCAGCTAGCATTTAATAAATCCATGTGCTAGACACTATTTTAAAAGCATTACATGGATCAATCAATTTAACCCTTATAATTTCCTTATAAAGTTATGTATTATTATTAATTCCATTTCATAAAATTGTAAACTGAGGCACAGAGCGATTAAACTATTGGTAATAAGTGGTGGCAACCTCTTCACACATTGAATAGCCTCACCCTCATTTTGATATCTCTCTAGTAATCCTACACTTATTACCTTTTAGAAGTGGGAATAAGGCATTCTAGACTTTCCAGATTAGTTTTATTATTGACTTGCTTTTAACAATTTAGCTGATTTTTAAAATCTGAAATAAATTTTGTACCCTTGTAAGAATTCACATTAGTATATCTATAGATTATTATATTACACATTATTTGGTTTGACAATTTATGCTGTTATCTATTGCTTTAGAAAATATGGTCAACAACACTATTATCTTGGGATCTATGGTTCTTGCTTTTTGGCCTCTTCCCCCCATGTCTTCACTCGTCAGCTTACCAATGAACATTGCAATGCCCAGCTTTGTTTCCCTGGTCTGCCTAAATCTGTACAATTAGAAGGGGAGGTCTGAAAAGGATCAACCAATCAAGATAATCTGGGAAGGACATATACATGTATTTTTTAAACCATCGATATCACTTCACTATTCAAAATGGGACATTTTTAAATAAGGTAAAATTAATCAACTCACCTAATGTTAATAAAGTTATTACAGATTGTTAATTTACTTATGGAAAAATGTCTATTTTTTCCATCAACTTTTATTTATGTCTCATTTATTTTATTAATGCATTATATTGGAGAGTAATTTATGATGAAGACTTAAGTCCTCCCTGTCAAGTGTTATATAAGAGTCCAAAACAATTTATTACCAGCTCATGAAATACCCAAATGTCCCTTCAAAAGCAAAGTCATAAATGCAAGTTAAACACAGATAACCCAGGGAAGATCCCGTAGGAATGTGTACCAAATAACTGGAAAGAGTAATCAAGGAGTACCAAAAAATAAAAGTTGATACCATATAAATATCAATGATCAAAAGGAAGTAACAAATGTCTGTGATAAGTAAGCTTTACAACCAAAGTGGTCTCTTAGAAATGCTGCTTCACTATCTTGTCAACACCAAGAGAAAGGCTGCCATGCTGCAGGATTTTTTTCATGTAGGAGGGAGGCAAATCACTACAGCAGGTCCAAAAGCATAGGTGGAGTCTTGTGCTCCTCTCAAATCACGTCACATACATTGATTTCTTTTTGCTTGGGGTAGTTATGCATTTAACATCTTCATGGAGTCATCTGACTTTTACCTTGAGTGCTCTTTCTCATCATAGGACTCAAGAGAATGACATCATAAAATATTTGTGCTTGGAAATATCTTGGAGATCCTTTAAATCCTTAATATATAGCCAAGGAAGTTAAAACTCAGAGAGACTGGGTGTTCTTCCAAGGTCATACTAATCCTTGGTGGCAGAACTGAATCATTTGACTTGAAATTTAGCCTCCCCCCGAACCCACCACACTTCTACTAAAAAGCAATAGGTTCACTCTGAGAATTTCTGTGATCACACATTATTTATAGTCTACTCAGACTACAAAATTTGCTAGGAAATGTGTCTTATTAGTAATATATTCTTCAGCCTTGCCAATTTTATTCTTTTACTTTCTCTGCTGTATCCACTCTCCCTCCCCACATTCCTGCTTGCTGGGCCCTATTCCATATGGGATACTTGGCTTTTTAGCCCCAGACTTATCAACCTTAACTCTTTCTTTCATAGATCTTATATTATTTTTTGACAACATCATTCTCATAGATCTCAGGAGGCATTTCCAAAACAGATTAAAGATGGACATCATCCAAGAATTCAATGCTAGTGGAACTAGTATGCAGTTCCTCTGGATAGTGGTAGAGTGCTTTACTGAAATAGTCACTGGTAGTAAATACGTGTTGGAAGATTTCCAGTAAAGTTTTTAGTTAGGCAAAGGCTTACATTAGATAACTAACTGTGCCATTTTGCAATGTTAAAATTCTATGGTATATAAGTGTACTTTGGGATTTTCTGTGAAATATTAAAATCGGATCATTATTCTAAATGCATTTAAATCATAACTGAATAAAGGCTTATGTAATTGAAGAACTAATCAGATCATGTGAATCAGTTTGATGGACATCAGCTGGGTCCTGGGCATCCAGCTAGGGAAGTCTGGCTAGCGTGAGGACTCCTGGGATCTGAGAAGCCAGTTGTGCTCAATGGGCTAACCAATCAGGGAAACTTGCAGAAGACAGTGGGCTTCTGATGTCCAACTAAAATCATTGCTCTAAACATGTTTCTCCAGCTGTGGGTTTTTCAATCAGCTGATGTGTTCTAAATCTTAATACCACTTCTTCTGGTGTTGGGATCAATCTTTTCAGAAAAACTAAAAAATACATAGATTTTATACATCTGCTTAGAACACATTTGAAAGCTAGTCAGAGAGAAATATGTAGAAGACAAAAATGAGACATAGGTAAGTCTGTCTTTAAGGATCAGTTTTCCCGTGAGGGAGTTTTCTGATTCCAAGCTGATTCCAGGCTGAGAATCTAAGAAGAGCAATGCTTTTGATAGCCTTAGATATTTAGAGGACAGCAACTGAAAAGAACTATTAAAAAAATTTTTAATTATTTAGCTTTTACTATGAAACTAAAGAAACTAAAGGCTTTCAAAATGCCCCAAATGGCTGATCATGAGGTCCTATAGTCATGTTCCAAACAACTGTTACTAATTCCTGAAACATTTCTTAGTTATCATGATGGAAGACTAAACTATTCTTTAGCAGGGCCAGAATACAAATTAACCTGGACCCACAATAATAATCATTATATTTATTTATTAAATGATTTATTCAAAAATGTAAGGAATGTTCCACTTCAGTTTTCAGTAATAGGAAATGAGATATTGCCCTTGACTTCAGAAGCAAAACTAACTAGGATGACACAAAATTTTCTTGAAAAATTCCGGTAGTCTTGTGTAGCTCAACATTATTAGTATCTAACAGACCATTGGTGTTGAACATAGACACACTTTATCTTTAGAATAAAAACTGTTTGGGGCATGGCATAAAAACAACATTGTAGCCATGTTACTCAAACTTTCCTTTACAAAATCAATTTTTTGTCAATTATTATGTATATCTTGCTTTCCCTCTTCAACAGTTTTTACTAGTAACTTTTGTCTTTCCTTGGAAAATAAAATTTTTGCCAATTGAAAAAGTGATTCTTCTTTGACTTGTGGCCTCAAGTGATCCTCTCACGTCAGTCTTTCCAAGTGCCATGATTACAGGTGTGAGGCACTAATCTAGCACCTAAAGGAACTAGAAAAACAAGAACAAACTAAATTCAAAGCTAACAAAAAAAGAAAATAACTAAAATCAGAGCAGAACTAAATAAAATTAAAACACGAAAAGCATAAAATGGATCAACTAAATGAAAAGATATTTCTCTGAAAGGATAAAAATATTGATAGACTGCCAGCTAGATTTCAAAAGAAAAAAGGAGAGGATCCAAATAAACGAAATCAGAAATGACAAAAGGTGACATCACAACTGATATCACAGAAATACAAAAGATTCTCAAAGACTACTATGAACATGTCTGTGCACACAAACTAAAAAATCTAGAGGAACTGGATAAATTCTAAACTTCCCAAGATTGAACCAAGAAGAACCAGAAATCCTAAACAGACCAATAATGAGCAATGAAATTGAATCAGTAATAAAAAACCTAATAACCAAAAAAAGTCTTGCACCAGACGGATTCATAGCCAAATTCTACCCAATATACAAAGAAGAACTGGTACCACCTTTTCTGGAACAATTCCAAAAAATCAAGGAGAAAGGACTCTTCCCTAACTCATTCTACTAAACCAATGTCATCCTGATTCCAGAATCTGGCAAAGACACAATAAAAAAGAAAACTTCAGTTCAATATCCCTGATGAATATAAATGCAAAAATCCTTAACAAAATACTAGCAAACTGAATTGAGCAGCACATAAAAAAAGTGAATTCATCATGATCAAATTAACTTTATTTCTGGGATGCAAGGATGGTTCAACATATGCAAATCAATACATGTAATTCACCACATACACAGAATTTAAAAACAATATGATCATTTCAATAGATGCAGAAAAAGCATTTAATGAAATCCAACATTGCTTTATGTCAAAAAAAAATAAACCCCTCAATAATCTAGGTGTTAAAGGAACATACTTCAAAATAGTAACAGCTATTTGAGACAAACCCATAGCCAACATAGTGCCCAAAGTAATCTGCAGATTCAATGCTATTCCTATCAAATTACCAATGCCATTTATCACAGAATTAGAACAACCATTCCAAAATTTTATGGAACAACAACAACGACAACAAAAGCCAGAATAGCCAAAGCCATCCTAAGCAAAAAGAGTAAAGCCAGAGGCATCACATTACCTGACTTCAAACTATGCTACAAAGCTACAGTAACCAAAATGTGTGCTACTGGTACAAAAATAGACACATAGATGAATGGAACAAAATACAGACACCTCAGATATAGCTGCACTTCTACAACCAACTGATATTCAACAATTTCAACAAAGATAAACAATAGGTAAAGGATACTCTTTTTGATAAATGGTGCTGGGAAAAATTGCTAACCATATTCAAAACAATAAAACTGGACGCCCATCTCTCACTATATACAAAAATTAACTCAAAAGGATTAGAGACTTACATGTAACACCTTAAACTGTAAAAATCCTAGAAGAAAATTAGAAGATGCTCTTAGACATCAGTCTAAGCAAAAAATTTATGTTGAGGACCCCAAAAGCAAATGCAACAAAATAAAAAATAGACAAATGATACTTAATTAAACTAAAGAGTTGCTGAGCAGCAAAAGAAACTATCGACAGAGTAAACAGATAATCTATAGAATGGGAGAAAATATTTGCAAACTATGCATCTAATGAAGAACTAATATCCAAAATCTATAAGGAACTTAAAGAAATCAACAAGAAAAAATACATAAACAATCCCTTTTAAAAACAGGTGAAAGACATAAACAGACACTTCTCAAAAGAAGATGTACGAGTGACCAAACACATTAAAAAATGCTCAAGACCACTAATCATCAGAGAGATGCAAATCAAAACCACAATGAGATACCATTTCACACCAGTAGAATGGCTATTATCAAAAAGTCAAAAAAAAAAGCAGATGTTGGTGAAGTTGTGAAGAGAGGAGACCATTTTTACACTGCTGGAAGGGAATGTAAATTAGTTCACCTCCTGTGGAAAGCAGTTTGGAGATTTCTCAAAGAACTAAAAAGAGAATTATCATTTGACCCAGCAATCCCATTACTGGGTATATACTGAAAGGAAAATAACTTGTTCTGCCAAAAAGACACCTGTCCCTGTATTTTCTTCACAGCTCTATTAGCAATAGCAAAGATGTAGAATCAACCTAGGTGTCCATCAACAGCAGACTAGATAAAGAAAATGTGGTAGCTATACACCATGGAATACTATGTAGCCATGAAAAGAATGAGATCATGTCCTTTGCAGGAACATAGATGGAGCTGGAGGTCATATCCATTAGCAAACTAATGGAGAAACAGAAAACCAAATACTGCATGTACTCACTTATAAGTGGGAACTAGATGATGAGGATGCACGGACACATGGGAGGAGAGAGAGGATCAGGAAAAATAACTAGTGGGTATTAGGCTTAACACCTGGCTGATGAAATAATCTGAACAACGAACTCCATGACATAAGTTTACATATATAACAAACCTGTATATGTACTTTCGATCTTAAAATTAAAAAAATAAACATTGAGACTACCTATAATAGGGAGATTGATTTTGAAAGACATTTTGAAATTTATTAACTATGCACTTGTCAAGAGATTGTGTCTTCAGATTCAAAAGTCAGTCTCTACTTGAACTATTTATCCTTTCACCATTAACACTTAATGCTTAATACATATAAATTAGATATGTAATTGACTATATCCAATTATCCAATAACTATCCAATTATTTTATTGAAATTCCAATTGAAATACTGGAATTCCAACTAAAATTGCTGACATTCTTTTTTTTTTTTTTTTTTTTTTGAGACGGAGTCTCGCTGTGTCTCCCAGGCTGGAGTGCAGTGGCGCGATCTCCAGCTCACTGCAAGCTCCGTCTCCTGGGTTCACGCCATTCTCCCGCCTCAGCCTCCTAAGTAGCTGGGACTACAGGCGCCCGCCACCACGCCCAGCTAGTTTTTTGTATTTTTAGTAGAGACGGGGTTTCACCATGTTAGTCAGGATAGTCTCGATCTCCTGACCTCGTGATCCACCCGCCTCGGCCTCCCAAAGTGCTGGGATTACAGGCTTGAGCCACCGCGCCCGGCCTGCTGACATTCTTATTAGCTTTCTTTTCTTCCTTTCTTCCCTTCTGAGCAAAGTTCCTGCTATTAGTCAGAATAAAATATTGCTTTCAAATGATTATCTATGTAATAGCTGAATAAATGTAACCCTGTCATAAGAGTTCTGCCCTAATGTGAGAGTAGGGCTCAGCACTTCTATTAAATAAATACTCTATTAGGAACTAAAGAAAAAATAGTTATTTTACTAAAGATTTCATGGGGAAAAGAATGGGAGTTTTATTGCACCACTCATAATATTTTACCTTCCCTAAACTAGAAAATTTTTATCTATTATTTTAATGATTATTTCTCTTACTCAAATGCCACCAAACACCTATTCTTTTCCAGTCCTTCCTCCTCCTCCAACTTCTCTAGTGTTAAATATCCCATCCTGAATCCTTTTAGGTTTCACCGTTTCTTATTCAAGACAATTTAATGACCTTGACTTCTCTAATTTTATATTCACATATCAATCAATATTATCTTCACAATGAAGTAACATGTTAAAATTGTTCTTAGCCAAAAAAATCATCTCTAGATATCAGAATCTACTTGTAGTAGATAGATTGAGGAAATATACACATATTTCCCCCCTCTAGGTATATGTATTTCTTTAACAACTTTTTTTCTGGCAAACAAATTACAGAAAATTAAGAAATTTAAAATATTATAGTTTAAATGTGAATAAAGAATCAAAGATTTAATTTCTCTCATTCCAAATTCTGCATTTACTAAAGTGTGAAGAAGTATGCATGTACCATAAATATTAGAAAGTTCATATTTCTCAATCTATTCTAAGAAGATCATGTGTAAGCAAATGTGAAGAAACAGAGAGGAAGAAGGTGAACCTTAGTTTTTGCACACTTTAAACATTTTTTCTTTTTAAAAAGGCTATGTCTCAATTAAAGAATAGTTGTGAGAAACAAACAAAATAATTGTTGGTGCTTGAACACATGGAAATGTAACTCTAAGGACTTTTCTTAATAGAATTGGATTCATGTATTATAGACAGTCATAAAGATTTCTTTACAGATGGCTTTTGAAAACCTATTGATACTTTTCTAAGGAAGAGTATTTTGTAAGTGCCATTAAAGTTAGCCAAATTGGACTGAAGTGTGGTTGGCCTAGAAGCAATCACAAAGACTAATTTAGTTGTCTAGCACATTTGAAGAAGATCTACGGGTTTTCTGTTTGACTTTAGCCTCCTCATTGATCAATTACAGGCAAATGTAACATCTCTTAGCACCCCTTCATCTCTACAGGGCATATTTCCATGAGAATAACAATTCTTCATTCTTAAAAAGTATGGAATGGACCATTTTGCTTGTCACTTGAAAAATGCCCAAACATGGCAGAACATCTACAGACCACTGTCCCCCTCTTTTTCTCACCATGTGTTGTTTGACAATGACTTAGCATTAAGGAAGAAAGCCATTTTAAGTAAGCATCAGCGTATATATTGAACAATATTTCACTACAGCAGCACTTTACAATTTTGAGGTAGTCAGTGGGTTGTCTTTTATTTTCATGGAAACCAATGAAAGATAGTCAGCTTCAGTTACTGTGTGATTCAACACAAGACTCTGTCTCTCTGGAATATCATTTTCCCTGTAGACTTAACTGCTTTTGATCTACCCCACTGACAACCTAGGTTTTAATTTTTGATTAATAGTATACCAAGAAGAATTAAGGTGGATCCACAGCCAGTTGATAATTTTATTACCAAAGTATTTTTAAAATAATATTGTGCTTCAATGATCATCCTGTTTCTACCTCTACCCCCATCTAGCAGAAGCACTTAAATAAGGAAAATAAAGCTTGTATTGAGAACATTTTGTTTGCCAAGCACTGTTAGATGCTTTGTATAGATCATTCAATTTTGTAAAAAGCAAACAAACAAAAAAACACAAAAAATGTATTCTTACCTCTTCTTTACAGATGTTAAAAAAAAAAAAAAGACTAAGAGAGATTAACTTACTCAAGGTGACACAAATACCAAAGAGATGATTTTAAAGTGCATGAAATTTTCACTTGGCCGTTAAAAACTGGCTTTCTTCATAAAACATTGCCTGAAAATGTCATGCTTTTATATTCTGTCTGATATACTATACACTCTCCAATAAAGCAGGGGGGCAAAGCATTTTTGAGTGTCACCTCTATGGCAAGCATGATCTTGAGTACAACTCATTAGGCAAATGCACTCCAGTCACCTATCTTGGTGGCAGGAACTATCTTAGTCATTTTGATATCTATCTTACGTTGTATCATTGAGTCCTCAGGCAGCTCCAAGGCAAGAATTATTCTCACTATTACAGAGGCGATGAAACTAGTCAGAGAAATGAATTAACCAACACAATTTCCTTGTGGTAGTAAGTGGCAATATGTGAATTCACACTTAGATGGTAATGCCCACTACAACCCGTATTCTTCCCATCACCCAGACTCCCCCTTCTAGAACAATTGAAGTCCACGACATCTCCTGGACATAAATGAATATGGTTATCTTGTGTGCTGACAGACAGTGCAATAATATTACATCTGGATGTGAAAAATTTATAAAACAGGAATCTTTTTATTCTTTGGACTCTTTTCTTCACTACAGGCCCATATCTGGAATGCCACTGAACTTGAATGTGCCAAAGGAAGATTTCCGATTCTCACAAAGGCCACCTGAGCCCTTGTTTGGAGCTGCCTGTATGCTTTTGGCTGAGGACAGCTCTTCTGTATTGTGAGAAGACCATACTTACCAATGCAGATGTACCGTAATGTGGAAAAATGCAGGCAGCAGCAGAGGAGCAAAAGGAGACTTGCCTAGCTAGCATAGGTGCAAGAAAGATCTAGCAAATGGATTTACAAAGGTTCAACACGTTTCATCTCCACACCCAGGCTGATGTGTCTAGCAATATTTCATCTCTTGGATTAGAATAGTGGAGGAAATCAATGGTCGGATGCAGTGACTTATCAAGATAGAGGAGAGAGAGGCAATGGGAGCAGTTCATCCCAAGTGCAGGCAATAAAAGACTGCATTATGTATTGAAAATTTAAAACCAACAATAAACCCGATTCAAAACATCAGTTTGCTTTTTACTTACCCTGCACCAGCAATTCTAGACAATGGGATTGATAGAATGTTTCCTCATCAGAGCAGGCTACTCCCACCTTTCACTTGTTAAACCACTGGAGATGCCAACTTGTCTTTCTTTGAACCCAGTTGAAAACACCATTCAAACCATAGCCCTTCCATAGACCGGGGGTGAAAAAGCCTGGTTTAGAGTTTAGGGAGTATTCATTGCCTATCTTTGCTATTGTCTCCTTTGAACTCTGTATATCAAAGGATTCCTGCAAACGTATCTGTTACTAAAACAGCCCAAGGTAAATGGGATCTTAACTGTAATAAGCAGCCCTCATTCTTCAATTGCATTGAAAAGTGCCTTATAGACACCTGACACTTTATAGTGAACCTGACTTTCACATTCATTATCTCATTTTGTCCTTATAATGTCCCTGGCAGCTCATAAGAGGAAATGCTATGAAACTGGTACACTGACCAAGCAGGACATATGTAGGATAATCAGCAAGTTCATTCCATTATCACACCAACCATCTGAATATGCTCTTAAGGACTGGTTCCTCTCCAGCTTCTGGATGAAACCTAGAGCAGGTCTCACAGATTTCCTTGTCTCTCATAGATTTCTAAAAGTCCGATTACTTTTAGTCATAATATGGGTTCACTTGTCAAGTTCTGTGTCATAATCAAAACCTTGAAACTTCCCAAATTAAAGCAGGAAATGAGTACTGGAAAAGGTGAAAATGACTCATTTTCTCACCCCAATTCCCAGTCTAGAGTGTATGCAATTTGTTGGCTCATGCTATTTCCTTTGTTGAAGAAGAAAGAGTTGAGGAAACAGAAAAGGGATCACATTCCTGGCCAGGTACCCATCTGGTTGTGGTTTCCTTTGGTCATGGCAGATGCTTAAAGTTTGTGCTTTCTTTTAGAGAGCACTTTCTTAGGTGCTTCAGATTTACTCTGTATTAGTCAGAGTTCTCCAGAGAAACAGAACCAAAAGGTTATATATAGATATAGATAAATAAGATTTTTAAAATTTAAATTGTCATGATTCCAATTTTTTACACTGGAATTGGCTCATGCAATTATGAAGGATGAGAAGTCCCGTGATCTGATGTCTGGTGGTGTAATTCAGTCTGAGACTAAAGGCATTCAAAGGGGCAGTGGAGGTACTAGTATAAGTCCCAGGGTCCTAAAGCCCAAGAACCAGGAGCTCTGATACTTGAAGGCAGGAGAAAATGCATGTCACAAGTCAAAAAGAGAGATAATTTGCTCTTTCTCTACCTTTTGTTCCATTCAGGCCCTCAACAGTACCATTGGAATGGATGATCCCTGCCACATTGGCGACGGCAGATCTCTTCTACTCAGTCTATTGTTGCAAGTAGATGAATATACCTGAAAATATTTTACCAGCAATGTGGAAATCCCTTAGCTCAGTCAAGTTGGCACATAAAATTTATGATCACATTCTTGAGTTTAGAAAATTACCACCTGCAAATCATTTAAAGTAGGTAACCACTTCTACTCCAGTGGATTACTTAGTATTCCTTCTTTTATCGAAGGCTTTACTACATACATCCAGACATCCTTTTTGGTTGAGTTCTAAAGAGGCTAATAGTCAGGTCACTTTGACCCATCATCAACCCTGTTTTCATTTAGCTGTCTGAGCAACTCTAGCTACAGCCCATTGCCCTTTGGATTTATTAGGCAGGAGACAGATACCCGACCACAGCACACCACAAACCATAAGACACACATATCACGGCTACTATTTAGTCTTCTTGAAACTTTGGGGTGAAATTGAAGTATCCTATCTTACTTTCCATGAGAGTAGAGAAAATCCTCTCATATTTAGAACTTCCCTTATGGAAATCCTCTCTCTAATCTTCAACTCTCCTGTAGTGACCAACTTTAATCCTTTTATACCCTAAAGTCATTGACAAAGATTGCACAAAGGCAGAAGTGTTGCGAATCTGGGTTGTCTCTACTACTTTGCAAGGCTCATCTAGATGTTTTAGCATCTCATTTTGGAAGGTAGGAGTGCTTGACCCCGCTATGGTCTTGGAACTTCAACATTAACCAAACCTAGGAGAAAAATCTATTTTAAGATGTGGTGACAAATATTCACATTTATCCTCCACACTCCTACTTTACAAGGCCACTGAGGATTCGTAGTTTAAGTTTTCTGTTTGTCTGGATTTCTTGGAGATCAGAATAACAGGATTTCTGTGTTAGTTTACTTATTATTTCAGAGGAATATTTTTAACCTCACACCATATTCTCATTGAAACTGTAACGATGTGAGCCGGAAGTTAAAGACTACACAGCACTTTGAGGAAGGAGAGAGCTATAGTCACCGTGTCACGGAGCATATTTCCTCACAGTAAAGTTGACTTTCTAATTTCCCAAGCTAACGGGAGCTATTATGCATGTATACTTGCCTGCTTTTGAGAGAGCTATGCGTCAGTCACTTTAGATATGGATTCTGAAGATAGACAGATAGATGGTAGATGTATCACAGCTTCATTTGATTAGAGTCCTTGCATTATGAGTATTTAATTTATTACTTCATAAAGCTCTCTGACATGACTGAGTTGTGGAAGGCAGCATGCACCAAAAATAATCTCTGCCAGTTTGGTGTTCGGCCACTTCTCTTTTCAGAGTTGCCACAAAAGACTAGGAATGCATGAGCATACATGATTATTTACTCTAAATGCTGATATTCTCAAAAATGAATGACCCATTAGGCAAAACCTTGAACTAAAAGAGAGCCAGTCAAAATAATGCAAACCACGCTGGAAGGCTAAGATGTGCGCCTCTCCTGATTTCCTTAACGGAATGTGGTCTAACAAGCTCTTGTATTTTTAACTTACAAAAATAAAAGAAAAAAACAAGGGAAAAGATTTCTGCTGAAAAGTAAAGTTTAATTAAAAGAAAGTCTAATAAAAAAAGAAATAAGCACAAAACTAGAAAGAATAAAATGCAAATGCATTTTCTTGTGCACATAGCTTTCTACTACAGAAGCATATTAAAATTAGTATTCAGATCTATGGGATAGAAATTCTATTATTAAAGCAACTGAAGAGTTTTAATATTATAAATATGTATGACTTTTTGAAACTGTAAGAAATATATTCTGCTCAAAGTTCTACTAATGCTGAATATTTTAATGAAACTTAATGTGTTTTTATACAAGTGGTATAAATTATCCACTTTAAAATTAGATAAAAACGATTTGAGAAATAATTATGACTATGTGTTCATTAGATTGGAGTTGGAGGACTGCTGGATAAGGGCAGAGGGTCAAATCCTTCATCTGCCTCCAGGCACTCAATTCCATGACAATGCCCCTAAGCATATTATGGCAATTGAATCTCAATATTTAGAGGATTCTAATTTATTTCCACTCCTCCTTCACAAAACTGAGTCATTCATGGGAACTACTTGTTTTAAAAAAAAAAAAAAAAAGTTTAATTTTTTTCTTCTACTTGGCCAGGGAGCCTATCTAGCCTGCTACTAGTCTCTGCTCTTCAGACAAGATCAATCAGTACCTGACCTTTTCTAGATGATAGCAAATATTCTGATTGTAATATGTACTTAATAGAGGTGTTGCTTTATCCTTGCATTGAGCTTAATCACAAACAACCCTCCTTTTTAATTGCACTTAGATACATTTGTTTTAAAATGCTATTTCTCTTCGGAATGTCTCTTTTTCTCTCTTACTGTCCTTATTTTTATACACCTACCCTGTCTTCTCTCTGCCAATGTCAATGCCTTGATGCCAATGTCAGTGAAGGATTTGTCATATAAACTAGAAAATGTTTATGTCCACCACAGGCTCATTTGTATAGTTGTGATATATTTGCCACTACAGTAAATGCAGTTCTTGTGATGTGTAATGGTGTTACAGTCAATTGCAAACAGCATATGCACGAGTGGTCTCATAGGATTATAATGAAGCTACCCTATAGAGATGTACCATTTTTTATATTTTATGCTGTATTTTTACTGTACCGTTTTAATGTTTAGATATGCAAATATTTACATTGGGTTACATTGTCCTACAATATTGAGTACAGTAACATGCTGTACAGGTTTGTAGCCTAGAACAACAGGCTATACCATACTGCTACGGTGTGTAGTAGGCTAGACCATCTAGGTTTGTGGAAGCATGCTCTGTGATGTTCATACACAGACAGAATCACCCAATCACGCATTTCTCAGGATGTACCCCATGGCTAAGCAATGCATGACTATATATTATCTATCTAATTAAAAAAACACATTTCACAAACTATTTGGATGACAGTTTATAGATATAAAATAATATAGGTGTTCATTTTTAAGGAAAATCACACAATCTTGACACTATCATATTTTGTATGAAAAACACTACGTTTTTAACAAGAGTCATTCTAAAAAGACTATTGACTATATAGAAATCTAAGTTGAGCATTTTCTAACCTGTGATACCCATATAAGTGAGAGTAAAAATGGGAGAAGATGTCTATGGAAATAACTTGGATATATTGCATGAAGCTGAAATTTTTGGTATGAATGATCCCATCACCCAGGTACCAAGCATAGCAGCCAACAGGTTTTCAACCCCTGTCTTCTACTTGCCCACCCATCTCTAGTAGTCCCTAGTGTCTATTGGTGCCATCTTCATGTCCATGAGTACCTAATGCTTAGCTTCCACTTTTTTTTTTTTTTTTTTTGAGACAGAGTCTCGCTCTGTTGCCCAGGCTGGAGTGCAGTGGCACCATCTCAGCTCACTGCAAGCCCTGCCTGCCGGGTTCACACCATTCTCCTGCCTCAGCCTTCCGAGTAGCTGGGACTACAGGCACCCACCACCATACCCGGCTAATTTTTTGAATTTTTTGTAGAGATGGGGTTTCACCATGTTAGCCAGGATGGTTTGGATCTCCTGACCTCGTGATCCGCCCACCTCGGCCTCCCAAAGTGCTGGGATTAGAGGTGTGAGCCACCGCGCCTGGCCTTAGCTTCCACTTGTAAGTGAGAACACAAGATATTTGATGTTCTGTTCCATAGCCCAGCTTGACTACTCTCCTCCCTGACAATAACTGGTTAGGTTTCTCTGGGGATATATATCTTTCTGTGCATGTTAGAATATCAGAATCTGCATTGGGGACAGGTGGGAGGGGAAGAATGTGCAAGTCACTTAATCATTTGGAAACAACTCCCCAGAGGATTTTAATACAACTCTTCCATTACGTATTGTCTATAAATCTAGGTTTTGTATTAGGAAAATTGATACAAAAACCCTGTGTTGACTCCAGTACAAAGAAAACTATGGCTAAGCAACTGGAAATGGGAATGGAGAAGGGAGACAGGAGAAGAGGATTCTTGTTACATTCTGTGCATTCTTAAGCCCTTGGCTTCAATGTTGTCTTCTAATGAATAGGATCTTTTAGATCTAACAAGGTTTAGTTCCCCCCTAAGTATAAGATTTCTTTCACTTAAATTTGTTTCAGTTTTGAAGGACTCCTAGTGTAGACTCAGCATCTTGTCTCCACTATGGTTTTGAATTGAATAAAAAATAAATACACTTTAGACCATAGACATTATTATTAACATTAATATCTTGTCTTTAAAGATTTAAAATAGAAAAATAAGGGCTGCCTGAATTTAAAAATATATGTCCTTTGTAGACACTTTCTTGACTTCAGCATTTAAGAAATGCTTGTCTTTTTATTTATACCACCTAAAGAGCAAATGTAATGATGATAATTGAGATAATATTGTGTTTACATAGTGCCTTATTGTTGGCAAAGTGTATTCACTTAACATTATTCCTTTTTTTTTTTTTTTTTTTTTTTTGAGACGGAGTCTCACTCTGTTACCCAGGTTGGAGTGCGGTGGCATGATCTCGGCTCACTGCAACCTCCGCCTCCCAGGTTCAAGTGATTCTCCTGCCTCAGCTTCCCGAGTAGCTGGGACTACAGGCGCCCGTCACCATGCCTGGCTAATTTTTATATTTTTAGTAGAGACAGAGTTTCACCATTTTGGCCTGGATGATCTCGATCTCCTGACTTTGTGATCTGCCCAAAGTGCTGGGATTATAGGTGTAAGCCACTGCACAAGGCAACATTATCTCTTCAATTTGCATAATAGCTTTGGGTAGAATGCTTCATTTGATTTGCTCCCCCCCTTTTTTTTAGCTGAGAAATCTAAAGTTCGCAGGGTTAAGAGACTTTCCTAAGGCTGTTCCTCTAGTAAGTGGCAAAAACTAAAACTCTTTTGACATAAAACCAAGTTTTAGTCACCCTTAAAATATTTTAACCTGGACTTTATGAATGTACAACAAAACTGTCGTTGTACTACCATATCTTGGTAAATGCCATTGTCTCTTATTTCTCCGATTGTCCTTTGGGAACTTTAGATACAATCTGTCTCTGTTTGTCTGTCTCTTGCCCTCTCTCCTTCCTTCTCTCATCTTCTCATTTTGTGTTACTGAATAACAGTGGTCAGGGAAGTTACATATGTTTCATGGGACTTTAACATCTCTGTAACATTGCTGCAAAGACAGCACATGATAAGAGCTTATTTTTTCCATTCCAATGAAGATGTTTGGGTATATATTTGATTGCCATTTAAATAGCAAAAATATACGCAATATCCTACAAAAAACTTCTGTAAAGAAAATGCTATTGACAGCTGTAATGATGCGAATTTTGCTCAGTAAAGCTAAACATCACCTTGCCTGTAAAGCATAAGTATTTGAAAGAAAATCCATGCTGCCAAAGAGACAGCAGTAACACATACTTTCTTTATTTTAACCATTTCGAAAATAATCAGGTTCACAGCTGAGCAATGACCTATTCAAGAGAAAAGTGGTGTGATGACAGATCAGGTGATTTGACAATGAGGTGCTAATGGCTTAGAGTTATTTTCATGTTCTCTATTGCTAGAAAGATCCTGTTCAGAATTCAAAATCAGCTGTGTGTTCGAACTGCAGCCTGTGGCAAGGAAACATACACTTGGCCTAAGACGGTGCAGTGGTTGAAAGTAGAGCTGACCTTGTAATCTGCTGCTTTATTAATTAAAGTATTCATCTTGAAAGGAGCCTCAAAGAAGGTACAGCCAGCATTTATCAAAGTGTAATCTCTAATTTCAAGAATTCACAAAAATCAAGATTCTTGGGCTATGCTCCAGACCCATTTAATCTGAATTTCTGGGGTTCAGCCCTGAGAAAATGATTTTTAAATAAATTCCACAGGATTCTGATTCATACTAAAGTTTGAGAATCAATATTCTAGATCATCCTTCACTTTGTATGAATTGGTGATTTATTGTTGCCACAAACGTACTGGCTGTTTGAGTGACCAAAGTAAAGATAATTTTCAGTTAGCAGGCTGATTTCCCTCCATTTGAGTTTGTGATAGAATATCTGCATTAATTTAATGAATATATGTATGCTTGATTTGCTACAACTGAAAAAAAAATTTGGCAAGGAAAATCTTTATGCATAACCAAAACTTTTGTGAAAATCTGTGGTTTTGTCTGATACTATATAATGCAACAACTCATCTTCATTTAAGAGCTTGATTGGAACAACTCTAGGTTGTAACATCACGAAAACACATACATGCATGAGGTTAAAAAATACTTTCAATGACATTTTTCTTTAGACACAAGTTACTTGAAATAATATATAAATAGGTATCAAATACTGAAAAGGAAAAAATACAATTGAGAAATCCTAGTTGCATGGCCTTGATGAAGATACACAGAGATAAGTATATTACATAAAATTATATGAGTATGGAAAACTTAGTGTTAAGAGTTTTGTTCAACTTTGCATTGTCAATTTTCATCTCCTTTTAAAAACGTAGCTAAAACTTTTTATGTTAAATTTTATGCAATGACAATAAACAGATTTTTTTGGAATATATCTTTATAATTGCCTTGGCTGTTAAGACTCTTTGGACCTGTTGCTCACTTTCAGGATACATTATTTAAGAAGAGCAAGGAATAGGATGCCAGAATACAATCCTTCTGATTCCTCTTTAAGAACTGGAACCAAACCTTAGGTATTAGGGTTCAAAAACCATGGTTAACATTTTTTCTTTTATTTTTATTGTTTTCATTCTTGGAATATGGCCAGGACCAGAAGCTGCAATGCTGAAATGGTGTGAAAAAGAATATTTCTTCTGTGTTGCTGGCCTGATTGAAAGCAGAAAGTACATTGGCTTTTATGAAATTCTGTCCAAATGGGACTCTGGCGTAATTTTACGGACCCCAGAGATTGAGCTAAACTGGGAATTAGAGCAGAGTTTCCCCAACCTGGAGTTATTGTAGAATACATTATTCACATGCCGTGCTTTCATTTGAACTAGAGTATGCCCTTTAATTGTATTGGTTGCTCCTTTGGGCTGTGGAATTATAGTACTGTCAAAAGATCCCCAATCTTTTTAATCTCATGCTTATCTTTATCATGTTTCTCTCACCATTTTATAGATGATAGCTCCAAAATTATCACTTCTACATCTTTTTGCAGGCATTGTTTTAAAATGTGTTTATTGAAATGCACATTTAAAGGCAAAAAACAGAGCCCGAGAAGGAATAGACAGCTCATTTAACTTAGGATGGTGTTTAGAGCATTCATTGGCTGAAAGTATTTGCTGTATTGTGAGATAATGCCAAGTGGCTGAGAGTGTTCAGTACTTTTGCAAACACTAGCTCTCACTAGCTGACAACAGTCTCAAGGTGAGACCTCCTGTTGAATTTGAAATTTAAATCTACTAAATATCTCCAGTCAGATTTGCTCTATTTTATTTTATATTGTTGTGTTAGTTATCTATTACTGAATAACAAATTTCTTCAAAACTTTGTCCCTTAAAACAATTGTTTACTATCTCAAAGAGATTTTCTAAAGGTCAATAATTCAGAAATAACTAAGATAGATGGTGTGTTAGGCCATTCTTGCATTCCTATAAAGAAATACCTGAGACTCAGTAATTTATAAAGGAAAGATGTTTATTGGCATGATCTCGGCTCACTGCAGCTGGAGTGCAGTGGTGTGATCTCGGCTCACTGCAACCTCCACCTCCTGAGTTCAAGCAGTTCTCCTGCCTCAGCCTCCCAAGTAGCTGGGACTACAAGTGCATGCCACCACACCCTGCTAACTGTTTCGTATTTTTTAGTAGAGACGGGGGTTCACCATGTGGGCCGGGCTGGTTTTGAACTCCTGACCTTAAGTGATCCACCCACCTCGGCCTCCCAACGTGCTGGGAATACAGGCATGAGCCACTGCGCCTGGCTCTCAGTAAGCTTTTAATAGTGGTGGAAGGTGAAAGGTGAACAGGCACATCACATGGCCAAAGCAGTAGCAAGCCAGTGAGCACTCTGTAGGGGAGGTGCCACATGCTTTTAAACCACCAGATTTTGTGTGAACTCAGAGCAAGAGCTCCCTTATCACCAAGGGAATGGTCCAAGCCATTCATGAAGCATCTGCCCTCATGATCAGATACCTCCCACCTGACTTCACTTTCAACATTAGGGAATATAATTCAACATGAGATTTATGGGGACACACAAACTACATCAGGTGGCTTTGTTTCAGGATCTCTTGTTATGTTCCAGTGACGCTGTTGATTTGAACTACAGTCATCTGCAGCTTTGCCTAAGGCTGGAGGATCTGACTCCAAGCTCTTATGTAGTTGTTTTCAGAGGGCCTCAGTTTGTTGCCATGTGGGCTTCTCCGTAGGTCTGATCACAACAAGACATCTGACTTTCCTTAGACTGGAAGATTTGAGAGATACAGAGAGAGAGAGAGAGAGAGAGAGACCACACGTATTTTATGGCCTAGTCTCTAAGTCACACACACCGCTACCTTCACCTTGTATTCATTACAAGCAAGTCATTAATTCCAGTCTACATTCAACTGGACTGGACGAGGCCAGGATGTTTGGGGGCCATCTTCGTGGCTGCCTAGCACAGCCTTCCCTCTGGATTCACATATACAATAATATAGTTAAATCCCCCCAAGTTCTCTCAGATCATCCCATTGCAGCTTTAGCTCATACTCTAGGATCTTGTCATTTAAATCCAGGCTAAGTGCGGGTAAAGCTCCTTCTGTGAACTAGAGAAGCTAGTTATGTGCCCTATACATACCCATCCTCGTGGAAATAGACACAGAATAACTGTCACACACACACTGCCGTTCGTAAAGGAGGGGAAAGGGAAAAGGTGGCATGCAAGTCTTTGGACAATAGCAGTTCCCTCCTACTCAACCCTGATCCTCCTTTGGAGTTATTCTCCATTGTTCTTAATTCTTGGCTATTGGCTCATCTCCCACCCACCAGATTCATTCTTCTGTCTCCATGAGAGGCAGCGTGTGTCTGCAGCTGAACAGTTTCTCAGCCTGCTGTCCTCCAGTAGCATTTTATCAGTTCATTGGCCCCTTCACTTTATACCGTCTCTTTCATTCCAAACTGGTGGTATTTTTGTTGATATAATTCTTTAAAACAGTTTATGGGTCTTCTGTAAACCTTAGTGGGGTTCAATAGAGTAGATATAAACCATATCCACAAATCTCCTAAAAGAGGAGTCTTTTGGGGTGTCTCCTGAGGGAGAATTTAAATTTCTTCGAAATGTAATTGATGAAGAAGATCTGTAAGTTATACCCTTAAAATATTTAGATGGCATTTTGTCTAACCGAATGCAGACAAAGACACCTCCTTTGATCTTTCTGAAGTCTTAATAAGGATTTTATAGTCATAAACTTCCTGTCATCTTTAGACCACGATTACCTAAGATTTTGCTGGATTTGACCTTTACTCAGAAGACATTTCTTAATTTTAGCATTTTTTTGCCATGAAGAGAGATGGAGAATTTTCAAAACCAGCCAGTCGTGGCTTATTTTTGTTAAATATTCCTTCCTTTAGATTACGTCTTGCCTTTAACATTGTACTCAGCAGCAAGAAGAAACCACATGGCACCTTCAATAACATCTGGTTAAAAGTATCCTTTGCTAAATCACCTATCCCCAGTTCAGTGTTCAAAATTCTATGAACAGTTGTGTCTGAGGCACTTTAAGCTTTCACTAACCCTCTCTTCACAATCCTCACAGCTTCTGACCACTGCTTTGTTCCAAAATCACTCCTACATATTTGCATTTTTCTAGCAGCATTGGGTACCAAAATCTACATGAATTATCCATCTCTATGTAACACATTGTTCTAGATTTAGTAGCTTAAAACTGCAATAATTTGTTATTTGATTCAATTAATGAGGATTAGAAATGCAGGGATGGCTTAGCTGAGTTGTTCTGCTGTAGGATCTCTCAAGAGGGTGTACGCAAGGTGTTGGCTGGGGCTGCAGTCAGCTGAAACTTTTCCTGAAGCTGGAAAATGTAATTCCAATCTTACTCAAATGGCTGTTGGCAAAAGGTCCAGCTCCTTGCCACATGGACCTCTCCATAGGGCTGTAGATGAGATGACAGCTGGTGTCTCTCAGAATATGTGATTGAAGAGCAAAGCGAGTTACATCATACTGTGTTTGTAACCTAGTCTCTGGGTCACTTCTGCCTTATTCTATTCGAAGTGAATCAGGATGTTTAGCGCACACTCAACAGGAGGAGATTATAGAAGGATATGATTATGTGTCAGGAGGCAAGGATCACTGGGGTTCATGTTGGAGGCTGGTTTCTTCAACGACAATTAACAAATCCCATTTACTTTAGAAAACTGGTATATTCTTACACTGATTGGTTAACATAATTTATTTTTAAGACTTTTATAGAATAAGAATTCTTGCTAAGGTTAGCAAGAAAATAGAATTAATGATTGGTGCAATTGTGTGACATCACTTTTAGACCTATTTTTGACATTGCTGCATAGCAGTATCTCATATTTTACAGTGCTGCAAAATTTGCAAAATATTTATATGCACTACCTCATTTGGTCCTTACATTAAGACTGTGAGGGAGATAGCTTGACTATCGTCTTCGATTTCCAGGTGAGCAAAATTCCCAGGAGCTTAGATATGGTGAATTAAGTGCACCATACACAATTCTTTATTAAGTCCAACAGTCAGTTTTTTCGTCATATAATAGATTTCTGTTTCTAACTTACGTGTGTATGTGTGCACGTGCACAACACACTTGATGGTATGAATCACATTTAGCCACACTAAGATTTGGAGGTGACAGAGTGGCAGAAGGGTGTGAGTAGTCAATGGGTCACAGGTAAAAAGGCATAGCAAACTCACCCATGTTTACTGTGGGATCTACACAGGCTGAATGACAGGCAGAAATCAATAAGACTATTTATATTTTTTGTTTTGCTTTCTTTTTCTTTCTCTTTTTTTCGGTTTTGCTGAGTGGATATTTGTATCAGCATAAATTCATGGAACATAGGATGTAAATGTTTCGTATTACTAGCTTTGATGTTGACTGAAAATTATGACAGTTTTAAAGTTCAGTGCAGAACCTTTCAGGTTTTCTTAATATATGACTAAGTATATGGAAACATGGCAAGCTTGTCATGTGACATTACCTGTCACATGCATGGCTACTGTTCAGATAAAAAGTTCACCCCAACTACTTGGTGTTGTGGTCCTTGGGATATAACAGTTCCCTCATGTGGCACATATTTTAGGCAAAATAATAGTGGTTGTGGAGGGATGTAGGCGAAGTTTTTTAAAGTGGCCAATGCCATATTACTTGTTTTTTTTCTGAAGCCACAGTATTATACATCATATATTGTCCTATAATATGCATGTATAAAAGTGTTAAAAATCCAGTACATTAAAATGCTTCAAAAATTATGTATGATTTGTATAAATCCACATGGCTTTCCCATCTCTTCCACAAATCTTAAAACTTTTAGATTTCGGTTATCTAAATCTAGTTTTCTTTTTAAATTTTAGCATGAAAAGGTGTTTTTCATAGGTACCATTTTCTTGCATTGATGTCTTTGCTTTGCTTTCTTCTAAGTAAAGGACTATGTTACTGAATGTTCCACAGAGTTTTATGGAGAATACAAATTGTTTATGATTTTAGTATATTTTTAAAAGGGAAAGTTCATGTTTAAATAAGTGTTAAAATGCTAGGTTAAATTAAGCTATCTTGGCTTCTCTGTTTCAGGATTTCCTGGAGATCTTGGTGACTAGTGAGCATTATGAAACACAAAACGAATGGCATTTGGAAGTGCCTTAACATTTTTTGGACTCAGAACATTCTTCTAGTCTCCCCAACTTTTTTTTCCAGAAGTATTTTTCGGTATTATTATATATTTTTCTAATAGAAAACATTGTTCTTCTTTCAAAGTTTGCCTAACCATAGCATTCTGAGCTTCCCAACTTGGAAGTAAAATTTGAAAATCCCATTTTGAGTTACCTTATTTCAAAATCATTTTGTGTTTGGAAACATCAATGAAATGTATCTCTGCATAAAGCTTATAGTCAAAGTCATGTAAAGACATAGTAAAATATAGGCAGTCATAGCAAGAAATTTACATTGTATTAATTCTAAAATGACCTTATTTAAGTTTCTCATATATAAGATGAATGTTAACATCTCTACTATATCCACATGAAAAACTAGTTGATTTATCCCAAGTATAGCTAGTAAGCAGGAGAGCTGGTATATGAAGACATGAATTCAGATATTCTGTTTCCATTTTCAGTACTCTATATAAAATATACTTAATGAATATCCACAATATAAAGTATACTTAAATGAATTATATTCATCACATATGCCCATATACACTATAACTAATTAGCCTCTAATTAGTTATAACTAATCACCCTCTAATTAGTTATAACTAATCACTTCTCTGATTATTTAAAATATTTTTAATATTTTATAACTAATCACCTCTCTGATTATTTAAAATATTTTAATACAATTTATATTGTGAAAGAATGGTGCTTCCAGATGTGCTTAACAAAAATACAAGTTGCCTAGTGATTTATCTTGTTTTCATGCCACAAATTTCTAGGATAGTACTTCATTCACTACTGAAGTGAAACTCTCTAGTGTTAAATAGAACAATAGGTCGGCAATACATATAATTATCATAACATGGTTGTTGATAGGGTGTGAGAAAAATAAACTTGCTGAAAGAAACTAGAAAAGTTCTACAAATGCCAGTTAGAATTAAAACAACACTGGTGAAACAAAATGTTACATGTCTTGGGGCATAGCTGAACTATACATTTTTCATCGAGCAAGATGGACAAAGCCTTCTTAAAGTCAGGAAAATTCCATAATTGGATAGCTTTAAAATTGTGAGGCAGGTTTATTGTATGAGGCTAGTATTTCCGTGATACCAAAAGCCAGAAAAAAAGGTACAGACAAATGTCTGTCATGAGCTTAAATTAAACAATTTTAACAAAATATTAAGAAATCAAATCCAGCAAAGTATAAACAGACTTTCATGTAAAGATCCAAAGAGATTTATTATAGTTATAAATGGATGGAGGCAATGTTTAAAAATTAATTAATGTAGTCTGCCCATTTTCAATAGGCTAAAGAAGAAAAATCAGGTGGATACAGCAATTGATGCAAAGAAGCATTTGATAAAGTTCAATAGCCATTCATGACAAAAATCATGTGAAGTAGAAATAAAGAATTTCTTGATTGATTAAAAAAACTGTCTATGCAAAAAACTAAAGCTAATGTCATACTTAATGTGGGAAAACTCAATACTTTCCCCTTAATATGGAAAAGAAGACAAGAATGTCTGCATTTCTTACACTTCTTTGAAATAGTGCTAAAAGTTCTAAATTCTAGCCAGTACAATAGGGGAAAAAAGATGAAAAAGAAAAAGAAAGAAGAAACAAAAGGCAGATTGAAAAGATATAAATAAAATTGTGCCTACTTGCAGATGCCTTTACTGTCAATGTAGAAAAACCCAAAGGGATCTACAAAATAATTCTTAGAACTAATATAAGAGTCCAGCAAGGTTGTAGCATAAAAAATTAACAGATAAAAATCAATTGTGTCTCTGCATACTGTTTGTGAACACATAGAAACTGAAGTTAAAAAAAAAGAAATTAAAAAACCATTTATTTTGCTTTAAAGAAAGCGAAATACCTCTAACTAAACCTAACAAAATATGTTTCAATTTTTATGTTGAAAATTAAATTCTGCTGAAAAAAATCAGAAGAAGACCAAAATAAAGAGACACAATATGTTCACCAAATAGAAAACTCAACATTAGTGAAGATGTCAATACTTCCCCAAATTAATTAATTTTAATTCCTATCAAAATCTCAGCAAAGATTTTTTGTAGAAATAGACAAACTTAGTCTAAAAATTATATAAAAAGCAAAATCCAAGAATAGCCCAAATAGTTTTTAAAAGTATACAGTGAAAATAAATGTCTACTAGATTTTAAGCTTTACTTTACTTTAAGGCTCTACTAGACTATAATATAGCTATACTATGAATACAGTTTAGTATTAGTAGAGGGATAGAGATGTTAACGAATGTAATAGAATAGAGTACCCATAAATATATGCACACAAATATGTCCAACTGGCTTTCAATTAAAATGCAAAAGCAATTCAAGGGAGAACAACCTTTTAACACATGATACTGGAGCAATTGGACATCCATAGGTAAGAAAGAAAGAAGAAAAAAGAAAACCTTGATTTATACCTCTCACTTTGCAGTGAAATTAATTCAGAATAGATTACACAGACTTACATGTAAAATGTAAAACTATAAAAATTTTGGAAGGAAATATAGGAGAAATCTTTGGGACTTAGGACTAAGTAAATAGCTCCTAAACTTGACACCAGCGGCAATGATACATAAAAGGAAAGTTTAATAAGTTAGACCTCATAAAACTAAAAACTTTAGCTTTGTTAAGAGAATAAAAAGACAAGTTAAACAGTGGTGTGTCTATGTTAGGTGAAAATATTTGCAAATTACATATATGACAAAGGACTTGCCTCTGAAATTAAACTCTCAACACTCAACAATTAAAGAAAATTCAACTGGAAAATGGGCAAAAGACCGTAACACTATTTTACTGAAGAATATATACTGATGGCAAACAAGCACAGGAAAAGATGGTCAACATAATTAGTCCTTGAGGAAATTGAAATTAAAATCAAAATAAGAGTTTGGGTGTAGTGATAACCAAACCTAGTGGTAACCTAGTGATAGTGATATCAGAATGGCTAAAACAAATATATAGCAACAGCATCAAATGCTGGAGAGGAGGCTGAGAAATGATCATTCATACATTTCTGGTGAGAATATGAAATGGTATAGCCACACTGGAAAAATTAGGTATTTATCCCAAAGAAATGAAAACTTGCATTCACACAAAATGGGTACACAAATGTTTGTAGCAGTTATAGTTTTGATAATCCCAAACTGGAAACCTAAATATTCTTAACCAGCTGAATGAGTAAATGTGATACCCACATACTACGGAATACTACTATGCAATAAAAATGGACAGAGACTACTGATTCCTGCAGCAATTTAGATAGCTCTGCAAGTAACTATGTTGAATGAAACTGATCCAAAAAGTTACATACTTTATCATTGCATTTACATAACATTCTTGAAATTTTTGAATACATGTGGAGGTGGAGAATGGAGGAGCGGTGTCCAGGAGCTGGGCATGTAGGATGAAGTGGTGGGTTTGCCCATATAGTTGATAGGGACAGGGGACAGGGAAATCCTAGGTAGATGGGGAGAAGCCTCACCCTCAAGCCAGATAGCCTGAGACTGTTGCCCAAAGTGAGAAGTTATATCCCTGTTTTCCTATGCCACCCATGGCCTGTCCCGCTCCCCATACCCTGTGCCTATAAAGACCCCAGACTCAGCTGGCAGGCAGGAGAAGCAACTGGATGTCAGGGACTACATCTGGACTTTGGAGAGAAACGGCTTGACTTCAGAAGGACAGCTTGACGGTGCAACTTCAGAAAAGAAACTGGCTGGAGATGGCTGAACTTCAGGGGAAGATTACCTTCCTGCCTTGTCTTCTTTCCTGTTCTTCTTCCCCCTGAGAGCCTGGCACGGTGACTCACGCCTGTGATCCCAGCACTTTGGGAGGCCGAGACGGGTGGATCACGAGGTCAGGAGATCGAGACCATCCTGGCTAACACAGTGAAACCTCGTCTCTACTAAAAATACAAAAAATTAGCGGGGCGTGGTGGTGGTGGGCACCTGTAATCCCAGCTACTCGGGAGGCTGAGGCAGGAGAATGGCGTGAACCCAGGAGGTGGAGCTTGCAGTGAGCTGAGATTGCACCACTGCACTCCAGCCTGGGCGACAGAGCGAGACTCCGCCTAAACAAAAACAAAAACAAATAAGGCAAAGGGCCCACTGAGCTGTTAACATTTAGGCCATCACAGAAAGCAGAGCTAAAAGAGCACTGTAACACGCCCTCTGGGACTTTAGGGGTCACAGGTATCCCCTGGATGCTGCCATGAGGCCTGCACAGAGTTTACTCCTGCCAAGGTTCATAAGCACTCACCTGGTTCCGCAGCTGTTCACCTGTGTGCTCCCTGCCACCAGGGTGGAACGCAGCAGGTCCAAGTGAGTGGAGCTCACTCCTGCTGGTGCCAAAGCAGCCAGCTGGTTCCAGCGCTCGTGCACTCCAGTTTCTACCTCGTTTGCTCACATGCTCCCTCCAGTGAAAAGTTGAGAGTGGTGGGCTGAGTCAAGGAGGCAACACTTTCGCAAGTCCTGCAAAGGAGTCAGGCAAATATCCTGTTTCAAAGTGACAGCATGAAGAAAGCTTTGGGGGAAGATTGAATAGCTGAGGATTGTGGCAATGGCAACACAATTTTTTAAAAAAGTGAGGCCGAAACATCTTCTTTTAACTTTATTTTAGAAATAATTTCGTCAAACTAGGGAAATAAGAAGCAAGCTAAGATAGCTAAGATATCAATTCCTGCATATAGAAAAACAAAAGGTAAATAATTTGCTAAAATAATCTTGGGGTTCACTCTAGAAATGACTACAGTAAAGATAACAAAGGATTTCTGACAAATATAAAAATCATGTAATTATATGAATTTAGTATTTAGAAGAAAATATTTGAACATTTTTATAATATTAGAGCAGAAAATACTTTCATAAATATGATCTCAAACTGAGATAGCTTGAATAAAATAACTTGGAAAACTGTCTACCAAAAGTTTAGAACACCATTATGTGATACTTAAAAGGCAAAAGTTAAACTGCAGGAAATATATTTGCAATACATATGGGGAGAAAAGGCAAATTTGTTTCCTTTAAAAAAATAAAAAATAATAAAGATGAAAAGCAACAGAAAAACAAAAACATTTTAAATTTAAAACAAAAGTTTAAAGTTGTAAATAGTTAACTCAGGAAAAAAAAAAAAAATCTGTGTCTGACACACACAGGACCTAGGCTAGACCTCAATGTCTGGTTCAATTTTGAAGAGTGGTGAGGATGACTCCATGCTTAAGTTACCTGTATTTCTATCTTACTGGTCCAGCAAAGAAGAAATTAAACCAGATATGCATGAAATGAGAATACAATTGAGTAGACAAGTTCCCAAGCAACCCATATTATTTAGGGAGATTGTCTCTTGGTTCATTTCTCAAGGGAGCCTGAGTAGAGAAAAAAAGTTCACAAAGTCAGAGGATCTCAGAGTCCCAGGTTTGTAACTTTTACACCATTTTTGTTGGGAGAGACCTCCTGAAGCCTAAGGAGTTCGAGTTTCACATAAGATGGCACACTCTACTGTTTTTATTTCTGAATCACAGTACCTACAGTAGACCTGTTCATGCCATGCCATAACACAGATAAAGGAAGCTTGATAGAACTTAGGAAGAAAAGAAAGAGATCTATTTAATATTGGTATTGGTTAGGGTGTATTTGGTAGATACAATTACTGAGAAGAGAAAATCAATACAATCATTGTTAGAGGGGATGGTGTTTAAGTTTACTTAAGCTTTGTGGTCCTAGAGAATATCGGTGGTTAAGAAACCACTTGTCACCACTCTTTTGTGTTCTTTTAATGTCTTACTGCAAAGAACCATCCTTCCCCATGTGACTTAGATAAGACTTAGGAATGACCCCGTGTTTACCCATAACAAGGTGAGACACACGACCTTCCAGATTTCTGGGTTTTGTCTCACCAATGAGTAGCTGAACGGTTCGTCCCCATTGACCAATCTGGGCAAAATGCCCCCTACCTTAACGTGACCAAACTTTAGTCAGACTTCTCTCTTTCCCCAGTCAGCTAAATTTTGATCCACCCATGAACATTGGACCATGTAGAACAACCCTCCTTGACGTCGTCTCCCAAGAATCAGCTGACTTCAGAGAAAAACATTTGTTGATCAACTGTCAGATCATGCCACTAGCTCAGCCCACTCCCCAACACCTGGTTCTTAACTACCTTGCTTTCTCCTCCCTATGAAAAAGTAGTTCTTCTTTGCCAGACCTTTGAGATGCTTGCAGATCTTAGCGTCCTTGAGTTCTCCCTCTATTGCAAATTCCCCTCTCTCAGTTACAATAGTCCCCTCTCTCTATAGTAGTAGCCCCTCTCTATATTAAAATAGTCCCCCTCCTTCCACTGCAATAGTCCCTTCCTTCTATCACAACAGTTCCCTCCCTGTATTGCAGTGGTCCCTCACCCTGTCTTAGCAATAGTCTGTCTCTCTATTACAGTAGCCCTCTTTCCTCTGCTGCAGTCATTCCCCTCTCTCCACTGCAATAACCTCCTCCCTCTATTGCAAGTACCCTCCCTATAGTATGATAGTCCACCTCCCTCTAACGAATAGTATTTTGAATAAAGCTTCTCCTTATCTATATCTCAATTTTTCTTTTATTATACACAGGGAAATTTAGCCATGCCTGTAACAGCTTAAAATGAATATACCGTTTTGCTCAATAATTCCTCTCTTCAATGTTTTCACAAAAATACTCATCCATGTATGACAAAAATATATGTCAAGAATATTCACTGTAGCTTTACTTGAAATGGTAAAGACAAACATGAAAGAAAATACTGAAAACCTAGAAACAATCAAAATACTTATCAACAGGCACTTCTAAATAAATCATGTTTTCCTTATATTAGTATATAATTGTTATAAAAATAAAATTATTACTTTTGATTTTGTTGATATAGGAAGATGACCACGAGGTCGTGTTAAAAGAAAAAGGTAACATACATAACAATAGAGTGTGATTTCTGTTGCCCAAATTTGTGTGTGCGTGCACGCACACACATACACACACACAAACTTATAGATACTCCTATATAGATTTATAGATCTAGGTCTGTAGATATGCATATTTATAAATATAAATCTAGATCTACAGCTATGCATACACTATACAGATATACATATGTATACATACAAATAAGTATATTGAGAGGAGACACACACACACATATACACATACACACAGAAAATGAGAGAGAGGCATTTACCAATTCAAAGGAGAATTTGAATTTCAAGGAATGGAGGAAGAGACTCAGTATTTTTCTTTATACACTTTCTCCTGTCTAGATGTTCTACAATGCACACATACATGCACAGGCGCACACACACATACACACCTGGGTGTATAGGTATATACAATTTTTTGTTTTTAAATTATCATATGGCAAACTACATTATTTGTGTATATAATTTCATGAGTTTTGAGATGTCTAGATTTATGTAACCATCATAATACTCAGGATACGGAATAATTTAATCACCCTAAAATTCCCTCATGCGATCCCTTTCCGGTCACACGCTCCTGCTATGCATAGCCCCTGACAACCACTGGTCAGTTCACTGTTACCAGATACAGGATACAGAATAATTTAATCACCCTAAAATCCCCTCATGCGATCCCTTTCCAGTCACACCCTCCCACTATGCATAGCCCGTGACAACCACTGGTCCGTTCACTGTTACCACTGTTCTGACATAACATTTTGAGACTGGCTTTTTTCCACTCAACGTTCTACCCTTGAAATACAACCAAGGTGTTGCCTGTGTTGATAGTTTGTTCCTTTTTGTTGCTAAATTGTTTTCATTTTTTGGACCTACCATAGTTTATCAATCCCTCATTGAAAGACATTTGGGTTATATCCAGTGTTAAGAAATTATAAATAGAGCTTCTTTAAACATTTGCATACAGGTTCTTTAGGGTCATTTTATTTTTCTAGGGCAAATCCCTAGGAGTGAAATTACTGGATCACATAGAAAGAACATGTTTAAGTTTATGAGAAATTGTTTAACCATTTTCCAGAGTGGCTGTGCACCACATGTACTTTTTACAATAAAAATTTAATTAAAATAGCATGGAATATGTGGCCATTAATATTTGGTTGTTAAGGATGTTCGTGTCCTAGGGGACCCTGAATTCTTCAGGACATTTGAAGCACTTCATTCTGGGTACAGAAGGGCTGCCAGAAAGGCAGACAGATAAATTAAAGTATTTATATGACATTACTTGAGGTGCTGACATTCTGTAGGTTCTGTATTAAAAACACTCAATACAGATTTTATGTATGAAATTTAGTAATTTGGGATTGGTGGAGAGGACTGACTCGGAACTCCCCTCCCTAAAGTTAAGTTATAATAACAAGAACAGTAACTTGGCAGCAAAAACCAAGCTTGGTCAAGGAAGCTGGGTGGTCTAATATTCAAGTTTATTGCTAACTCAGGCAGGATTATAGCAAGATCTGGGGTGGAGATGAGGGAGGGTTTCCATCCAAGATTTAGAGAGCTGTAATAAAAGCTTCCTATCAGCTCTCTTACTTGGAAGTCAGGCAGGGCATTAGAAAGCAATCCTTATGCCTTATTTCCTTATTCTTAAACTAGTTAAGGATTTTTGTGTGTTTTTGTTTTTGTCCCCCCACCCCTCAATCGCTTTCCTCATTGTATTTCATTTACTTCTTCAAGGTCTGAATGGCCTCCCCTTTAGCCCACAGATCTTCAGCCTCTTACTGACTGGGAATCATTCACTCATTTATTCAAAATTATTTCCTAAGTTCCTACTATATTTCAGGCATGCACTTGGGGGAGGGGGAGAACAGACGAAACTCCCACTCACAAGGGGTTTAAACTCAGTAAGAGAAGAGAGACAAAACACATTTTATACAGTGATAGATGCGAGGCAGAGAATTAAAATAGGGTGACGTAATAGAGTTACCAGGTGTTTCTTATCAATCGGGTCATCAGGCAATGTTGTTCTAAAAGGGATGGAGTGCGTTGAAATCTGAATAACTAGAAGGAGTGACTCTAGGAGGGTTGACATTAAAAACATCCAAGGCATGGAGAACAGGCTGTACATAGGCCCTCATGCAGGGTGCTTGCCAGTAGAAGAAAGACCAGTGTAGGTAACAGAATGGACAAGCAGAGAAGATGTAGGAGTAGGATCACTTTGCAAGCCAGGGTAAAAAGTCTTTGTTGCCCTCGAAGTATATTGGGAATTTTAAAGAAGATTTTATATAGGGGAATGACATGATTGGATTTTTGTCTGTCAAAGATCACTTTGGAGGACTTGTAGGGGAAAGAAAGGAAGCAAGAGTGCCAGAATGGAAGATACGCCAGTGGTCTGGGGAGGCTTAGTGGTGTCGTGAACTAAGTGGTAGCAGTCCAGGAGGAAAAAATATGGGCACAACTGGGATATAGCAAAGGCATTAGACACTGGAGGGCTATTTCTCCTTTGATGTTTATTTAGGAATTCTGCATCTTTGGTACTCGTTTTCCCTTTCCTTCCTTCCTTCCTCCCTCCCTCCCTCCCTCCCTCCCTCCTTTCCTTCCTTCCTTCCTTCCTTCCTTCCTTCCTTCCTTCCTTCCTTCCTTCCTTCCTTCCTTCCTTCCTTCCTTCCTTCCTCTCTCTCTCCTCTCTCTCTGTTTCTTTCTTTCTTTCTTTCTTTCTTTACAGGATTTTGCTCTGTCACCCAGGCTAGACCACATTGGTGCAATCATAGCTCACTGCAGCCTTGATCTCTGGGCTCAAGCAATGCTCCTGCCTCAACCTTCCAATAGCTGGAACTATAGGTGCATACCACTGCATTTAAAATTTGATTTTAATTTTTTGTAGAGATGGGGTCTCGCTGTGTTATACTGGTCTTAAACTCCTGGCCTCAAATGATCCTCCCACTTTGACCTCCCCAAATACTGGGATTACAGGCATAAGCCACTGCACCTTGCTCGAACTGTATTTTAATGTTTTGCTGCTGAAACTGGAGAGAACAGAGGTTTGGAGCAACTGTTGTGCTTAATGACAGACGTTGGAAAAAAATAAGGTGTATCTGGAAATCTTTCAATGTTAATTGAATTGTAATATGTCAGGGCCTTGTACCATGAATGAATATCAACAGTTCCACTCTTCTGCATCCTCTCTTAATAGAAATCCTGCTTAGCAAGGGATGAGGTAATAAACAGAGGAAGTGAAGTATATAGTTATACCAAGAAAATAGTTGTAGAAGTTTTCATCTCTGACATGGGTGTTAGATGCCATATTGCTGCCCCCCATATGTTGGGTTAGCATCACTCAAATGCTAAAATTCATAGTGATCCTATGAGCTATTTTGGTCACTGTCTTACATTCAATATTTTAAGACTTTCAGAAGAATGTATCTATTAAAGATGAGGAGAGGAGGTTTATAATAGTGGTGACATACTTAATGTTTCTCAGCTCTAATTTGTTCATCTATAAAGTGGGAAGAATAATATTTATCCATTACCAGTTATTGTAAGGAAAAAATATAATATGTAAAACCACATGTAATGCACATGGCATGTATCATATGCTCAATGAATTTAGGCTATAATATTAGGCTTTGAAACACCTTTTCAGATATGGGACCTCCAACCAACAAGTCATAGAGAGAGGGGAGAATCTAATGCAGAAATGGAGAGTTGACAAGAGCTATGGAGGAGACTGAGAATTAAGCTAGGGTAGAAAAGGAATGGAGGGCTAAACAGTATAACTGACACACCTGAGACAAAACGATGAGGCTCAGATAAAAGATATAAAGAATTTTGAACCAGAGGCTTTTTCCAGGCAATGGTTTATACCTGGTATACGGGATCAGTGTCAGATAGACTGTGAGGCATGGATGGCATACCCTATGTAAAGTTCTTTGTTGAAATACCATGTCCTGTAACTGGAAAGCATGTTTTAGTGTTTTCTGTTTTGTTTTGTTTTAAAATTCCCATTCTTCCTTACTGGCAAATCATGAGGCTTGGGAGTGCTGGCTGTTGAAGGTTGCTTATGAACTGGGCAGGGCTACAGCTGTGTGAAGTGAAGCATCAGAGTCGCTGGTGGGGAGAAAGAATGAGACAGAGGAAACCAGTCGGGCGGTGGATGCTGACTCTGAGGCATGACGGGGCATCCTCTGTCTTGAACCTCTCAGTTTCAGAGTTTGAGGAGTCTCCCTGGAGAGAAAGTAGTAGAGAACAAATCTACACTCAGATCCCCTTGTTCTTCTACTTTTTTCCTCAGTCCCAGGGAAAGGGGGTTGCAATTTGTTAAGGTATTGGAAGCTCTCCTGAGCTTCTCTATTGTAAGCTGCAGTTTATTACTTTTCTTTGGAAGAATAACTAGAGATTCCCATAGCAGCTTGTTTGTATTTCTTTCCACTCCTAGATGGGTCTTACAGGAAAAAGGATTCTACCTTCATTTATAGCCTAAGTTTGGGAGAGTCACTGTGTTTATTCTTCTTTTAATTATCGGAAGCCTAAGTCGGGATAGAGTGCTTCAAGGAAATAATCATAACTGCTGTGTCATCTTTCTCAAATTAATTTTAGCACTTTCCTTCAGCTTAACAAACAGACCAGATGTTACTAAATTGTGATCTTCTTTACAGTACAATGCTATGGTCTCCAGGGTTTTAGACTCATATGCATAGCCTCTCCATTGTCACACACCCAGGGAATGTGGGTGTGTTTCGGGTTAGTTAATTTGAAGACATTAATTTTATTTAGCATCTCCTCAGCAATAGCTCTGCATTCACTAATGGCACCTTAGATCTCTTGGGATAGTCACACATTGTCCCGACTGCAAAAGTGAGAGATTTTTAACTCCTGAGTAACCAACACATTTTCATGGAAGGAAATGATCAGAGGTAAAATTCAAAATTGTAATTCATAGAATTTGGAACCAAAGATAATTTTATTTTTTTCAGAAACACACCAGGACTCTCAAACTTAAAAAAGAAAGATTTAAAGGCACCTTTTTTTGTTGTTGTTGTTTGGTAGAGATTCTTAGATAAAAATAATAAGATACACGATACATGTAAAATCACTAGTCACTTTGCTTATAATTAGTTTCTAAATAAATGCCAGTGGCTAACATTTGTGTCAATCTCACCATTGGCCTTGGTGTACATTAGAATAGTATCAGGTGGAGAAAATGAAAAGATTCTTTAGAGTTAGAAAATACATTTGATAACCTTTAATTTTTATAGTTTCATATAGAAAAACTTGAGTCCTAGAGAAGGCAAACGGTTAGGGTGTTCACAGATTTAGGACAGAAGCAAGGAAAATTAATGGATACTGGATCCAGAAGATACCAGTTTGAATCTTTTGTCTGATTTATATGATCTCTATGATTTTGGCCAAATTAATGATCTTCTTCCAGCTTTGGTGTCCTCATCTATAAAATAGAAATAATAATATATCTATCTCACTGAATTGTTATGGGAGTTAAATGTCTGGGAGTGAAATGAAATAACTTATGTAGAGTTATTTTAAAAACTACAGAAAACTATAAAACGTGTTTATTGTTCTTTTAAAAAAGCAAAGGTAACATTTATTGGGTTGATATAACATTCCAGGCACTTTTTCTGAGAGCTTTGCATATCCATATCTACACAATATTTTGCAAAGACTGTATTTTTTTTTTTTTTTTTATTCTTACAATTGGGAAAACTGAGGCTTAGCATAGTGTTTGGCCCAAGGTTTTTCAGCTTGGTTTCAGCTCTTTCCTCCTCTTTTTTTTTTTTTTTTTTTTTTGAGACGGAGTGTCGCTCTGTTGCCCAGGCTGGAGTGCAGTGGCAGTGGCATGATCTCGGCTCACTGTAAACTCTGTCTCCCGGGTTCACGCCATTCTCCTGCCTCAGCCTCCCGAGTAGCTGGGACTGCAGGCGTCCGCCACCATGCCTGGCTAATTTTTTGAACTTTTAGTAGAGATGGGGTTTCACCGTGTTAGCCAGGATGGTCTCAATCTCCTGACCTTGTGATCAGCCCACCTTGGCCTCCCAAGGTGCTGGGATTACAGGCGTGAGCCACCGCACCCGGCCCTACCCAGATGGTTCTTCTAATACAAACACTTCATAAGTGTTTTGATCCACTTCACTGTATTATCCATTTCAAAGATTTTTTATAAAGCTGATAAAAATTAAATTTAGTGTTTAACTTGTTTTACCACTTAGAAAATAATTTTCTTTTCTAATGAGCCCACCTTGGTAGGAGAAAGTAAGAAGATGTGACCAGTTATGCTCTCCATTAGACAAAGGCACTATTGATTGTTCAGGAAATTAAGTGGTCCCCTTTGTACCACAGTGCGAAAAATGTCTTCTTCTTTGGTGAATCTTTATTATGTTTATTGTTAAAGTGACATCTGTGCATATTAAATGTTTTATGCCCTTAAGTGTTACAATCCTTGCTCTGTGTGTATTTACGTTTATATGTGTATCAATATTCTGAAGGAGGAACACAGCACTGCCCTTCCAGCTCCCTCTCCCAACTAGAGGACATCTGACAATTTGACATTTGGTTGTCACAACCTAGGGGACAGGGCTACTACTGGCATCTAGTGGGTAGAGCCAGTGGTACTGCTAAATATCTTATAATGCATAGTACTGCTCCTGCAATGAAGAATTATCTGGCTTATGATATCAATAAAAATAATAATTTTCATCAGAATAGAGTTGCATCATTTTCAAAACACTTTCACATGCATTATTTTATTGATCCTTAAAAAGTCATTGTGAGGTAGTAAGCTTTCTCTCTAATTTATAGATTGAGGTTTAAAAGGGAAAAGTGACTTTACCAGTGTTATATGACCAGAAAAGTGAAGGTGTTACAGCATGAAAATTAATCTTCAGCCCTCTCTTACTTTCCATACTTTTCCCTGGCAATGTCCTGTGGGCAAAGATAAATGTGCCAGTTTCCTTCACTTCAAGTCCAGCATGTTACTTTCCACTTGCTAGAGCTTCAAAAATGTGTTTGTTGACTGACTAATTGTAAATGACATCAAGGACAGTCAACCGTATTATTCCCCCTTACTTTTTAAGTAAGAAATGTCAACTGATATGGTTTGACTGTGTCCCCACTCAAATCTTATCTTGAGTTGTAGCTCCCACAATTCCCAGGTGTGGTTGTAGGTAGGTGGTGGGAGGTAATTGAATCATGGGGGCAGGTATTTCCCATGTTGTTCTCATGATAGTGAATAAGTCCATGAACTCTGATAGTTTTATCAAGGGGAAACCCCTTTCACTTGGCTCTTACTCTCTCTTGTCTGCCGCCATGTAAGATGTGCCTTTGCTTCCCCTTCACCTTCAGCCATGATTTTGAAGCCTGCCCAGCCATGTGAAACTGTGAGTCCATTTAACCTCTTTCGTTTATAAATTACCCAGTCTCAGGTATGTCTTTAGTAGCAACATGAGAACAGACTAATATAACAACTCAGATCCCTAGGCAAGATTTCCATGTAGTTCAACATACATTTCCTGTTTTACATGAATAGATGCCATAGCATATCTGTTTTTTTTTTTTTTTAACAGTTTTACTTTGTTGTAAATCTTAGAGTAGTTCAAAATGTAAAACTCCAAAACTTCTTAGCTAGCAACAGGATGTAGCCATTCCGTGGCTTCCTTTTGACTGAATATGCACACGCAGAGGAGCCAAGAGAAGGAACCAGCTTTTCTGAGTGACAGCGCATTTCAAACACAGGTAAAGGACAAACTGAATAGAACTGGGGGTAATACATTGAAAACAAAACAAAATCCAAAACAAAACAAAACAAGAAATAGTAACATGCATGGATCTCTGCCCAGATTTCCACCCAAAAACCAATTTATTAAGGTGATATGATAATGCTGTGTGACAATAGCCAGGCTAGCTTAGCTTTATATTTAGCTCAAGAAGCAATTAAAGGCAAAAAGAAAAAGAACACTCATACTGTACATGATGAACAAATCACAAGATGTTCAGCACATTTGTTTAGCAGACAGTAGAAACAATCCACCTGCAATTTTTGAAATGTTCTCCAAACTTGGGTTAAAATTTTGTACAACTGAAGCAAGCAGCTAACTTGGTCAATTCAGTACGGGGGGAAGAAAACTCATAGTTATTTGGCAATATGTCAAAATACATTCTGACGGAGGAAAAAACTCCACATTCAAACTGATGATTTGGCTGAAATTTTCACTTTTTAATTGGCGCTTCTGTTCTGATCTGAGGCAGGCTATTTTTTTATTTTTAGCATTCTTTACCTTCTTCCATGATTATAGCCTCGTTTTTTCTCATCTTCTGTCTCACAAAGATTCTAGCTACTGGAACTGATCTTTTATCAGTACATGTATCAATTTTTCTACCTTATGTATGAGTGAAAATTGAATTTCTTTTTAAAACTGAGGAGAAAATTAGCTATGAATCTTTGCTGTGAGTGCTTGATATTTAACATTGAAATATTGAATGAAGAAGGAGACAGATTTATGGTCAACATGGGAGATCATGAGTTCAGTTTTTGTCTAATTCCAACTTTAGTTTTATATTTTCTCAATATTTACAAAGAATATAAAGGAGAGAATAAGATTGTTTGCAAACCTTCTGTAACTTTATTATATAAATAAATATAAATATATGGTTATATTTTAGTGTTTCCCTGACATAAGGTGAATGAAAATTTTCCCTCTCCCTCTTAGTCTTGTCTTATATTATCTGATGATTTTTAAAATATTAAATAGATTGGGTTTAAATAAATCGATGGTATTTGATGAAAAATATTTGATGTGGTAAAGTAAAACAGTCAGAAAGTACGTAAATAGGCCAGATTATCTTCACTATTATGTTAAAGCTGATAATGTACCTGTTCACATTAAGCATCCTAAAACAAAACCGGTTTTTCTCTGAACGGTGTTTCTTCCTCCTCTTCCCCTCTCTCACCACGTACTTCAGTTCAAACTCCTAGAAAACAAGAAGCTTGCCTGTCTTGAAGATAGACCCCATCCTTGCACTCACATGTTGACTCATATGCATTTATTTCATAAGGGATCTTTTTGCATTGAAGTTATTTTATAAGGCAAATAAAAATGTGAGATTATACTTTGTCCTTATTCTACATACTCTACTACATTTTAACCTGCATTAAATAAAAGGACATAAGAATATTTTTGAGAAAATAGAAGTGGGGGAAATATTTTCCCAAATACTTGATCTCAAAGGATTGGACTGATTACTGTCATCCTACCATGTTGAGGCTTTCGACAGTGTTGACAGGATACTGTCTTAATATCCAGTAATAAGACAAAACCATTTGCTTGTGTCTTGTAGTCTTTCCTTTTTACACGCCACCCTACTCCTGCCTGCCTTACAGCAGTTGATTGTGACATCCTCTCTTTTCTACACGGCTCAGGCCAGCAGATGTGTGCTGCTTCAGTGCTGATGAGCAGGATAGCAACACCTCCTGGGCAGTGACCTTGTCATGTGACACACAGTATGCCTATATGATACTAGCAAACAGCAACAGCAGACCAACCAAGCTTGCAGCCATCCAGAATGGCAGGATTCATTTTGATCAAAGAATCAAGATGACTTGCAGACTAAGAGAAATAGCTCTAACCTGAAGGACAGTCTTTCTTTAAACATCCCAAAAGGTGACATATTCTAGACTTGTTTATTCACACATATGTGAAAAAAATATAGTTGTCTTCTCACTGTTACATTTGAATATAAAAAAAGACAACACATGAATATTTGTACTTCTTAATGCCTTTTATTTTCCCTGAGGCACTTTGTGGGATTTCATAACTTACGAACTACATATTCTTCCAAACCTTACGTATGTTTAGTGTGGAAGACAGAGCCACTGGTTCCTTTAGAGACCCAGGAAAAATTACAATGTTTTCCTGGATTACAAAATAGACAAATCTCATGCTTCAAATGTATAACTTGATGCTGGAGAGGTTGCAGAGAAAAGGGAACACTGACAAACTGTTGGTGAGACTGTCAATTAGTTTAACCATTGTTGAAAGCAGTACAGCAATTCCTCAAAGGGCTAAAAACAGAAATAGCATTTGACCCAGCAGTCTCATTACTGGGTATATATGCAGAGGAATATAAATTGTTCTACCATAAAGACACATGCACGACATGCATGCAAATATTCACTGCAGCATTATTCACAATAGCAAAGACATAGAAACAAGCTAAATGTCCATCAGTGACAGATTGGATAAAGAAAATGTGGTACATTTGGAATATTACCATATATTATGGAATATTACTCAGCCATAACAGAGAACAAGATCATGTCTTTTGTGGAAACATGGATGGAGCTGGAGGTCATTATCTTTAGAAAATTAACACAGGAACAGACAACGAAATACCACATGTTCTCACTTATAAATGGGAGATAAATGATGAGAACACATGGACACAAAGAAGAGAACAACAGACACTGGGGTCTCTCAGAGGATGGAGGGTGGGAGGAGAGACAGAAGTAGGAAAAGTAACTATAGCATACTAGATTTAGAACCAGGATGATGAAATCATCCACATAACAAACTCCTGTGATGCAGGTTTTCCTGTAACAACAAACCTGAACATATACCCTTGAACCTAAAATAAACAATTAAAAAAACCCTCAAACTCTCACAAATTTAGAACTTGCTATAGACTCTGAATGTTTGTGTTCCCCCAAAGTTCACGTTAAAGCCTCATCAAAAAGGTGATGATATTACTGGGTTAAGCCTATTGGAAGATGATTAGTCTTGGGGGCTCCCTTGGATGGGGTTAGTACTCTTATAAAAGAGGCCTTAGAGAGACCCTTTGCCCCTTCTACCATGTGGGGATTCAGAAGGTGTGATCTATGAACCGGGAGGTAGAAGCTCACCTGACACTGAATCTGCCAAGCACCTTGATCTTGGACTTCCCAGCCTCCAAAACTGTGAGAAATAAATTTCTGGTGTGTATAAACTACCAGTTTGTGTTTTTTTGTTATAGCAGCCCGAACAGGATAAGACACAATCTTACTTCTTCATCAATAACTTTCAAGTGATACCTAGGAGAAAAAAGTGAGAGAAAAATAGTAGTTTCTTATTAATGAAAGACTATATATAAGCTTAACAAAGTAAAAATCATATAGAAAATACTGCACATCCACATTTGGCTTTATTTCCCATCTTTTCATTTACAATGGTATACCATTTTCTTTAGTTTTGGAGGATTTAGCTATCTCCCTTTTAAGACACCTTTGTAAGGATCTTTCCTTCCTTCTTTCTTTTCCTCTATCTTCCCTCCTTTCCAGTACTCTTTTCCTTTTGTGAAAAATGGACTTCTAAATTTATCTTGGGTTGGAAAATAAGGCAACTTAATTTTATATTATCTTTGAGATGTGAACAGAAAACACTTTTGTCTTGAGCTTAAAGACTTTCATCTCAATGACAAGAACTACGAAATCAAAACATAATAATTTTTAGCTATAAATTCTCTGTCCAGTTAAATATTGAATTAATATCCTCATTTGAGTTTTCACCCACCAGGTTAGTTACTCTGTTTTATAACCATTTTACTAACTGATAATTGCTTACCTGCTTCATCTTCATCATCTTTGTTATGCAGAACACATTCTTTTAAAACAATTAGAGCTTTTTTCCTATCTTCTGAACACTGTCATTTGGGGGAAAAAAATGTATTATCTAAGTTTGCAATAGCTGTGTTAATTTAATATTCTTCCAGGTTTTATTTAAAGTGCTTACTTTTATATGCTTTGATATTTAGTGTTTCTGGGATCCATAAAGTTAACTGAAAAGACAAATGGCAGTAGGATGTAGTGCTGTGGGTGAAAGGCTATGCCTTAATTTGGCAAAGTGACTTTAAATTAGGCCCCAGTCTCAGTTGGTTCCCCATTATTTTGTTCCATTAACGTGGATTTAGAAAAAACTTTCAAACACCGACTCTTGTAAAATCTTCCACAGCCATCACATTGTCTCCTTAACAGAAAATAAGAGAAGAAAAATGTCACGAAGAGCAAGGATTATCTTAACCTTATACTGCACTGATCAGAACCCTACTCAAAGTCAATGATTGTTCAACTTACAAGGAAAACCCAGTGACTCAGTGTCGCAGAATGCTAATCTTCAGAATCAGGGTCAGAAACAGCACAAGAATTAAAGACACTGCCACTCCTAATGAGTGCCAGAGTAAAGGCTGACCACATTTCACTGATATAAGCCACAGAAAACATGCAATTACTTTAGAAGTTACTTTAGTGTCAGAAATTATGAAGAAGTATTCAATTATGACTCCTTCCTCCATTGTTCCATCTGCCTCTAATTTTTAACTGTATCAACTTAATAAAGAGCATTGTTTACTAAAGATATGTTGACCACTGTGTTTTCTTTACAGGAAATAACTATTTTAGCAGCATGAACAATCAGTTTTCACAGATTCAGATTATTCCACACATGTCTTTTCTTTTTCTATATTAACTTAGCAGAAATTCTGTTGAGCAGGGGAGGGTCATTCCAGAAAAGCATCAACTGTCAATAAATATGTGCTTACCTTACCATTTTTTAGTGTGGATATCATTTAAAGAATTGGTTATTTCATCATCAGTTAACTGAATAGTTAATTTATTTGTTGGGAGGAGTTAGGACACAACATGATTAATTAGCTTAATGTATGTGTGCTAAATGCAAATACAGAGACAGCAGTGCCAAATTATGCATGCTTCATGTTCATTGGGGTTGAGTAGGAAAATGCAGTCTGGAAGCACACAGATTTCTACTGAGTCCTTCCTTTATTCTCTAGGGACTAATTCTCATATCAACCACACAGCATTTTATTTTTATCATTGAAACTGAGAAAGAAGCTGGCAAAATTTCCTGAATTTTAATTAAGCTGTCCAAAGACATTTCTTCACAGCCCACATTAAATGTATTAATATTAGAGCAATATTTATGTAAAATGGTATATTTAAACAGTATTTGGTGGTAATCAAATACTGTTTGATTCCCTTATATTGAAAAATTTTTAAAAATTAAAACCAGCAAGAACAATATGATATGTATTTAGGGGAAAAATGTACTTCCTGTAACTGAGGTGAATCAAAAGGAAAACATTGATAATATTCAAGAAAATAAGATTTCACTTATTCTACACTTTTAATAACATAATTAAAGTAATTGGAAAGAAGTGTCTGAGTTGGAAGCATAGCAGGAACGCAGCCCAGTGTTTTTCAGGAGCTAAGGTGCATTTTGGGTTGAGGGTTGATATACTAACAAAATATAGCCTATTAATTCTAATTCTAATGTGTTGTAAGGCCTGACTCTACTCTGGTGTGTTACACTGCAATTCTGGATTTATTACTACTACATAATTGTAATTATAGTCATTTTGTACTATTACCTTTGCTTTCAGTCTCTCCTTTTCTCTCTTCCTCTCTCTTAAAACCTCCCTCAGAGGCATTAAAGCAAGGGAGCTAATAAAAAAAATGACTGGATGCTGTAACACAGATGCCACCTGACAGGTCGGAAAGCCTCAGTCACACATAGACCACTGGACTGCGTGACTTTTCTGATATGCAATGGCTATGACAATTTGTCCTGCGTTACCTTGAACTAGAAATTTAAAAATACATATTAGTTTATTGACGGATTGAAGGAATGAAAAACACTGTTCATTGTCCCATGAATGTTATGTTTGTGGAACCCCATTTATAAGAAAGAAATTCTTCCCTGATATCTGTGAACGTTGCCCACAAATAATTTATAATTATATATCAGTCAAGAGGTGTAGAGTCAAATGGAAAAGCTTATCATGGCCTCTGCCAAAGATTCTTAATGCAAAGCATAGGAGTCTTCCTGTAATGTCATAATTATCAGCTGGAAGCCCTCCATACAAAATGTAAAAATAACCATGTGCCATCTGGTAATTGGTTTTCCCAGCAAATACATATGCAAAAGGGAATCAAGAGCGACAACAAAATTGAAAATCCAGTGCACAGGAATGCTGTGTGACGGCCGGAGTTTTAATAAGCCACGTGCTGTGAAATCAGTTTTACAATCCTATAGCATGATAATATAAAGTATCATAAGGTGTATATATACATATATATATGCAAGAAAGTGCCATTATATTTATGGATATGGGCAAAGTGATTGCACTTAACATTTGGGCTTCCCATATTGAGAGATATCATTCTTAAGAGATTTTACCTGTAGTTAAATAGCAGCTAATGAAAGTGAGCTAAAATCACCATGACATTTAGCCACAACTGAGGTTTATTTCCCCAGGTTTATTTCTCATGACTGAGTTTATGGCTATACAGTTTTCTCTCATCAAAAAGTGGCAGTCTCTTTTCAATATAGCACAGATTTTCATTATGCCATTAATGGTAAAAAAAAAAAAAATAAGGTCTATCGGTGTGAAATTGTTAAATTCTATATTGAAATCATTGGGTCAATACAGAAACGTGTTATGCAATTCCTTTGACAGAAGGGTTTGGCTCAGTCTTTTTGTAACCTTGTACTTGGCTGCTCTTGCCCTTCAATTCAGCCTCTAGGAAACATTTCACTTCCTGCCATGGCAAGACAGAGGAAGCCCTAGCAAGAGAAAACATACTTCAAATGCATCACTGGCCTCATCCAGTGTAAAGCCTTCTAATATACAGTATTCTGAAGTATTCTGAACAAGGGCAGTACTGATCTGTGGCTTAAAGTATCTTCCTTTACAGTATCTCCAGACACTTATTAATTGTTTAGTTCAATTCCATTCAAATCCTTCTGGGGAGCAAAGGGATTAAAGATGGCTTTCCAGTGGCTGCCTTACACAATGCAAAGTCTGTCTTCTCCTTCCTAGATCCATTACCCTGAGAGTGAATCACTGATGTTTGTCCTCACTGTAGGAGCCAAGGCCTTTCGTCCCAACTTCACATGTCCAGAGTTTGATACTAAAGGAATCAAAGGGAACTAGGCTGTTAGGATACACAGATGACTGCAAACAATTCTGGGGTGCTGAATGAACTCCAGCAGTGCTCCCAGATTTAAATTTTGTTCAGAAACAGATATGTGACAAAAACTCAATACTAAAATTGTTGAGTCTACCCTGCAATATTTTTAATTATTGATGTATATTCAAAACCAATCCAATTTTATTTTTGACCTCACGTAACCAGGACACGGTCAGAAATGGGCATCTTCTCAGTCTGGTGTGTATGAGGCCAGACTTGTGGCTGTGATGGTCATGTAACACTTCAATTTAGTGTTAATTTGATTGGACAAAGGACAGGGGCCTTGATTCTGCTTTTTGAGAAAACGAGGGAATAAAAACCAAAATAACTTTCTCATTCCCACAAAGGTAATATATTATACAACTTAGTAGCTATGGATAAATGAAACTCTAGCCCCATAATGAAGAAAAAGGCGTGTGGATTTATACTGCAGTGTATTGTTTAAGAGCATATCCTCTGGGTGTAGTCTCAGCCTCCCCACTATTAACTCTATGACCTTAGTCAATACCCTTGATTTATCTAAGCCTAGTTGTCTACATATGTAAGTTGTTGATAATAATAACCTAGTAGCACTGGAAAGGAAGTAGAGTAAAATAATAGTCAAGAGCATCATGTTGGGGGAAATATGATCTGACATTGCATTCCAGCTTCAAAATGTACTGCTGCGTCATCTTAGAAGAATTATTCAACACTCCTTTGCTTTAATTTCTTCATCTGTAAAATGCGAGTATCAGAAATGAAAACCTTAAAGAGTTACTGGGAGCTGTGTGTAAACCGCTTAGGATAGCGTTTCACATTTCAGTTGAACTCAAGACAAACTACTGCTGTCATTATCAGGATCGCACAATGATGTGTGAAAGTACTAAGATGAGTAAATAAAATAAAAAGTAAAGAGAGTACAGATTGATTTTTAAAATGTTTTAAAGTGTCTGTGAAGTAGCATGCGTGTGCTTCTGCATATGCAATTCTGTACTTCTGTAAATGTACCCAGAAAGTTTGGTATATGAGAGGGCATTTATGCAAGATATGACTTTCCTGTACTTTAATTTCTGTCAAAGGGAGAGAAAGAGAAAAAATAAAAGACCAGATATTTTTTACCCAAGGTTGGTATAAAGTAAATGCATTAGTGATTCTAATCCACTGCCTTTTTTTTTTTTTTTTTACCAGAGTTAACTTAAGAATTAAATATAATAATATATAAATTATTGGATGTATTTATTATTGTATGCTAAAAGGGTTAATGAAATGTTGATCATTATTCATAGTATCCCCAGTATTTTTTTATTTAATTAATAACTTTTCTTAGGTGGATTATCAATCAAAATCAGATCCCACCACTTTAGGCAAACACTGTGTTGTTTTACGCTGTCTTCTGCAGACACCAGTAACTCTTCCCTTTCCTAAACAAGTGGGCAGTAGCCATTGGAAAGGACGTAAAGTCAGGCTTACTGGAGACTTCTTTGCTAGTTAGGAAATGACTATGCTTACGCAAATGAGAAAATGTTGATGGGCTATGGTGGGACAAGAAGAGACTTTTCCTGCTATCCATTCTTTTTATTTCAGTGTCTTGCCACAGTGACCTATTTCAGCTCTGACGGGAAGAGTCCCCAAAGTCACACCTTTGCAATGAATCAAAGGCAGGAAGTGTCAACTTTTATTTGCCTGTGGAAGTCAGTTCTGTAGTATCAGTGGAAGGGCATCTGTACATTTTAATACAGACAAGGAAAAGGAGCCGCCCAATCTTCTGGCTGGCTTATGCTCACACTAATGGGTAGACTCACTACATTCCTGTGATTATTTTTTTAATGCACCAGAAACTTCACTATTTCTAAATTTTTGCTAAACTAGATGTAATTCCCCAAGTTCTATTTGGTCAGGCTTGGTGGCTCACACCTGTAATCCCAGCACTTTGGGAGGCCAAGGCAGGCGATCACTTGAGATCAGGTTAGACAACATTGTGAAACCCCAACTCTACTAGAAATACAAAAAGTAGCTGCGTTTTGTGGTGGGCACCTGTAATCCCAGCTACTTGAGAGGCTGAGGCAGGAGAATCACTTGAAACTGGGAAGTGGATGTTTCAGTGAGCCGAGATAGAGCCACTGCACATCAGCCTGGGCAAAAAAAATGAGACTCCATTTCAACAACAAAAAAAAAGAAGAAAAAAAAAAAGAAATTCATGCTTTTCTATTTTCTAATTTTTTTTTCAATACAAATTGTTTTCTTTTCAAATTCGATAGATGGTATTCCAAATTCAATATCTGCTTCTGTGCTCTTCTTGAGAAGAGCACAATAAGCAGTGATACACAAAGGATGATGACCTCCCAGGCAGTTCTATGCATTTCCCCCAAGTTTCAGAGGACCCTCATTCCTCAACAGTACTGCAGGCAGAAATACATGAACATGACCAAGATGTTGATTTGTAGGTAAAATGAAGAGACCTTTTCATAAAGTGAGAATGCCCCTCACATTGCTAGCCTGTTTGATTCATCTGCTTAGCAATAGCAAAAAGCCCAACCATAGGAAGGAAAAAGAAATGAGAACGGGATTTTTCAGCTTTCTAAATCCATGTGAAGCTCTGTACATATAGTCTTTAACTTAGGGTTCTATCCTCAGAATAATGTCATTTAACTAAGATCTTTGAATAATAAAATAAATGCATATAATTTCAAATTTTATTCTAAACTTTCTAAACTTTGTTTTAGAAGTAGAGATGGCAAAAAATACTTTTCAGAATTCGAATATTCTCTCATTATTTTCTTTAAAAGACAATAAGTGTTTACCATTGTGTGTCTCAATAATACAGCGATTCCAATATTATTCATTGAACTGCATTTATGTTATAAAATGAATGAGCTTACATATATGGTCACCAAGAACTGTAATAGTTACATGAAAAAAAATCCACTTTATATGACAAGACATTTGAGGATAATGCAAGGGCTGTTGGTCAAGAGTTACTTTGTTGAAGAAGAACTTCCCTTGAGGCCTTTCAACGCTATTCATTTGAAAGTACAGTGCAGGATGCTGACGATATTTGGTATTTAGCGTATTTATTTTCTCAGAAGCAGTGGTTTTCTGTGATAGAATAGAAGAATTTGTCTTCTTAAAATTAATTAAATTTTGTTTTTCATAGAATATTTTAAAACTATAATGTGTCATTTTCAGTAAAAGGACAGCACTCAGATATTACAATAATTTTTAACCAGAAGGTTATACTTCAAATTATCAATATTCTCTTGGTATCCTCACTTTTGATACAGAAGTGATTATACAAACCATAAGAATACAAATAAAAGAATAGCATTCATTTATTGAATGATAACAATATTCTTAGCACCAATGACTAGCTTAATAGAATCCTTTACTGCTGTTTAAAATTTTTTACATGCTTTATTTAACTTCTCTGTAAATTGTCTTTCTGTCAAGGTATTATTTGCACTTGTCTAGGCATTGTGTATATTCATTTTTGGAAGTAATTCATTTAAGTGAATATTGCATTCTAAAATAAAACAAACACAAAAATTCCATGAACTTTCACTCCATTTACCATTTATTATATACTTATAAATAAGTCATAATATTGGATTGAATAAATTATATACAAAGGCAAAATAGAAAGTTAAAGATAATAATAAGGTTAGGTTAAAAAATAATTGAAAGCAAGATGCATGAGGATGGTGGTTTACTGGTTTGCTTAGGAACTGATATTTCCATTTTAACCAACTTAAATGAAGCTGTAGACTGGAGTGTTGTGTAGAATAGTAAGCACTAGGGTTGATGTTTTAAATTTCTAAAAGTATAAAAAGCATATAAATAGTAGAAACTGACATATAAAAACAAAAGAAAAGAATTTTGGAATATTTTAAAATACACTATAAATAAGACTGCATATAAATATAATCTTTTTAAAAAAGGCAATTTAGAGAGTATGATTGGTATACATAATCATGTGAATTATGCTATTTTTAGGGATGAAATGGAAAAGGACATCACTTCTTCATACTGCTCCTTATTTCTAATCCAACCAACCATCTGAAGATGTTGCCTTTACATTTATTGAAATATGCCACAGATTGATGTACCAATGACCACTTCTTTCTATTTAAACAACAGATGGAATGTTGGAATTGAAACCAGATTTGGGCATTCTGTTTTCATATGACAGTGCCTAGTATTTATCTATAAAATATGAAAATAAACCATTCTGGTAAGCTACTTGCAGGCACCATCAGTATTCAATGAAATAGCCATGAGGGACCGGTGGGGCAGAGAGAGAAGAGCAAGGTGTGATGTATAATATTTAAGTAATCAAAAACAAGATAAAAATATGTTGTTGCTCAATGTACCACCCTAGACAAATAAACATATCTGTATTTGAGTAAATACTGTTATTTACCTAGTTATAGTAACATATGATTAGGAAATAATAATATCTAAAAAGATGTAGCAAAAAATGCATTCCTGTTGAGTGCTAACGCAGAATTTCAACTTGATTTCGGTTTTCATTAATGTGAAAAAGTAATCACACTGTCTGTGTTATAACATCTTTTTCTGTAATATTCTTTGATGTATCTTTGAAGAGAGAGTGATGGAAGCCTATATTTCATCATTCACTAGATTCAAGAATTTAGAAGCTCCAAATATAACCTTGACTTTCCACTTTATTACAAAGTTCCTAATACTCATAATCCAACAATAATATGTTTTAACAGATTGTAACATAACCTTAGGTAGTTTATTTAAATAAGGGTTAGAAAATGACCAAGGGCATGCAAGTGTAATGTTCTTCAATCTCTCAGAATATGTGAGCAGAAAAGAGGAAAGCTAATGCAGGTTGTGTCTTCAAGATATTCTGGGCAGTGGTTTGCATCTTCTCAGTCTATTTTCAGTTCATTTTGAAGACACAATTCTATTTTTAGGCATTTTAATCCTAGTCTGGGAGATTGCATGTCTCTCAATTGCTGTGCATATGCAAATAAGTAACATAAATTTTCCTGGTTTCATAGCTTAATGGACACTTTTCAAAAACCAGACAGCATTACAGGGCATAGGTACAAACATGTGAGTCATCTCTTTTTGATTTATTAAGTCTCTCAGAAAATAAGGTCACCCAACAACAACAGCAGCAATAACAATAATACTAATATTTATTGAGCATTTACTATATTCTCAGGCACTATTAAACTTATTCTTTATTATATTTATTCTCCACAACAACATTATAAGGAGGAACTTTTCGCTAAGGCATAAAGGATCTCTCAGGAACTTGCCCAAAATCACAGAGCTAATCAGTGGTTGAGACACATCTTGATTTCAGTCTGGCTCCAACTCCTTTGCTCTTATTTATACCTACAAACACTGAATTTCATTTATTTATAATGTCTCTTCTTACCTCTATACACAGGAACACTCATGAACACACACTCAAACCTTGCATAATTTACATAAATAAACAAGAACAATTTAGGTAAATAAACAAGAGCAACAAACAAGAGCAATTTACATAAATAAACAGATAGATTGCAACTTACGAATGGATTGCATTTTAAGAGTTCACAGCTGCGTGTGGTTAACACTCCTATAGATCCAGCTACTTGGGATCCTATAGATCCACTGTGGGAGGACACAGTGGGAGAAATCTTTGAGCCTAGGAGTTCGAGACCAGCCTGGGCATAACAGCAAGACCTCATCTCTAAAAAAATTTAATAATCTATTTTTTTAAAAAAAGTTCAGAAATAGATATATGAAAAAAATTCAATACTAAAATTGTTGAGTCTACCCTGCAATATTTTAAATTATTTATGCATATTCAAAACCAATCCAATTTTATTTTTGACTTCATGTAACCAGGACACGGTCAGAAATGGGCATCTTCTGAGTCTGGTACGTGTGAGGCGAGACTTGTGGCTGTGATGGTCATGCAACACTTCAATTTAGTGTTAATTTGGTTGATTGGACAAAGGACAGGGGCCTTGATTTTACTTTTTGAGAAAATGAGGGAATAAAAACCAAAATAACTTTCTCATTCCCACAAAGGGGAACCCTATTTATAAGGTCCACACTATTGACTTGAAATTCAAGTCAAGATGATGGTTTTGAATATACATAAACAATTTAAAATAATTTGAAATTCAAGTCAATAGTGTGGTTCTCATCTTTGCATGTTAGCGATCAAGGTAGATTCCTCACCAGATAACAAAAGCTCATTTAACATGTGTTATACCAAAAAAAAATCACCATTAATACTGTAGTAATGGTACTATAGATCTTACCCAGCAGACATCCTCATATTACTCTGAGTAAGAGTTTAAGAAATTTAAATGTCCTTCATCAATTTTGATGAGATTGAGACTTTACTTCCTATTTTACCACCTTTCTCTTTGCTCCACCTAATGGAAAATGGGAGTGAGAATCCCCCAACTGTAAATCATTGCTGACAGTTTGGGTCAGAGGCTCCTGCAAAGTCTGGGATCCAATACAGGACAAAAAGAAGCACAAGCACTAGGAAGTAGTTAAAAATCCAAACTTTTGAGACAGACAGACAGACAAACATGGTTTCTCTGATAAATGTACTTTCAAATAAGGGTTCCTCCACTTTCTAACCTCTTTATCCTCTCTTAGTCTCATTTCATTTTATGTAAAATTACAATCATAACTTTTAACTTATAGACATGTTGTGAAGATTGAATTATACCTGTGTCTGTAAAGAACCTAACACAGTGAGAGAGCATTTAGCAGTTACTCTTACTACGGAATAGAGTTGGAAGACACAGCTTTTTTTCTGGAGTACATTTATTTTAGAATGGTGTACAACCTTTCCACTCTTTTTTTTTTTCCAAGCCATGGGGCTTAGTTAAGAAACATAAATATAAGGGTATATTACACAAATCTTAAAGTTTAACTTTAAAATCTAAAATTTAACACAGAACACCTCTAGTTGCGGGGGAGTGGTGGTAGAGGTTAAATGTATCTTGAGAACTATATAAGTTGACCTATAAATAGGCAAGTAACCAGCTAGTTGGGAGTGTGCCCTGAAAATGATGCAATGAGCTTTTGTATCATGGTTCTTATGGGAAAATTATTTTGACAGACATACTTATAGGTTATAAAAAATGAAGAACCCATTTCAACATATTTAAAGTAGGCTTGAATTATATAACAGCACTGAGAGGTTTTTCCACCCTCCTATTATCCTAAAATCATGGGTAGATGCAAAGTTAAAGTCAGGAAGTGCCAATCAATGTGTTATCAATAAATTGGGGGCCGGGCGCGGTGGCTCAAGCCTGTAATCCCAGCACTTTGGGAGCCCAAGACGGGTGGATCTCGAGGTCAGGAGATCGAGACCATCCTAGCTAACACGGTGAAACCCCGTCTCTACTAAAAAATACAAAAAACTAGCCGGGCCAGGTGGCGGGCGCTTGTAGTCCCAGCTACTCGGCAGGCTGAGGCAGGAGAATGGTGTAAACCCGGGAGGCGGAGCTTGCACTGAGCTGAGATCCGGCCACTGCACTCCAGCCTGGGCGACAGAGCAAGACTCCGTCTCAAAAAAAAAAAAAAGACATTGGGCCAGCCAAGGTCCACTAACGCAGGTCGGTAGCACAGACTTTACCCCATGCTTGCTCAGTCAACAAAACATTCACAGATGAAGTCTCGCTATGTTGCCCAGGCTGGCATCAAACTTTCCTAGGGGACTGAGAGAGTATTGCCCTTTAAAATGTACAGGGTTTTCCACCCCAAGCCACTTCATTAGTTGAGAGCAACAACCTAATTGGTTGCCATGTGACATACTACTTAATATCTTTGTAAATTGATAATTTACAGATAATGAGATAATGCTTTGTAAATTCCAATATTTCCTGAGTAGTGTTTTTAAGTTTTATATGTAAAGTTATAAAATCTCAACTAACAAAAGAGAGGCACCCTGGTGAGAAAGAGTGAGAGACTATTACCTTTCCTGTCAAAATAGAAGTTACACCTAGCGTTGCCAGATAACATATACAGTGCCTAGATACATTTGAAACATAACCAAGGAATAACTTTTCGTAAGTGTACTCCATGTACTCCAAATAGTGCATGAGATATAATTATGCTAAGACATGATCATAACATATAAATACATGTAAAATACAAATGTATCTGGGTATCCTGTGTTTTTATTTGCTTAACTTAGGGACTGTTGTTGACTTTGAAAATGACAAAAAGATCACCAAAATTGCTCTATGCTTCACCTTCTATAAATCATAGAGCAACATACAGCAATGCCAGTAAGAGTTCCAGAAAAACTTCCTAGGTAAATGTTCTTATAATGCTAAAGATGGAGAGAGAAGTAGTTAACGGTGATAATCTAACGTTTAGTTTAACTGAATATTGTCAGTGACCTTCTGATTTACTTAATAAGCAATTTTTTTTTTCTTTTTCTTATAGGCTTCACATTGATTTTAAATGTAATCAACAAAAAAGACAAGAACAGTCATTTTTCTCAACTTACCAGAATGTAGGATGGCCTGGTTTTTCTCATTTTAAAAATTCTTTTAGGTTTAAATTTATTTGGAATTAGTAACTATTTTCCAAGACCTTACCTTCTTTTAAATTCAGAAGACGTGCATTTCAATATTGCCCGCTAAAAGAAACAAGTTGAAGCTCTCTAAGATTTGCCCCTTTTGGGTCTCCCAGAAGACACCTTTTTTCATCTATAATAGGAACATATGGTAAAACTTCTGGTTTACTTTTGCTGTCCATTGGACAGCCTTTCACTATCATGTTCACATAGCAGATGATACATAGAATTTACCCCTCTTGGGGCAGAATTGTGCCTTCTTCCTCAAACCACTCATCACTTCCAGACTCCTAAACTTAACTCCAACGCTTCCAGAAATCAAGGCAATTTTGACAACTGGATCCTCTTAGGCAAGCAACCTATGGCACGAAAATTTTAATAAATTCAGAAAACCTGAAATAGAAATTTGCTAGGACTACTGTTAAAAAGTACCAGAGACTTGGTGGTGTAAAAAACAAAATTCGCTTTCTTACAGTTCTGGATGCTGGAAGCAGATCAAAGTGTCAGAAAAGTTTGTTCTTTTTTGATGGCTATGAGGAAAGGGTCTGTTTCAGGCCTCTCTCCTTGACTTGTAGATGGCCCTCTTCTTCCTACATCTTTACAAGTCTTATATCTTCTTCCTACATCTTTACAAGTCTTATATCTTCTTCCTACATCTTTACAAGTCTTCCTTCTGTACATGTCTGTGTCTGGATTTTCTTTCTTATGAGAACACCAGTCATTTTGGAGTAGTGCCCGTTCCCTGTGACACCTAATCTTTAAAGACACTATCTGCAAATCTAGTCACATTCTGACATCTGAGGGTTAGGACTCCAACATATGAATTTTTGTGGGGAAGCAATTCATCTCACACATCTGGTAACATCGAACCATTTACAAAATTACTTTAGGATAATGGAGTCAAGGAAAGAAGGGGTCTAAAACCACAGGTTAAAGCTTTAAATAGTGAAAGACAAACAGGTAGAAAGCTCAGATAAGCAAGGGCATGAAGAAAAACCGCAGTGTTTGATTGTTGGCAAAGAATGACAAATACATTAACACTGGATCACATCTCCTTCCTCCATTTTGAGGATTCTTCTCCATATTAAAATATAATTTCCCAGAACATCTGTCCCTGGAACTATAGCTCCTTTTTTCTCCTGCCCATGCCATACACCTGCTTCTGTTTCCTCCTAAAGTTTGGGAACCATGCATTTATCAAGGGTACTGAAAACCTTCCAGACTGTTCTGAAATAGTTCTACATCTCTTCTAAGAATGAGTAGGACACTCAACATTCATCTCCACACTGGTGATGGCAATGCGGATTCAATATTGGCATTTTGAACCAGTAAAAAAGAAACTCACTTTCTCTATTGAAGAATTCATAGCATGTAGTATCACATTTAAAGATGTATACAATCAAACTCTTCCTCCTACATTAATTAGTACATCTATCGTTATGTGAGTAATTTTTTTTCTTTAACTTATATTTTAAGTTCTGAAATACATGTACAGGATGCGCAGGTTTGTTACATAGGTAAATTTGTGCCATGGTGTTTTGCTGCACAGATCAACCCATCACCTAGATATTAAGCCCAGCATCCATTAGCTATTCTTCCTGATGCTCTCCCTACCCCCACCCACCCCAACAGGTCCCAGTGTGTGTTTTTCCCCTTCATGTGTCTATGTGTTCTCATCATTCAACTCCCACTTAAGTGAGAACATGTGGTGTTTAGTTTTCTTTTCCAGCATTAGTTTGCTGAGGATGATGGCTTCCAGCTCCATTCATGTCCCTGCAAAGGACATGATCGCATTCCTTTTTATGGCTGCATAGTATTCCATGGTAAATATGTACCACATTTTGTTTATCTAGTATGTTATTGATGGGCATTAGGGTGAGTTCTTGTCTTTGCTATTGTGAACAGTGCTGCAGTGAACATACATGTGCATGTATCTTTATAATAGAATGATCTATATTCCTTTGGGTATATACCCAGTAATGAGATTGCTGAGTCAAATGGTATATCTGTTTTTAGGTCTTTGAGGAATCATCACATTGTCTTCCACAATGGCTTAACTAATTTACACTCCCACCAACAGTGTAAAAGTATTCCTTTTTCTCTGCAATTTCACCAGCATCTGTCGTATCTTGACTTTTTAATAATCGACATTCTGACTGGCATGAGATGGTATCTCATTGTAGTTTTGATTTGCATTTATCTAATGATGGTATCTCATTGTAGTTTTGATTTGCATTTATCTAATGATCAGTGATGTTGAGATTTTTTTCATATGTTTGTTGGCCACGTGAATGTATTATCTTGAGAGGTGTCTGTTCATGTACTTTGCCCACTTTTTAATGGGGCTGATTGTCTTTTTCTTGTAAATTTGTTTAAGTTACTTGTAGATTGTGGATATTAGAGTTCTGTCAGAAAGATCGATTGCAAAAATTTTCTCCCATTCTATAGGTTGTCTGTTCAATCGGATGATAATTTTTGCTGTGCAGAAATTCTGTAGTTTAATTAGATTCCATTTGTCAACTTTTGCTTTTGTTGCAATTGCTTTTGATATTTTCACCATGAAATCCTTGCCCATGCTTATGTCTGGAATGGTGTTGTCTAGATTTTCTTCTAGGGTTTGTATAGTTTTGGGTTTTACATTTAAGTCTTTAATCCATCTTGAGTTAATTTTTTTATAGTGTAAAAGGAAGGGATCCACTTTCAATTTTCTGCATATGGCTCGCCAGTTCTCCCAGCATCATTTATTAAATATGGAATCTTTTCCCCATTGCTTGTTTTTGTTAGGTTTGTCAAAGAACAGATGGTTGTAGGTGTGCAGTCTTATTTCTGAGTTCTTTATTCTGTTCCATTGGTCTGTGTGTCTGCTTTTATACTACTACCGTGCTGTTTTGGTTACTGTGGCCTTGTAGTGTAGTTTGAAGTTGGATAGTCTCCAGCTTTGTTCTTTTTGCATAGGATTGTCTTGGTTATTCAGGCTCTTTTTTGGTTTTATATAAATTTTAAAATAGTTTTTTCTACTTTTGTGAAGAATGTTAATGGTAGTTTAATGGGAATAGCATTGAGTCTGTCAATTACTTTGGGCAATATGACCATTTTCACAATATTGATTCTTCCTATCCATAATCATGAAATGTTCTTCAGTTTGCTTGTGTCCTCTCTTATTTCCTTGAGCAGTGGTTTGTAGTTCTCCTTGAAGAGGTCCTACACTTCCCTTGTTAGCTGTATTCTTAAGTATTTTATTCTTTTTGTAGCCATTGTAAATGGGAATTGATTCATGATTTGGCTCTCTGCTTGCCTGTTGTTGGTGTATAGGAATGGTAGCAATTTTTCCACATTGATTTTATATCCTAAGACTTTGCTGAAGCTGCTTATCAGCTTAAGAAGTTTTAGACTGAGACAATGTGGTTTTCTAGATATAGGATCATATCATCTGCAAAAAAAGGTATTTTGACTTCCTTTCTTCCTATTTCATACCCTTTATTTCATTCTCTTGCCTGATTGCCCTGGCCAGGACTTCCAATACTACGTTGAATAGGAGTGATGAGAGAGGGCATTCTTGTCTTGTGCTGGTGTTCAACAAGAATGCTTCCAGCTTTGCCCATTCAGTGTGATGTTAACTGTGGATTTGTCATATATGGCTCTTATCATTTTGAGGTATGTTCCTTTAATACATAGTTTATTTAGATTTTTTGACATGAAGGGATATTGAATTTTATTGAATGCCTTTTCTGTGTCTATTACGATAATCATGTGGTTTTTATCTTTAGTTCTGCTTATTTGGTGAATTATATTTATTAATTTGTGTATATTGAATCAACCTTGCATCCCAGGGATGAAGCCAACTTGATCACGGTGGATAAACTTTTTGATACGCTGCTGGATTTGGTTTGCCAGAATTTTATGAAGAATTTTTGCATCAGTGTTAATCACAAATATTGGCCTGAAGTTTACATTTTTTGTTGTATCTCTGCCAGGTTTGGTGTCAGGATGATGCTGGCCACATAAAATGAGTTAGGAAGGAGCCCCTCCTTTTCCATTGTTTGGAATAGTTCTGGTAGAAATAGTACCAGTTCTTTTTTGTACCTCTAGTAGAATTCAGCTCTAAATCTGTCCTGTCCTGGGATTTGTTGTTGTTGTTGTTGTGAGGCTATTTATTACTGTCTCAGTTTTAGAATTCCTTATTGTTGTATTCATGGATTCAATTTCTTACTTGTTCAGTTTGGGGAGGGTGCATGCATCCAGGAATTTGTCTATTTCTTCTAGATTTTCTAGTTTATGTGCATAGAGTTGTTTATAGTATTCTCTAATGGTTGTTTGTATTTATTTGGGGTTGGGGCAATATCCCTCTTATCATTTTTCATTGTATCTATTCGAGCCTTCTCTCTTTTCTTCATTAGTCTAGCTAGCAGCTTATCTATTTTATTAATTGTTTCAAAAAAAACCAACTCCTGGATTCATTGATTTTTTAAAGGTATTTTGTGCTTCTATCTCCTTCAGTTCCACTCTGATCTTGGTTATTTCTTGTCTTCTGCTAGCTTCTGGGTTTGTTTGCTCTTGGTTCTCTACTTCTTTTAGTTGTGATGTTAAGTTTTTGATTTGAGATCTTTCTAGCTTTTTGATGTGGGTATTTAGTGCTGTAAATTTCCATCTTAATATTGTTTTAGCTGTGACCCAGAGATTCTGGTATGTTGTCTCTTTGTTCTCATTAGTTTCAAAGAACTTCCTGATTTCTGCCTTAATTTCATTATTTACACAGGAGTCAATCAAGAGCAGGTTGTTCAATTTCCATGTAGTTGTGTGGTTTTGAGTGAGTTTCTTAACCTTGAGTTCTACTTTGATTGCTCTGTGGCCTGAGACATGTATGACTTCAGTTCTTTTGCACTTGCTGAGGAGTGTTTTACTTCTGACTATGTTATCAATTTTAGAGTAAGTGTCATGTGGCAATGAGAAGAAGTGTATATTCTGTTGTTTTGGAGTACAGAGTTCTGCAGATATCTATCAGGACCACTTGATCCAGAGCTGTGTTCAGGTCCTGAATATCTTTGTTAATTTTCTGTCTTCTGGTGGCATGGGCTTATAAGGGGGTCTCCTGATCTGTGGGTTGCAAAGATCCATGGGAACAGCATGGTTTCCTGAGTGGGGCCACATAGTTACTCTATGTGAGTAATTTTCTTTAGGCTTTATTAAACACAATTTTATCCATTAGAAAATTCATAAGGTTTGCCTTAATTAGCTCTGAAGAATACATATTTTGCTTTGGGAAAAAAATATTTGCAATTTATTCAAAGTAAAAAGTATGGATTATATTTTTAGGAACTGGAGAATATTCCCTATTGTTTTTGTATCTATAACATTCTAAGGGAAAGTTGAAACTTTTGATTAGCTACTGAGAAACATAAAATACTCTATGAAGGAGAACCTTTCTGCTTTTTATAATATTTTTCATGGTATATTACACATAGGTGCACTTAGCAGTATGTTTAGAAAACCACTTCTGCCGAATTAAGAAATGCTGTTTGAAAGCAACCTGCTATAAAAACAACAACAGCAACAAAAACATTCTGGCAAATTTGTCGCTTTTAAAGACAAAATGAAGGAAACTTACTGAATTGGTTTAATTTTCCTACATTTGTACCTACGGTTGAAAAAAACTGAAAATAAGGTCAGATTTTATATACTTAGACATGCCTGCCAGCTTTCATTATTCTTCTCAAGACGGGCCTTTTTCTTCAGGTGGTACATGCATTTTTAAAAGGTAGTATTAGAACAACTAGATACATCAATAGACAAATACTGGCCACAGAGTTTTGATCATTTTTTAAAAATTGAGACTATTTTACTTTTTCCCTCCATGACAAAAGTAACACTTGATCTGTATAGAGAATTGTAGAAAGTCCATGAAAAGGAGCAACAACAAAAAATTAATCAGTTCCATTACTCAAAGATAAAAATTTTGACGTATTTTATCACTAGTGAAAATTATATTTTTAGTGATGATATTGCCAAAATATTTTGTGCATCTGTTGCTGTCTGTAGTAAAAGGAAAAAATAAAAAGAGCTGGTGTATGAATAGGAAACAGCTATTAGCAAAGTAATGAATGTCTGGTATCCTGTTTGCTGTGTCAAGATGAAGAATAATTATTGGCTTAGCTAAGAATCTCAATTTTGATGATAAATTTGTTAAGTGAAATGTTGAGTGTGTTTTTATGTTGCTGGCCCATGGAATTTAAGTAGAGAATCATTACCAGTAGTTAGAAATAATTAGACAGGTTCAGGGAAAGCTCTGTTTTAATAAGTAACAACAATCCATGCAGAGGTAATCACCACACTATTAATTTTCAGAGAAAAAGAGCTCAGTTCTTCTTGCTAAATTGAACCAGGGGTATTGGGAGTCAGAAAACTGGTTATGCAAAATAAAACAGAACTTTGAAAAGAGGGAACACGTAAAAACTGGAGTTAAACTGGACGCAGTGGCTCATACATGTAATCTCAGTGCTTTGGGCGGCCAAGGTAGGAGGATTGCTTAAGACTAGGTGTTCAAGATCAGTCTTGGCAACATAGTGAGAACTCATCTCGACAATAAATAAATAAATAAACAAACAAATAAATAAATAACCGAAAATAAAAACCGAGGTCAGATTACCAGGTGTTTGGAATAGGGGCAGATTCAACAAATGAGGGAGAAGGTTGAGAGTGCAGGGGATCAGAAATAGCTTCCTTATCTATGTCTGAAACCACAATAGACATTTAGGCCCCAATGGGGAAAGGCTAGAGGGCCTTAAAGACAGAGTTACTTTTTGCCTTGTCTCCTATCTCATTAAACTCTCACTCTCAGGTTTCGTCATAGGCTTCTTCTACCTACACTTTACAAGGTTGTGTTGTTTCCTAACAACAGCTCCATACTTCTCAGGAGTAACTCTTCAATATAGTTCAGTGACTTACCTCAGTGTTAATCTCTCCACAGTGAATATCCCAGAGGATAACATTCTTGTTTACTTTTGTTTCATCTTTTCTACCTTTCTTCTTTTATTACTGTACAGCAAAAGTAAATCTACACTGTCCAGGCTGACCTCAACCAAAAAGCTTACCATATTATCATTAAATGGAGAAGATACGTGTTTGAAAAGCATGTGAGATATAAGAAGCTGATAGAGGGCTCTACTTCAGATTCTAGTGATGACACAATCAAACTTGATTTGGATTTGGAAAACAGAGAATATTCAAATGTTAGGGAAGGTGAAGATGATTTAGACATTTCATTTAGAGTTCTTTTCCTCGAGATTGAATTTCTTAAAGGAATTCATTTCTCAGAGTCATTTTTTGGGAGATGGGAGAGTAGAACAGGTTATGTTTTTCTTTCTTCACTATCCAGTGGTGTGTATCATCTAAATAACAAAAATTATAAACTCAAAAGTTTTGTCACTGTGTTGTATAAGCAATACCAGATCATTACCTGGAATACTGAGAACTGAGGAAGACTTCTTTCCTCTGTCATATTCTTCTAAGATCAGAGGTTGGCAAACTACAGTCTGTTGCCTGGCTGCTTGCCTTTTTGGAAATAAAATTTTATTTTAGGCTGGTCATGGTGACTCATGCCTGTAATCGCAGCACTGTGGGAGGCCAAGACTGATGGGGTTTTGCCATGTTGCCCAGGCTGGTCTCAAGTTCCTGAACTCAAGGAGTTCATCTCTACAAAAAATACAAAAATTAGCTGGATGTGGTGGTGCAACTCTGTAGTCCCAGCTACTCGGGAAGCGGAGGTGGGACGACCGCTTGAGCCTGGGAGATTCAGTTTGCATAGAGATGTGATTGTGCCACTGCACTCAGGCCTGGGGGATAGAGTGAGACCCTCTCTCAAACAAAACCAAAACAGACAAAATCTATTTTAGGACAGCCACTCCTATTCATTTTTGTATTCTCTATGTTTGCTTTTGTATTACAAGAGCAAAGTGAAACAGAGACCAAAAGACCAACAAGGTATTACTCTGGTTCTTTACAGAAACACACATGCACACACACACTCACACACACACACACACTCACACACACACAGCCTCTGTCCTTGATCTTCACTGTTCAGTAGAACTTTTCATGATGGTGGGAATACTCCGTATCTGTGCTGTCCAATACAGTAGTCACTGGCTACATGTGGCTATTTAAATTCAATTTCAAATTAATTAAAATTACATTAAATCAACAAATTATTCTTTGGTACAAAAGTAATTGCAGTTTTTGCCATTACTTTTAATAGTTGCTCAGTCACTGGTGGCTATATGATTAAGAAACTTTTAAAATTTAACATATTTTACTTTAGTATTACTACTTTTGTTCAGTTTTATGTATTTGCAATATTTCATTATTCCCCATTGACTTTTGGTTTGTTTGGAAGTATGCCATATAAATTTCCAAAGAGATTGTATCTTCTAAGCTCCCTCTCTGCTTTTTGTTAAATGAACTTAATTGCCCTCTGGTCAGAAGTTGGTTTGACCAGTATAAATTTTCTGAAATTGAAGGATAGCTTTAAATCTGAGCACATGGCCAAGTTTTGCAAATGTCTTTCCATATGAACTTGAAGAGAATGTTTTCTGATCAGTCTAATGTTTATTATCCATATATTATTTTAGGCTTTATAATTTGACATTCAAATAACATCATCATAGATTTTTGGGTTGCTTGATCCATAGTTTACTGAGAGATACATGTTTAAAATTTCCATAAGAAACACGGCTTTGACCATTTATTTTTGTAGTTATGTTAAATTTGTCATTACATATTTTGAAACTATGTTATTAAATAACTGCAAGTTTATAACTACCAGATCATCCTATTGCAACCTTTATGTTTATGAAGTGCCTTAGTATTTCCAGTATTGATTTTTGCCTCAAATTTTATTTTTTCATGATATTAATATAACTACATATCTTTCTTTTGGATAGATAGTATTCCCTTTATGTTTTGCAGCCCTTTGATTTCAAAATTTCTTCTTATATTTTAGTTATCAATAGCATAAAAAGCATATGACAGAATTTTATTTTTTAAATTCCAGCTTGAATTATTTAAAAAAAAATAGAGGGTCTTGCTATGTTGACTAGGATAATCTCAAACTCCTGACCTCAACCTCCTGCCTCAGTCTCCCAAAGTGCGGGATGACAAGTGTGAGCAACCATGCCTGGCCATTGAAAATCTGCTTTTTAATTGAATAGTTTAGTCCACTTATATTTATCATGATTGATATGATTGGTAATTGGATTCATTACTCCTATTTTATCACAGGCTTTTAACTAAGCAAACTCGTTTTTTCTTTGTTTCTTTCACTAGCATGTTTCTTGACTTATTTTTCCCTTTTAATCATTCTACTTTTTTACTTGTTTTGAAGTTAAGTGTTGTATGTCATTAATTTATGGTTTCTGGCTCTTTTTAAAAATTATAACTAAATTAGCAAAATCTAAAATTAAACCGTTTCTATCTTCTTCTTGAAAATCAATGATCTTAGAATACTTTAAGACCCATTAGCCTGTCTCATATTAAATGCTATCATATGCTATGATTTCAAGTATGTTTCAAGAAATATTTTAGTCTGATTTTTGACCTCTAATATATGTTAAACATAATTATTATTTCTATTACATTCAGTGTTTGTTTAGATTTACCCCATATTAACCAAAGTTTTTGCTCAATATTCTTTTTTTAATCAGGTGTCATATTTCTGACCTGAACTATATTACCTGGTTTTTCTTTTGTCCTTACTACCAAAATCTAATTTTGCTATATATAGAATTCTATATTCCCTGATATTTTATCTTAGCACATGGGAGCTATGATTCTATTGTCTTCTATTTTTATTGTCACTGAGAAGTCTCTCATCTTTCAGATTGCAATTCTTTTGTAGTTGATCTCTCATTTCTCTTTGGCTTGTCTGAAGAAATATTTTCTTTGGTGATCTCTTATGTGTCTTCCTGTGATTTCTTGGAAATCTCAGAGCTAAGAATTGTTTTCTTTGAATAACTGTGAAAATACTTATAGCCATTTTCTCTTTTAATAGGACCTTTTCCCCATTCTTTCTCCTTTCCTCCCTCTGAACTTCATTTAGGTATATGATATTTTCTTTTATTTTTATCATCCCTATATACCAACCCTTTCATATATACTCCATGTCTTTGTCTCTTCTGTGTTACATGCAGGATAATTTCTTTGACTCTTTCTTCCAATGAACTAATTCTTTCTTCAGCTGAATCTAATCATCTGTTTAATCCAGGAGTTATTTATTAAAAGTACCAGAGTGTCAACTTGTCTGTCAGGCTCCTGGCTCCTGTGGTCTCTGTTGCCACCATGCTATTTTGCCATTGTAGCATGAAAGCAGCCATAGATGATAGATAAACAAATGAGCATGACTGTATTTAATAAAACAGATTTACAAAAACAGGCAGCTAGCCCATGGGCCATAGTTTGCTGACACCTACTTTAATCTATCGATTGAGTTTTAAAAATTATTTTCCAATTTTAGAGTTATTATTTTTTAAATCTGTTTTTATATTTATAATCTATATCTTGTGCATGTTTTTATCTCTTTTATATTTTAAACATATTAAATGATATTAAATGTAATGGTCTTGTATCTTGTTTTCTGGTAGTTCTAATATCTAAATTCATTTATTTATATTAATTAATGTATTTTTTTGAGACAAGGTCTCTCTCTGTTGCCCTGGCTAGAGTACAGTGATACCATCACAGCTCAGTTCAGCCTCAACCTTGAGGACTCAAGCAATCCTCCCACCTCAGCCTCCCATATAGCTGGGACTACAGGTTTGTGCCACCATGTCTGGCTAACTGAAAAAAAATTTCTAGAGAAAGGGTCTTGCTATATTGGCCAGGCTGGTCATGAACTCCTAGGCTCAAGTGATCCTCCCATCTCAGCCTCCAAAGTGTTAAGATTATAGATGTGAGACACTGCATACAATCTACATTTATTCTTAAATATCATTTTCTACTGTGTGTTGTTTCTACAGGCTTACACTCATGGTTCCTTACTCATTTTTGTACCTTGTAATTTTGATTGTGTTACTTTTCTTTAAAATGAAGTTTAATGACGCCTGTTGTAAGTTATATGATTCCAGAGAAGATTTACATTTTCTTCTCTGCTTGACTGAGAGACTACCTACCAGTAAACATTTTAAGTTTATCCTTAGAAGTTGATTTTACAACACACAGATAGTATTAATTCATATTGCAAACATGTATTATTTATGTCGCCAATCACAAGAAATATGTTTTCCACATACATAACAAGCCTCCTGTGGTGGACATGAAAATGTCCCACTCATATATATTCTGCTGCAGAGAATATAATGGACTGATGGTCTCATATGTGATCCTTTTGAATTTGCCACTGCATTTACACGGAAGACGTGCTTCTACAGACTGCTCCCAGTCAGTGTCTGAGCTTAGTGTGAATACTAACGTCGGTCTATTTATATAAGATATGGGACCTCTTTAAATGGGAACTTGAGATCTAGGATTCTTTATTGGTTTAGTCAAAATTTTCTTGGACTGTTCACTAGTCTAAAACTCTTTCTACCTAATCCTTGTGCCTTGCTTCTCTTGTACCAATGTTAGACCTGCATCATTCTGAAGTGTCTCCTTGCCTTCTCTAGCTTCCACTATTTTAAGAGATATTTCTCCCATTGAAATTCGTGTACATGAAAATATTAGATGCAAGATCATTTTATGAGTGCGTATACATCTATATGTGCACTACTTGCAGCTAGTGTTTTGCCTAGGAGCAAAACATTTATAAATCCTACTGTTTTCAAACAAAAGAATCTTAATCTACTTCAATTCAACCTGTTTGTAAAGTTTATGGCTTTGTATATTACTGACAGTGTAGAAGATCTGGACCTCAGATGCTTGTCAGGGAATAGAACTGATACTTAATACCCATCAAATCCAGTTGATTGACCAAGCATCTAAAATCTACTTGTTCTTCTAAAAAGCATTACAGTGTGGCTTATCTTAAACTACAATGTTAGCCATCTGCTACAGATGTGGACCTCATTATTTCTCTGCAACTCATCAAACACCACCATACCTCATCCCCCCACTTTTAGTTTCTCTTTTTTCTGAATTTACTTTGACATATACGGACGAACTTTTTCAAAAACTCTCATGTAAAATGTGTACTTGTCTCTAAGAAATGTATGCTGTTGAGGATGTTCTTATATTGATAACATGATATCAAATGTGACCTATAAGATAATTTTTTCTTTTATGTCATTTTCAGGATTTGTGCTTCACTTAAGAGACTAATTAATTGTATCTGATTATTACATTGAGTTGTGGAATGGGTCATCTTTATTATACTGACTGCTGAAAAATTGAGTTAGATTTGAGACTTATGTGTAATTTTGTTCATTAATATCTCTCTTGGATTTATTTTATTTTCTTTTTTATTTCCTGTATGTGTGTATGTGTGTGTATTAGTTTATTTTCACACTGCTATAAAGAAGTGTCCAAGACCAGGTAATATATGAAGGAAAGAGGTTTAGTTGACTCACAGTTTTACATGACTGAGGAGGCCTCAGGGGACTTACAGTCATGGCAGAAGGCAAGAGAGAAGGAAAGGCATGTCTCACATGGCAGCAGGCAAGAGAGAGCAAATGAGCCAAGGGGGAACAGCCCTTTATAAAACCATTAGATCTCATAAGAATTCACTCACTATCATGAAAGAGCATGGGCGAAACAGCCCCCATGATCTAATCACCTCTCACCAGACTGTTGACACGTGGGGATTACAATTTGAGATGAGATTTGGGTAGGGACACAGAGCCAAACCATATCAATAGGCATGGATGTGTTTGTGTGTATTTTTATGTATTGCTGAGTAGCATTATGGTGTGTGCCCATAGCATAATTTGTTTATCTGTTCACCTGTTAATGAACATTTTTTTACCCTAACAGTATATATATTTATTTATGTTACAATCTTTATTGGTAAGTATTCTGGTCTAAAATCTGTCCTTTTCTTTCCATTGAGATTACACCATAAACATTTATCTGTGTGGTTATGTAGTGCTCATAATAATTACCTTTATAATTGGATTATATTCCTTCAAATGAGCTCACCAACATTTACTTTGACTGTTTATATGAATGAGACAGAGTCAAAAATATCAAATATAAGCATCCAAAACCTCCCCCCACCCCCCGCTTTTTTTTTAGTTTCTTCAGGCCATTTTGCTTGATGATTTCTGACCTCTTTCTATGATGATCCCAGTGCATAGTGGCCAGGAAACTGGGAGGGGCGAGAAAGTAGAGTTAGGAAAAGAAAGGGAAAGGAAAGCCATACAGGAGAACTGGCTAAAGTTTGCTAAAGTTTTATCAAGGGGAGAGAGACAAGAAATACTAGAGTTAGCTGCCTGTGATGTGGGATTTGCAAAGAGAAGTAGAACAAATACTAAAGATATTTGTTGTTTGTGTGTAGGGTAAATTCTTTCTTTGTCCTCCCTCAAGAATGCATTCAGAAATAGTATACATGATTCAGCAAAGCCTTTGAAATCCAAACTGAGTTTCTTCAGGAAATAACAAAAATACCTAATAAAAGCATAGCTATATTTGGTTTACATTTTTGTCTGTTTTGGTTTTTTTCATTATTTAGCTATTTTAAGTAAAACCTTAACAAAAGTAATGGAAACATTTTTAAGACTCTTATTTGTGCTTTAAGTAATAAAGTAGAAAATACTATCTTAAAGTTGAATATGAGGAAGTGTGGCAGAGTTCTTGTTTTATCTGAAACAGATATATTAACAATGCCATCAAGAATAGGATAGAGATAAATTTAATTAAGATAAATTCAGTAGATTCAGAAGCCAAAACAACCAAAATAATCAGTATGCAATCAGTGAAAAGTTATACTTTAGTCACATATGCTATGCAAAATACCTGACGTAATTAAAAGGCAATATAATCTTCAAGATAATAGCAAATATCAGTGCAGAGTTAATTTATATGTAACATTTTTATAGTTTATATACTTAAAAATCATCTTAAAGTGAACTATGAGGAAGAAAGCAAAAAATAATGATCATTTGAAGTATCTCACTTCTAGAGAGCCAGAGAAGTTTAAAGAATTTTTTGAGTGTTATAGTTGTTGACAAAAAAAATGTCAAACTCTGTAAAATATTTAAAGAGTTTTATTCTGAGCTAAATATGAGTGACCATGGCCCAGGGTACAACCTCAAGAGGTCCTGAGAATATGTGCCCAAAATAGTCAGGTTACAGTTTGATTTTATACATTTTAGTGTGTCCGAAGTTACAGGGAAATATATAAATCAACACACATAAGGCACACATTGATTTGACCTAGAACTGTGGGACATCTGGAAGTAGGAAAAGAGGTGTGGATGGTGGGTATTACAGGTGATAGGTGGATACAAAGATTCTCTGACTGACAAATGGTTAAAAGAGTTAAGCACTCCCCTCAAAAAGAAAGATAAGGAGCATTGTGGAAGCCAAGATTCTTCTCATGTAAACAAAGCCTGTAAGTAGCAGACTTCAGAGAGAATAGATGGTCAATGTAAATGTCTCTTTTTATTTTTATTTTTTGAGACAGAGTCTTGCTCTGTTGCCTAGGCTAGAGTGCAGTGGCGCAATCTCAGTTCACTGCAACCTCCGCCTACCAGGTTCAAGCGATTCTCCTACCTCAGGCTCCCAAGTAGCTTGGACTGCAGGTGTCTGCCACCGCACCCAGCAAATTTTTGTATTTTTAGTAGAGATGGAGTTTCACCATCTTGGCCAGGCTGGTTTCAAACTCCCAATCTCGTATAGTGTACTATACTATATTAATCATGTATACTATACTCACAGGCCTTGGCCTCCCAAAGTGCTAGGATTACAGGTGTGAGCAACCATGCCCGGCCTGTAAATGTCTCTTTTCAGAACTTAAAAGGTATCAGACTTGGAAAAGACCTAGAAAAGGGAGGAGATTCTCTACAGAATACAAATTTTACCCACAAGAAACAGCTTTACAGAGATATTTCAAACTATGTCAAAGAAATATATTTTGGGGTAAAATATTTGTATTGCCTTCAGGGCCTGCTATCTGTTGTGTGATGCAGTACAGGAAACAGGTTGGAATTTGGTAGCTTTTTGCTACAAAGAGTCTGTTCTGTCAGTCTTAGGATCTGTATTTTAATGTTAATGTTGATCTGTTGTGCCTAAACACCACAGGGAGAGGGTATCAATGAGGCACGATCTCCCTTCCCATCATGGCCTGAACTAGTTTTTCAGGTTTCTTTGGGATCCCTTTGGTCAGTTGGTTGGGAGGCTTATTATTTTATTTTTGGTTTACATAGTTATGCCTCTTTTTAACTGGTGAGGAATGTTTTTAGAGGTCACTAAGTACAGGGCAGATGTTGACAAAACATATAGAAATATTAACAAGAGAAATTGGAGTTAAGAAGGATGCCTTTTTGGTCACAGATGTGATCAGGATGGGCATCGACCTGAAAGGAAGATCATGGGCTCTGCATATCTGAGGATATTTTAAATGTAAGGCGCCATCACTTCCTTGGATGGGTAAAATGTAGTTTGCCTGGATAGAAAGGTCCATATCAGATGGTCTTTGGAGATCTGTGCTAGCTTTAGAACTCTCCAAATCATTTCAGTCACTAAGTTAAAAATAAAATAATATTTATATGAATTCTGACTAAGCAGTCAATCAACAAGTTCATGACAAGTATTCTTGTGATTGGTGGAGATGGAGTCAGTCAGTATACACTTTCACTATTCTAGCTTTCTCAGAAGCAGAATTGGGTACATATTTATATTGACCTTGACTTTGCTGTTGAATAAAATCATCTAGGAATACATAATGTATTTACTAATGTAGAAAATTTATAGCATTCTCATTCAAATTTCTAGCCACAGTGTTTTAAACTCATCTAGCATCAGTATCTTTCACCAAATCTTGATTACTAGGAAGGTGGTTACTACGCCCTTTACAATATAATAGTGACTAGTAAATTTAGTAGACAGAGTTCAGAGGTGATAAAATTGTTCTCTTTACTATATATATTGCAGAATTTTTTATCTTTTAACAATAATTTTTTAATGAAAATAAAATTAAATTATAAAAATAGAAGCAAAGGCAAGCATTCAATAATATTAAGTGACATTAAGTAAGCCTTTTGTATAGTTACCTGACTAGAAGTGTGTAATTCTTTGCTAGCACTGAATATTTCTTACTCTACCAGGAAGGTGATGTTTCTGCACAGTTTTAATGCACTTATTTATACATTAGAGATGTTTATTAAATTTTTGATAAACAAAAATAAAATTAGTTTCATTAAACCTGTACTTACAAAATGAACATAAAACACACAAAGACATCCAAAACAAAAGATTGCTCCAGCAATTGATAGCAAGAAGTCAATTACATTGATTTTCATTTTCGTGATTTCAGATCAATTTCCAATGTTCCTTTTTTTTTTTCTTAATTTAATCTTAGTCACTAGGTAGACACAGCCTTAAATTATAATTCTTCCATTTAAAGGATTCACGACATTTTAGCAATTGAGATGCCTGAATTAGCAAAGTGTAATTGCAGATTTTAGGATTAATTCTAGAGTTTAAAAGCTAAACTTAAGCATGGATCGGTGTTTCCCACTAAAGAGTGACACTCTTTTGCCATTCAGTTTTCCAACTGATGGAGAGTGACTATTGCAGATAATGTTTCTGCATTTAAACCCGTAAGAATTATTGTGAAAGCAAGCAGAACTCATGAGAGACCAGGGGGTTGGAGTGAAAGAACCCTTGCAGTGAAAGGAATCAAGGATTGTCTTTAGAACCCATGCTACCTGAGCAACCAGGTCAAAAAAGCTTCCTCTAATGAAGATCCATCCATTACCATGACATGCAAGCTCTGGCTGTAGATCACTTTCATGGTCTCCAAAGAAGCTGAGCAGTTATCAGTAACATTCAAAAATCCACTGGAAAGTCATTCATTTCACTTTATGGTCCTAATTAGCCATTTGTATAGTTCTATAATTAAATATGTTCCTTTCTCATCAAGTTTTTCACTTTAGTAATGATACCACTGTGCCACAAACAGGCCCCATGCTGCTGGGTTTGGGACTTATTCATAGCATTTAATTGGTCACCCAGTGGTTAGCCAATAACCCCTTCTATGGGAAGCAACACTCTGAATGCTGTTAATGGGCTGGAGGCACAGTGATTGCCTCCTGGTACCCAGCAGTACTGGGAATAAAGCAATTTCCTCCACTGTGTTGTGTGCCCAATAGCTAATCCTTTCCACTCCTGAAATGCACACTATTTGGTTATAAGTATTTGTGCTGGCTTACTTACCGCTGGGTTGTTAATAGGCAGTGATTCTTCAATGCTCCTTCAGTGAAGTTACAGTCTGCTTGCTGACTGCTAATTAAAACAAGTTTGCTCTCTAAGACTGCGACTAAAAGGTAGCAAGGTCATCTTATTTAATGCAATAACCTTTTATTTAACAATGTTGATACACTAGTCATATGTGCACATTTTGCAAACTGGCAAGTCTATTATTGTTTGCTTCAAAAGGACAAAATTGAGCTGCTGACTAGTCTGCTTTCCTTTGAAGTAGAATTGCTAAAAATCCCCAGTTCAAGCCTCTGTTACACAGTTGAAACACAAGGCTTGCTGCAGGATTCTATTTACGGTATTTGGGCTTCTGAAAACAAATAGAAAAAAGTCATCTGTACTAACCACAAATGCCTAAGCTATTAAAGTAATACTTGGATTCTATTCTCATGTGTTTTGTTTTAATTATAGTTTGACATATGAAAGGGCATTATAGAGTCTATAACTTAGAAAGTAAAACAATCGGTAGATGGCACTTCCTAACCGCCTGCTTGGTGTAAATACACATGATGAAGTCTCAGAAATGGGATTCTGGACAATAAAATAAAATAAAAATTGGAGTGACCTGTAATAGAGACAATCATATTTTGGCTTGTATAATGCCCAGATATTTTAATGTCACGTCTCATAAAGATCTGGGGAAAAATCTAATTTGCTGAATTTTTGATGTGCATTTCTTCCTTAACATTCCTGAGATTTACCTCCAATGATGACAAAAAAAGCAACGCAATATACTTTGTAAGACAGCATGGTACTTCCTCTTACCTTAGGCCCTTTTCAGAGAGTCAAGAATGTCAAACTTAATTATTCAGTGGCCTCAAAGTTTTCCTAACTCAAACATTATTATTCTAGAAAATATAGTTCTATCTTTCAACCATAAAAAATTAGAAACAATTGAAAAATTCTCCATTCACAACAGAAAGAGAAGAGACATTTTAAAGACAAAATGTCGTAGCTGTGAAAAAAGCAATGTTGACTCCTGGGGCAAGGTGACATCACAAGCTGTTTGTCTCTAGTGTGTAAAGCAAATACATTTTAGAGGGTTTTAATATCAAGAATTTAAATGCCATTTGGGAGCTACTGTCTTATATTATATGCCCTACAAAATATGTTCATATGTAGCTGTAATTATGTACATACAGGTGCATATGGTCAACAATTTTTTGTAGTGATAAATTGGTACTATTTCCCTCTTGCTCCTGAAAACTAAAAGACTTGGATATATATTTAAGTCACACAATAATTCTAAATGGCCACTGATTTTTACATGATGAGTTTGTTTTCTGAAATTTTACTTAATTCATTTGCTAGTTTTAAAAATAGTTTTTGATGTATGTTGAGTCCATAGGGTTTTCTACGTATAAGATTATGACCTTTGTGAACAGAGATAACTTTATTTCTTCCTTTTCACTGGGAGGATTTCTATTTCTTTTTCTTGCCTAATTGCTCTGGCTAGGACATTCAGTACTCTGTTGAATGGAAACGGTGAAAGGGGCCATACTTGCCTTCCTTCTGATCTTAGAGGAAGGGCTTTTAGTGTTTCACAGTTGAGTATGATATTGACTCTCAGCTTTTCATATATGGCCCTTGCCATATTGAGGTAATTTTCTTCTGTTCCTAGTTTGTTGAGTGTTTTCATCATGAAAGGATGTTGGATTTTGTCAAATACTTTTTATGCATCTACTGAGGTGGATCATACACTGTTATTCTTCATTCTGTTCATGTATTGTATCATATTTATTGATTTGCTTATGTTGAACCATCCTTGAGTCCCAATGATGAATCTCACTTGGCTATAGTATGTAATCCTTTTAATGTGCTTCTGAATTCAGTTTGCTAGTATTTGTTATGAATTTTTTCATCTATGTTCATGTTCATCAGGGATATTACCCTGTAGTTTTTTTTTATTTTTTTTATTTTTATTTTTTTTTCTTCATAGTGTTGTAAGTGTATCAGGGCAATACTGGCCTCAGAAATGAGAAAATGAGTTTGGAAGTATTCCCTCCTCAAATTTTTGGAAGAGTTTGAAAAGACTGGTGCTAGTTTTTCTTTAAATGTTTGGCAGAATTCACCAGTGAAGCCATCTGGTTCTGGGGTTTTCTTTGTTGGGAGGTTTTGACTACTGATTCAGTCTCCTTACTATCATTGGTCTGTTCAGATTTTCTATTTCTTATAAGTCTGTACACTAACAACAAACTATCTGAAAAAAATAAGAAAACAATCTCATTTCAAATAACATCAAAATGAATAAAATATGTAGGAATAAACTTAACTAAGCAGGTAAAGCAGTTGTTCACTAAAAACTGCAAAATACTGATGAAATAAAATAAATTTAAAAAGACGAAAATAAAAAGAAAGACATCCATGTTCATGGATTAGAAGACACTACTGTTAAAATGTATATACTACCAAAAAGCATCTAAAGATTCAGTGCAATTCTTATCAACTTTTCAATAAAAATTTTTACAAAAATAGAAAAAAATACCATAAAATTCATATGAAACCACAAAGGACCCTGGAAAGTCAAAAATAACCTTAAGAAGGTGGCCGGGCCCAGTGATTCATGCCTGTAATCCCAGCACTTTGGGAGTCAGGAGTTCGAGACCAACCTGGCCAACATGGCAAAACCCTGTCTCTACTAAAAATACAAAAATTAGCCAGGTGTGGTGGTAGCACCTGTAATCCCAGTTATTCTGAGGCTGAGGCAGGAGAATTGCTTGAATCTGGGAGGCAGAGGTTACAGTGAGCAGAGACTGCGCCACTATACTCCAGCCTCAGTGACAAAGCGAGGCTCTGCCTCAAAATAAATAAATAAGTAAACAAACAAACAAATAAATAAATAATAAAAAGAATCTTAAGGAAGAATAAAGAAGTTGGAAGTGTCACACTTGCTGATTTCAAAGTACAAACATAGCTCATTTTATTGTGCTTCACTTTATTGCCCTTTTCAGATACTGCTTTATTTTATTTTATTTTATTTTTTTTACAAATTGAAGGTCTGTGGCAACTCTGCATTTGCTCACTTCATGCCTTCATTTTGGTAATTTTAGTAGCATTTCAAACTTTTCCATTATTATTATAATATATGTTATGGTTATCTGTAATCAGTGATCTTTGATGTTACTATTGAAATTGTTTTGGTTTGCCATGAACTGTGTTTATTCAGAATAACTGTGTTATTCAGAAGACCTAGCTAAGATAATTGATGAAGATACACAAAATAAACAATAGATTTTCAGTAGAGATGAAAAGAAGATGCTATGTAGGACTTTTGTAGCTAGAAAGGAGAAATCAATGCTTTGCTTCAAAGTTTCAAAGGACAGTCTGCCTCTCCTGTTAGGGGATAATGCAGCTAGTGACTTTGAGTTCAAGCCAATACTTATTCACCATTCTAAAAGTCCTAGAATGCTTAAGAATTATGCTAAATCTACTCTGTCTGTATTCTATAAATGCCACAAAATGACAGCTAGTTGGAAGCACACCTGTTTACAACATAGGTTACTAAATATTTTAAGCCCTCTGTTGAGACTTACTGCTCAGAGAAAAAATATTTCTTTCAAACTATTACTGCTTATTGACAATGCACCTAAACACCCAGGAGTTCTAATGGAGATATACAAGTGGATTAATGTTGTTTTCTGGGAAAGATTTTCTTTTTCCTCTATTTACGAAGCTGAGTTGAGTGGGAAATAGCATTTTTGGCTGGCATTCTTTTTAAGAAGGCTAAAAATAGGCCCCTAATATCTTCTGGCTTATAAGATTTCTGCTGAGAAGTCTGCTGTTAGTCTGATGGGATTCTCCTTATAGGTAATTTGCCCTTATTCTCTAACCACTTTTAAGATTTTTTTCCTTTTGGGTTGACCTTGGATAATCTGTTGATTACACGTCATGGGGATGGTTGTGTTGTTATAGTTTCTTACAGGTGTTCTCTGAATTTCTTGTATTTGGATGTGGACCTCTATAGCAAGATTAGGGAAATTTTTCTGAATTATTCCCTCAAATATGTTTTTCAAGTTGCTTACCTTTTCTCTTTATCTCTCAAGAATGCCAATAAATTTGGTCATTTTACATAATCCCATATTCCTCAAAGGCTTTGTTAATTTCTTTAAATACTTTTTTCTTTATATTTGTCTGACTGGGTTAATTTGAAAGACTGGTCTTTGGGCTCTGAAATTTTTTCTTGTGCTTGATCTAGCCTATTGTGAATGCTTACAACTGTATTTTGAAATTCCTTTAGTAAATTTTTTAATTCTAGAAATTCTATTTTTAAAAAACATGGTTATCTTATCTTTCATATTTCTATATTATTTTTCTGTTTTTTAAATTGAATTTTAATTTTCTCTTGGATCGTGTTGAGTTTCCTCAAAATCAATATGCTGAGTTCTTTACTTGTCATTCCAGACACTTCAATGTATGTAGGATTCACTGCTAGAAAGTTGATATGATCCTTTGAAAGTGTCACAACACTGGCTTTTCAAACTGCTGGAGTTCTTACGCTAATTCCTCCTCATCTGAGGTAGCTCTCACTTCTTATTTTTTAATTCACATCATTTGGATGAAGTTTTTAATTTTTAAATTCTTTTTTCCTTGAGAGTATGTCTGTGGTATATATTGTGTAAGATTGTTTTGCTTCATTTTGGGTTACTGTTCCGGCCAAGGCTCTATATGTGCTCCTTGGTTGTGGATGGCTTTTGAAATTCCTTTAGTGGTGAATATTTTAATGATAAATTCCTTTAGTGGTGAAATTCCTTTAGTGGTGAATTCATTTAGCCATCTGAGTGGTGGATTTCTCAGATGTTACTTGTTGCAGTGATGTATTAGATGTATGAGCCAACACACTATCTCCTGCAGAGCTGAGGGTGTCAAGGCCTCAGAAAGTTGATCTCATGGAGTAGGACTAAGCCAATTGAGTAGTAGGTTTTTAATTTGACAGTGTAGTTCAGGCTGCAGTCTATTAGACAATGCTTAAGAGTAAGAGCTGACAGGTAGGCTATTGCTAAGTGCAAGCACCTCCCTGATGAGAGTGGTAGGAAGAGATTGTGTTGGGGTGCACTGAGGTCTTGTGGAAAGGGTGGAGGGTTCATCAGCTCCTTATACTGATTTGGGAAAAACATAATCTACTTCCCTATCATGCCCCTGTCAGAGGGCTCATGACCTTCAGTTTAAGGATTTTGTCCTTTGGTTCCCAACTGCAGTGTGGCTGTGGGTTGTAGATATGTCTTTCTGATGGCTACCATTAAAAATGGGACTTGGGGCATAGCCTCTTCTCCCTCTCTAGGGAAGGAATTTCCACAGTATCTTCTTCATTGCCAGGCACTGCCGCTTTGTGTAGGGAAGGGTAGTTTGGCCCCCATCTGCGTTATGAAAGCCCCAGAAGTCAGGGTTCACTTGGTGGGTAGAGGGGAGCAGCGGTGATAAGTGTGAAAAATGCTTTCTCCCAGCGCACACTCTCATTGGCTCCCAGTGGGAAGAACTGCTGCTGCATCTGCAGCAGTGTACAGGGAGGTTGCTGGGGGATGGGAGGTGACCCCGTCTTCATGTCTTTTCCTGAGTCGATGCTGCGTCTTCAGCAATTACCCTGTGCCTGTATCTCCTTTGTCCTAAGAGTGACTTTGGCAGGCTGTGCTTCTCCTTCCCTTAAGGGTGGTCCATACTGAGGTTTAGATCTCCAGGGCCCCTGCAGCTCTCCAGGTGGCCACTGGTCCCCCATGCTTAACAAAGTCAGGGCAGGTTGTGGGAGTATGTTTGCAGGGAACGCGGTGGTATAGTGACTCAAGGGCAACAAACCCCCAAGCAGGGTCATATCTTACCATGGGCATAATCAGTGTGACACCAATAATCTCAGTTCAGTCAGAGAGACATGCAGGGACATCTGTGTGAGTTGGTCACTCAGGTAACTGTCCCCAGGAAGTTCCCAAATTCTCACTGATGGCATTACCTGGATTGCAATGACAGAGGAGCTCCCCAAGAGTTTCACTATCAGCAGATTGTCAGAAGGGTGAGGGGAGCAGAGAAGCACTTTCACCTGCCATTTCCATGGGGCTTCAAATTTCTTGGGGTCAGTCTCTGTCAGGTTCCTGCTGATTTTCTTTTCTGTGCCCCAGCTTCTCTTTGTGGGCACTCTGACAAAGCACAGCTCTCTTCCTTCAGTTTTCTGTTCAGAACTTGTCCATTTCTGAGTAATTTTTATCTTCTTTCTCAGGAGAACTGACATCCGATGTCCCTAGCCAGCCATCTTGAAAATCCCATGTTGGCTTAATTTTCTTTTTATGTCTGCTAATACAACATCCATTCTATAGCCTATGGATCAAGAGTAATTTCAGCTTTCAAGTCTTATTAAGAAATAAAAATTTTAAGGATATAGCTGCCATAGATAATGATTCCTTTAATAAATCTGGGAAAAGTAAATTGAAAGCTTTCTGGAAAAGATTCACCATTCTCACTGTCATGGGAAGAGGTCAAAATATCAACATGTACATGAGTTTGGACAAAGTTGATTTCAGCCTTCATGGATGACTTCGACAGGTTCAAGACATCCATGAAGGAAGTAACTTCACGTGTGGTGGAAATAGCAAGATAACTGGAATTAGAAGTAGAGACTGAAGATGTACCTAAATTGCTGCAATCTCATAATAAAACTATAATGGGTTAGGGGTTGCTTTTATGGATGAACAAAGAAAGTGGTCTCTTTGAAATGTAATATATTCCTGGTGAAGATTCTGTCAACATTGTTGAAATGGCAACAAAGAATTTACAATATTATGTAAACTTAGTTGATAAGGCAGCTGCACGGTTTGAGAGGATAGACCCCAATTTTGATAGAAGATCTGCTGTGGGTGAAATGCTATTAAACAGCATCACATAGTACAGATAAATCTTTCAAGAAAGGAAGATTTAATCAATGCAACGCAAGAAATGTACTGTTTTTGTAGTTTAAGAAATTGCCACAGTCACTTCCTCTTTCGGCAACTCCTACCCTGATACGTCAGCAGCTGTCAGCATAAAGAAAAGACCCTGTATTAACAAAAAGATTATGATTCGATGAAGGCTTAGATGATCATTAGCTGATATGGTTTAGCTCTGTCCCCATCCAAATCTCATTGTAAATTGTAGTTCTCATAAACCCCACATGTTGTGAGAGGGACCCAATGTGAGGAAATTGAATCATGTGAGCAGTTGCTGTTCCCATGATAGTGAGTTCCCATGAGATCTGATGGTTGCATAAGGGGCTTTTCCCTCTTTGCTCAGCACTTCCCTTTCCTACTGCCCCTTTCTTCCCCTTTGCCTTCCATCATGATTGTTAAGTTTCCTGAGGCTTTCCCAGCCATTGCATAAAGACAGGTACATAAACCAATGAAACAAAGGAACTGTGAATCAATTAAACCTCTTTTCTTAATAAATTACCTGGTCTCACGTATTTTCTTCATAGCAGCATGAGAATGGACTGATACAGTAAATTGGTACCAAGGGAGTGTCATGCTGATATAAGGATATCTAAATGTGGAAGCAACTTTGGAACTGGGTAACAGGCAGAGGTTGGAACATTTTGGAGGGCTTGGAAGAAGACAGGAAAATGTGGGAAAGTTTGGAACTCCCTAGAAACTTGGAGGGCTCAGAAGACAGGAAGATGTGGGAAAGTTTGGAACTTCCTAGAGACTTGTTGAATGGATTTGACCAAAATGCTGATAGTGATATGGACAATGAAGTCCAGGCTGAAGTAGTCTCATATGAAGAAAAGGAACTTGTTGGGAACTAGACCAAAGGTGACTCTCGTTGTGCTTTAACAAAGAGACTGGTGGCATTTTGCCTCTGCCCTAGGAATGACTATGGAACGTTGAACTTGAGAGAGATGATTTAGGGTATCTGGGGGAAGAAATTTACAAACAGCAAAGCATTCAAGAGATGACAGAGCATAAATTTGAAAAATTTGCAGCCAGATGATGCAGTAGAAAAGAAAAACCCATTTTCTAGGAAAAAATTCAAGATAGTTGTAGAAATTTGTGTAAGTAACAAGGAGCCAAATGTTAATCACCAAGACAATGGGAATAATGTCTCCAGGGCATGTCAGAGACCTTCACAGCAGCCCCTCCCATCACAGGCCTGGAGGCCTAGAAAGGAAAAATGGTTTCTTGGGCAGGCCTAGGGCACCCCTGCTCTATGTAGCTTCAGGACATGGTGCCCTGCATCCCAGCTGCTTCAGCTCCAGCTATGGCTGAAAGGAACCAAAGTACAGTTCATGCTGTGGCTTCAGGAGTTGCAAGCCTCAAGCCTTGGCAGCTTCCATGTGGTGTTGAGCCTCTGGGTACACAGAAGTCAAGAACTGATGTTTGGGCACCTCTGCCTACATTTCAGAGGATATATGGAAAGGCCTGGATGCCCAGGCAGAAGTTTTCTGAAGGTGAAGGGACATAGTGGAGAACCTTTTCTAGGGCAGTGCAGAAGATAAATATGGGGTTGGAGCCCCCACATAGTGTTCCCTCTGGGACACTGCCTAGTAGAGCTGGGTGAAGAAGGCCATGATCCTCCAGACAGATACCAGAATGGTAGATCCAGCAACAGCTTGCACCATGTGAAAAAGCAACAGACACTCAATGCCAGCCCATAAAAGCAGCCTGGAGCAGGGCTGTACCTGCAAAGTCACAGGGGTGGAGCTGCCAAAGGCCATGGGAGCCGACCTCTTGCATTGGCGTGACCTGCATGTGAGACATAGAGTCAAAGATCATTTCGGAACTTCAAGGTTTAATGAATGCCCTACTGAATTTTGAACTTGCATGGGGGCTATTTCCCTTTCATTTTGACTAATTTATCCCATTTGGAATGGGTCTATTTACCCAATGCCTATAACTTTATTGTGTTTAGAAAGTAACTAACTTGCTTTTGATTATACAGACTCATAGGCAGAAGGAATTTGCCTTGTCTCAGATGAGACTTTGGACATGGACTTTCGGGTTAATGCTGGAATGAGTTAAGACTTTGGAGGGAACTGTTGGGAAGGTGTGATTTCATTTCAAAATGTGAGTACAGGGGCCAAGGGTGGAATAATATGGTTTGGCTGGCTGCGTCTCCAGCCACATATTATCTTGAATTGTAGTTTCCATAATCCTCACATGTTGTGGGAGGTACCCAGTGTGAGGTAATTGAATCATGGGGGAAGTTTTCCCCATGCTATTCTCATGATAATGAATGAGTTCTCATGAGATCTGATGGTGTTATATGGGGCTTTTCCCTTTTTGCTCAACATTTCTCCTTTCTGCCACCCTGTGAAGAAGGTGCCTTTCTTCCCCTTCACCTTTTGTCATGATTGTAAATTTCCTGAGGCCGTCCCAGCCACGTGAAAGTATGAATCAATTAAACCTCTTTTCTTTATAAATTACTCAGTCTCGGTTATTTCTTCATAGCAGCATGAGAAAAGACTAATACATTAGCAATTTTTTACTTTAAAAATAAAGTATTTTTAAATTAAGGTATGTTCATTGTTTCTTACACATAGTGAACACTAAGTACACCACAGTAGAGTGTAAGCATCACTTTTATTTCTACCAGAAAACAACAACAAAAAATTTATGTGAGTCTCTATTGCAATGTTTGCTCTATTGAGGTAATCTGGAATTGAAACCACAATATCTCTGAGGTATGTCTGTATGTTACAGGGCTATAATAATTAAAGCAGTATGGTACTTGCTATAGACTGAATATTTGTCTCTGTCCAAATTTCTGTGTTGAAATAATAACCTACAGAGTGATTATATTGCAAAATGGGGTCTTCAGGAAGTAATTAAATAACAAGGATGGAACCCTCATAAAGGCCTTAGTGGCCTTATTTTATTTTAAAAAAGAAAGCTCTCTAGTTCTTTTCCGCCATGTGAGGACACAGTGAGAAGATGACTGTCTATGATCCATTAAGCAGATCCTCACCAACAACAAATCACCAGTGCACTGATCTTCATCTTCCCAGTCTCCAGAACTGTGAGGAATGAATGTTGATTGTTAAAACCACCAAGTCTATGGTATTTTTGTTATAAAAGCCTGAACAGACTAATAAAGAACTGACATAAATACAGGTATATAAACCAATGAAACCGAATAGAGGGTCTGGGAAATAAACCCATGCATATACCCTTAACTGATTTTTGACACAAGAGCCAATTATACACAATGGAGGAATGAAAGTTTCTTCAAAAAATGATGTTGAAAAAATAAAGACTCATGTACAAAAGAATGAAATTACACACAAATTAACATCATACACACAAATTAACCCAAAATGGATGTTGAGGACTTAAATATAAGACCCAAAACTGTAAAACTCATAGAACAGAATATAGGAGGAACACCTTATGACACTGATTTTTGGCAATGATTTCTTGGATATGACACCAAAAGCACATACGACAAGAGCTAAAATAGACAAGTGGGACTATATCAAGCTAAAATGGCTCTGTTCTACAAAGCCAATCAACAGAATGAAAATGCAACATATTGAATGGGCAAAAATATTTAGAAACCATATACCTGATAAGAGGTTAATATCCAAAATATATAAAGAAATCCTGCAACTTAATAGCAAAAAAAAAAAAAAAAAAAAAAAAATCTGACTGAAAAATGGGAAAATACTTGCAAGGGCATTTCTCCAAAGATGACATATAAGTGGCCTATGTATGTATGAAAAGATACTCAACATCATCAGTGGAATGCAAATTGAACGAACAAAGGGATATCATCTCAAACCTGTTGGGATGGCCACTATTAAATAAAAAAGAAAATACGATGTTGGTGAAGATGTGGGGAAATTAGAACCCTTGTACACTGCTGGAAATGTAAACGGTGCAGCCTTTATGGCAAACGGTATGGAGATGTTCCTCTAAAACTTAAAAGTAAAATGACCATATGATCCAGCAATGACAATTCTGGGCATATATCCAAAAGAATTGAAATTAGGATCTTGAATAAATGTCTGCACTCCCTTGTTTATTTCAGTATTATTCACAATAACCAACAGATGAAAACAGCCTAAATGTTCAATGACAGATGAGCAGACCTACTGTGCCACCACCACCACTGGCATGAGTGTGTGCACTGATGCTAGCACCCCCATCGCTGCCCCACCTATGTATAGGCAACCAGCCACACCACTGCAGCTGTTGGTGAAACTACCATTGCAAAATTATAATTGAGACAGTGAAAGAGTTCTAACCTAACCCAACTCCACCTTGCTTCTAACCTCCAAGTTTTCCTTGTTCATTCCTAAGCATAGGATGAACTAACTTTGGGAGGAACTTACAGTTTAACTTTGAAACAAAGATGATAACAGCCCTTTCCTCAAACAAACCCGCTTTCTGCCTGGGGACTAGACTGCCTTTGCAGGACTAACAAATTAGCCACAATATCAGAAATCATGGTTTAGGAGTCATGCAACTGGAGGCTGCAAGATTCTAAACCTCTCCAAATTGCTCCTAGGGGTAATATTACAATTGTAAAATCCCAAATCAGTGCTTGAGATATTTTGTAGACCCTGTTCTTGATGGATCAGTTGGCACCATCCAGATGGATAAACTGGCTCATCTGGTCTTGTGGCCCCCACCCAGGAACTAACTCAGCACAAGAGGATAGCTTTGTCTCCTTATGATTTAATCTCCAACCCAACCAATTAGCACTCCTGACTCACTGTCCCCCTACCCACCAAGTTATCCTTAAAAGACTCTCCTACCATCTGGGATGTGAGGAGTGCCTCTGCCCGGTCCCCCCGCCTTCTGGGAAGTGAGGGGCACCTCTACCTGACTGCTGTATGGTCCGGGAAGTGAGGAGCACCTCTGCCCGGTTGCCCACCATCTGGGAAGTGAGGAGCGCCTCTGCCTGGCCACTGTGCAACCCTCCAAGTGTGAAGTGATAGCCTTGTGTGTGATCTTTCTGCCCTCCTCAAGTTTGCTTTTTTGACATTAAAATTTACTTTTTAACTAAAAACAAAAACAACAACAAAAAACTCTGATCCCTGAATTGTCAGGGAGACTGATTAGAGTAATAATATACAATTCTGTTCTCCTGCAGAGCTGGCTCTGCATGAATTACTCTTTCTCTATTATAATTCCCCTGCCTTGATAACTTGGCTCTGTCTATGCAGCAGCCAAGGTGAACCCACTGGGCAGTTACACTGGCAAACATGAGTGAGCATGGATATTGCCACTACCACCCAAACAAAGTGTTTTGGCTGGGTATTGGAGGAAGTGGACCAGGAACATCTCAGGCCCTCTAGTGCAGCAGGTTTCTAATCTCAAGGGGCCAGAGAACAAAGCCAGGGGCTCAGTACCAGCCGCCAAGAGTTAGAGCATGCAGCCTAGGAGTGCTAAGCTAAACCTTGGTCCCCTGAAATCTTCTGGAATCAAAGCTAGTTGACCAAACCCACCTTAATTCACAATCAAACCACCAAAGGGCATCAAAGGATACAAAAGCAAAAAAACCCCATCCATGAACAGTAACTTCAGAGATTAAAGGAACGTCAGTCCACATAGATGAGCAATAACCAGTGCAAGAATTCTGGCAAATGAAAAAGTCAGTGTGTCTTCTCAGCGGCAAACAACTGCACTAGTTTCTCAGCAATGATTATTAACCAGACTGAAATAGCTGAAATGGCAGACATGAAATTCAGAATATGGATAAGAATGAAGATCATTGAAATTCAGGAGAAAGTTGAAGCCCAATTCAAGAAATCTAAGGAATACATGGAACAGTATAGGAGCTGAAAGATGAAATGACTACTTTAAGAAAGAACCAAACTGATCTAATCGAGCTGAAAAGGACACTACAAGAACTTCATAATACAATGGCAAGCTTTAGCAGCATAATAGCCCAAGCTAAGGAAAGAATTTCACAGCTTGAAGACTAGTTCTCTGAATTAGCTTAGTCAGACAAAAATGAAGAAAAAAAAAGTAAACAAAACCTCAGAGAAATATGGTATTATGTAAATAAACAAATCTACAACTCAGTGGCATCCTTGAAAAAGAGGGAGAGAAAGTAAGCAACTTGGAAAACATGTTAGAGAATATCATCCACAAAAAATTTCCCTAACATCACTAGAGAAGCCAACATTCAAATTCAGGAAATTCAGTGAATCCCTGCAAGATACTATACATGATGACCATCCCTAAGACACATAGTCATCAGATTCTCCAGGGTAAAAATGAAATTAAAAGTATTAAAGGCAGCTAGAAAGGAGGGGTAGGTTACCTACAAAGAGAACCCCAGTAAGCTAACAGTGGACCTTTTAGTAGAAATCCTATAAGCCAGAAGAGATTGGGGGCCTATATTCAGCATTCTTAAAAGAAAGAAACTCCAACCAAAAATTTCATATCCACCCAATCCAAGCTTTGTAAACAAAGGAGAAATAAGATCCTTTTCAGACAAGCAAATGCTAAAGAAATTGATTACCACCGGACATGCCTTATAAGAAGTCATTAAGGAAGTGCTAAATATACAAATGACAGCTTGTAGCCAGTCATAACACAAACACACTTAACCACATAAACCATTGACACCATAAAGCAATTACACAATCAAATTTACATAATAACCAGCTAACAACACAATGACGGGGTCAAATCTGCACATATCAATATATACACTGAATATAAACAGACTAAATGTCCCAATTATAAGGCACAGAGTGGCAAGTTGGATGAAGATGCAAGACCCAACTGTATGCTGTCTTCAAGAGACCCATCTCACATGGAATGGCACCAACAAGCTCAAAGTAAAGGATAGAGAAAAATCTACCAAGAAAATGGAATGCTATTTTAATTTCAGACAAAAGAGGCATTAAACCAACAATGATCAAAAAAGACAGAAGGGCATTCCATAATTATAAATAGTTCAAGTCAACAAGAAGACTTACCTGTTCTAAATATACGTGCACTCAACACAGGAGCACCCATATTTATAAAATAAATTTTTAGAGGCCAATGAAGAAAATAACCCCACAATAATAGCAAGAGACTTCAACACCCACTGACATTGTGAGACAGGTCATCAAGGCAGAAAACTAATGAAGATATTCAGGACTGGAACTCGACACTTGACCATTTGGACCTAGCAGGCATCTACAGAACTCTCCACCCACAAACAACAGAATATACATTCTTCTAATCTGCATATGACACATACTCCAAAATTGACCACATAATCAGCTGTAAAACAATTCTCAGAAAACATTAAAAACATGAAACCATACCAACCACACTCTCAGACTATGGTGCAACAAAAATAGTAATCAATACTAAGAAGATCAATCAAAGTCATACAACCATATGGAAATTAAATAACCTGTTCCTGAATTAATTTGGGTAAATAATGAAATTAAAGCAGAAATAAAAAAATTATTTGAAACTAATGAGAACAAAGATACATGGGACATAGCCTGTTAAGAGGAAAGTTAACAGTGCTAAATGCCCATATCAAAAAGTTAGAAAGATCTCAAATTAACAATCTAATATCAGACCTTGAAGAACTAGAAAGACAAGAGGGAAACAACCTCAAAGCTAGCAGAAGACAAGAAATAACCAAACTAAGGGCTGAATTGAATGAAATTGAGACTTAAAAAGCCATAGAAAAGATCAACAAATTCAGAAACTGGTTTGTTGAAAGAATAAATAAGATAGATAGACCACTATTAGACTAGACTAACAAAGAAAAAAAGAGAAGATCCAAACAAGCATTATCAGAAATGACCCAGGGTACATTACTACTGACCTCACAGAAATACAAGAAACTCTCAGAGGCTATCATGAACACCTCTACATTACTACTACAAAAACCCCAACATCACGAAGCATAAGAGAAATGCAGATTAAAACCATGATGAGATACCATCTCATACCAGTCAGAATGGCTATTACTAAAAATTCAAAAAATAACAGATGTTGGTAAGGATTAGAGAAAAGGAAATGCCTACACACTGCTGGTGGGAATGTAAATTAGTTCAGCCACTGTGGAAAGCCGTTTGGCTAATTCTCAAAGAACTTAAAATGGAACTACCATACTCTGAGCAATCTCATTATAGGGTATATACTCAAAGGAATATAAATCATTCTACCATAAACACACATGCACATGTATGCTCTTCTCAGCACTATTCAAAAGAGCAAAGACGTGGATTCAACCTAAATGCCCATCAACAGTAGACTGGATAAAGAAAATATGGTATATGTATACCATGGAATATTACACAGCCATAAAAAAGAATGAGATCATGTCCTTTGCAGCAACATGGATGTAGCTGGAGGCCGTTATCTAAAGTGAACTAAACTAAAGGAACAGAAAAACAAATTCCATATGTTCTCAGTTATAAGTGGGAGGTAAACATTGAGTACTTATGGACACAAAGATGGGAACAACAGACACCAGGACCCACTTGAGGGAGGAGGGCGGGAGGATGGGAAGGATAAAAAACCTACCTATTGAGTACTATGCTTATTACCTTGGTGATGAAAAAATTTGTACACCAAACCCCCACAACATGCAATTTACTTCTATAACAAATCTGCACATGTACCCCACAAACTAAAGTAAAAGTTTTAAAAAATAATGATTTCTACATTCAAAAAATACACACCTTTAAAACGAAAATGAACCGAAACTTGGGTTTGCCTCTTTCTCTCCCCGCACCTCCCCACCATCTCCATTCTATAGTTCAAGTGTAAATGCCTCCCATGCCTGCCTGTGGACATTTCTGCTTGCACATCAAGCTCGAACATATTGCTTGCACACAGTGTCCCCATGGCTACTTCTCTGGCCAAGGTACACATTCTGACAGCAGGGTCTTCCATCAAAGAGATAGACAAAGAAATACACATAAGCCTTTTGAATGTGAGGCCACTTTTGCCTGTATCTAAAAGAGATACTGAATCTACTCTTTTTCACTTCTTAATATAAATGTATTCTGAATTTTAAAATGTAGTTAAAATAATAAAAAGTAAAGCCTGTATGACTTTAAAATAGCAGCTAAACCTTTAAGTTTCTTCTTAAATGTAAATGCACATAAAAAGAGAAACATAAAGAAGAAAGACAATGAATAAAGAAAATGTGGTATATACATACAGTGGAATATTATTCAACCATAAAAAGGTAGGAAATCATCCCATTTGCAACACCATGAGTGAACCTCGAAAACATTATGCCAACTGAAATGAATACACCACAAAATGACAAATATTACATGTATCTAAAATGGTTAAATTCAGAAACAGAAAGTAAAATGGTGGTTTCTAAAGGCTCTGGGGAGAAGGAAATGGGGATTTGCTGTTTGAGTACAAACTTCAATAATACAAGATGAATAAGTTCTGGAGATGTGCTGTACAATTTCGTTTTGTAGTTGATGATACCTTGCTGTACACTTAAAAATTTGTTAAAACAATCTTTCATATATTAAAGGTAGATTCTCTTCTTAAATTTATGCTCAAAGGAAAGGACTTGAAATTCTTCTTCACTGGTTGTTTTTTCCTTCTATATATCTTTAGCTTAAAAATGCTATTTCAGTATGCACTTACAGTGTAGACAAAAATGTTGATTCAAGTCTAAGAAAATACTACAGGATTCGAATGATGTAGCTTGAAATTTTCTTCAACTTTTTTGTAACTGTGAAATGTAAACCAAATATATTACAGTATTTAAAAACTTTACATTGTATTCCAATATACTAAAGCCCATTAACATTTAATATGTATTATTAAATCAATGAAAGTTTTTACTTTAAACTCAACATTGCTTTTAATTATAAATTCATCTGCTAAAGCAATAAACAACTTCAAAACGTTTTGGGGGAAAGACAGTTGGTATAAAATAAAAAAAATCCCATTAATAAAAGAAAATATGTTTCTAAAAAGATAAAGAAAAAAGTTTAAATAATTTAAACTATAGTGTAATAAATTATGTCCTAATTCAGCTAATAAATCATCTTTATTTGTCCTGTTTCATAATACTTATTCAGAACATTCATTGAGTTAAAAGCAAATTATAATTTGTTTAAATTCAATGAATGTACACATTCACACATCTATATGTACCCACCCACACACCTTTATTGATTGTGACTGATTGATAGTGAGAAAATAATGGCAAAATACTTCTAAGTTGAAAATCTATTTCTCCCATTAACAAGTTACCTAACCTTGGGCATGTTGTTTTCCATCTTTGTTCTTTGTTTCTTCTTCCAGAAAATATTAGTACATCTATATTACAAATAAATTAAAAATAAAAATAAATACTCATTACCTTTAACTATTTTTGAAATATTATTAATCTATATTCATATCCATATGCCATATGTGTATGTGTATAACATATATACATACATATACTGCATACATACTTTGACTTTTCTAACTTATTTGTGATTAGGATAATCCTAAAAGTATAATTTATTTAACATTGAAAACAGTCGAATGTAGAGATGAAGAGCAGAAGCTGCAGCCAGGCTTCCTGGTTCTGTCACTCACTGTCTGTGTCACAATGGAAAGTTTCCTTATCTTTCCAACAGAGGGAATCATAATATCTACTTCACAGACTTACTGAGAGGACTAAGTGAGGTAATGTACAAAGTGCTTATAATAGTGTCTGGGACATTACGAAAACCCAATAAACATTGGCTATTATTATCATCATTATATGAAAAATCTTATTTGGTTCTTGCCACAATATTTGATATACACTGGCAAAAAGATGAATAAACATCATTTCTGTCCGCATGGGTTTAAAAATCTTCTGAGGTTGTTAAATTAGAGTAAATGAACAAGCAAACAAATAAATTGTTACAGTTGGGATCAACGTTATATGAGAAATAAATTATATGCTGTAATTTAGAATAATAGGAGAATCTCTCTATCTGCTGTATTCAGGAACAGTCTTTCTAAGATCTAAATGGTGAGGAGCCAGCCATGGGCAAAGAGCAGAGAGAATACTGGAGGAAAAAAAAGTCTTGAGTTTGAATAAGTGAGATGGAAAACAAGAGAGTTGTTGTCAGAGAGTGAGATACTTGGAACGAAAGTTTGGAGGGCTCATAGAGTCAATAATGGATATTATTTAAAGCGTAAGCATAGGAGTACATTACAGTGGTGGAGTGAAGACAAATATATTTGGAGATAAGGATTATAAGATCAAACGGGGAAAGAGCGTCAGATGATTTAGAGACACAAATGAAGTCACTGAGCATGAGCGATATACAGGCATAGGGAAAACCTGAAGTAAAACTGTTGATAAATGAAAAGGATTCAGATGATTGGAGAAGGTCAGACTACAATAGAAACTAGAAGCTGTATAGGTAGACACTGTGAGGCTTAGAGAAACAAGGGGTTTTTCAGGAGGAATGGATGAGAAATGGCCTCAGGCTGGCACTAGGGAGCAGAGAGGAGCCCCGTCCCCTTCCACAGGCTCTAGGCCAAATGGGATGTTAGAAGTGGTACCTTTTACTTGAGATGGCTCCAGAACAAAATATGTTCTCTAGTTTTGGGTTAAGATAACAAAGTGGCCGGGCACGGTGGCTCACGCCTGTAATCCCAGCACTTTGGGAGGCTGAGACGGGCAGATCACGAGGTCAGGAGATCGAGACCATCCTGGCTAACACAGTGAAACCCCGTCTCTACTAAAAAAAATACAAAAAACTAGCTGGGCGGGGTGGGGGGCGCCTGTAGTCCCAGCTACTCGGGAGGCTGAGGCAGGAGAATGGCGTAAACCCGGGAGGCAGAGCTTGCAGTGAGCCGAGATCGCGCCACCGCACTCCAGCCTGGGCGACAGAGCGAGACTCCGTCTCAAAAAAAATAAAATAAAAAAAAAATAACAAAGTGATGTGAATCTTTTCAATACATGGAGATTGAGGATATAAAAGAGTTTGGTGATCGCATAGAAGATGCTAGAGGCAAAGTAATAGAATGTCTTGCAAGGCAAGCATGGCAGATTGTCATATGGCAAGCCACAGTGAATCATGTCCTTGTATAATCCCCTCTTCCTGACTGCAAGTGGAAACTGTTATTTATTTCTAACATTAAAATATGGTTAAGGTGATGAGATGTCACTCCCATGCCTATGTTACATTGTTACATATGCTATAATTTAGAATAATGGGAGGATCTCTCTATCTGCTATATTCAGGAACAGACTTTTTAAATAAGATCTAAATGGTGAGGAACCAGCCAGTCTATAAGAATACTGTGCCTCAGCAAACTGCAATGAGAGATTCAATGGCTGGTCTTGAAGGAGTAGACTGCCATGTTGTAAACTGCCTACAGAGAGGATCACACGACAGGGAATTGTGGGTGACTTCTAGGACCTGAGGGCAGCCTCCAGAAACCAACCAGGAAGAATCCAGATCCCTAAGGCATACATCTAACAACAAGGAAATTAATTTTGTCAATGACCCAAATGAACTTGGTTTTTTCCCTAGGTGAGTCTCTAGATAAGAACTCAACCTGGCTGACATCCTGATTGCAGCCTGGTGAGAACCAGAGCAGAGAATCCATAAAAACTGCCCAGACCTTTGCCCCACAGAAACTGTGGGATAATAAATGTGTTTTATTTTAAGTCACTAGATTTGTGATTGTTTATTCAGCAACAGAAAATTAATATAGCAAGAGAGAGAAGGGCAGTTAGATCAGACCAGAGAAGGTATATACAATTGGAATGAAACATAGTAAGCATAAACTCTTGAACCAAATCTGAGTTTTCATTGAATTGATTCCAGCAGTTTCTTAGAGGAGAGTGGACACTTCTTTGTAGGATTGTGATCATATATATTGAGCTCAAAGGAATGGTGACTTTAGTGAGGTTGTTTTTGGGTTGAGTTAGCTATCCCTTCATGCTAGAAAAGATGCTACGGTTGCTTTAATTCTTCAAAGGCTGATTTTATCTGAGATCTGAGATAGCCTTGTAAGAGAAGGTAAACAGACCACAGGGCAGATCTAAGATCTCATAGTAGAATTGTTATTCTAATTTTAAACATAATAAAACAGATCTTGTGAAAGCTCACATTGCTAATAAGATGCAGACCTTGGATTTGAACCTCAGCCCTGTGACAAGAGATTTCATGTACGTAACTGCTCTGAGATAAGCATCAGCAATGAGTGGTGGATACTGGACTGGATCAGAATAGGTGCTAGGTATAGCGTACCGTAAAGTAGAATCATCTTCACCAGGATATGGGCTTACTTCCAGCATACAGATAAAGAAGAGAGGGAAGAGCAATGTACAATGTGTGAAAGAAACAAATTTGTAAGCCCAACCAGAGGAAAAACGTTTCAGATATGCTGAGCTTGGATTCAGCTATAGGAGCCATTTGAAGTTCAAGTTATCTACAGCAAATGAGAACTAGAATAAGGATAAGTAGAAGGAAAAGAAGCTGAAGAAAAATAAAAGAAATAAGGGCTAAAAAGGAATAGGAGGAAGAGGAGTACACTTATAATTTGGAATGGATAAAAGAAGGGAGTAAGAAACCAAGTGGAAAAATAGTTAAGAAAAAAATATTTGGCTATTCCATAACAACCTTAAGAAGACAAAAGAAGAGCAAATAATTAAGAACAATAGAATTTGAAATTTCTTACGTGAGGACAAGCTGTTTCCCAACAAGACATTATGTTGTAGGATTCCTGATTCTGGTGAAAAAATAAATCAAAAGGATATATTTGAGTTTATTCAAATATCAGCAGTTAGGGATCTCGAGCTGGGTTTCAGGTCAGCAGAAAGACTGGCATCATTTGGTGATTGCATAGGAAGCCAAAAAACAAAACAAAACAAAACAAACCCACGAAACTGCTTGAAAAACTTGGAGATACTTCTACTTCACAGGCTAAATGGTCTGTAAATTTTATCCAGGAATGGCCTGGTTCTGAAAGATGCTGTTGTGAGTTTATAGTTCCAGGAATAGACTTATTGGGTTTTAAAAGATAGTAATAAACCAGAGAGACACCCAAGGGAAAAGAGAATCTAAAACTACTCGCAGAAGTTTTTCATTTATGGTCAGATAAAGTTATGATTGAAATCTGAGACACTCAAAAGGATCTGGGGTATTCCATAAGAAAATTTAAGAAATAGCGTATATATAATATGTCATCGGGGATAGTGTTCTGGATATGAAGAGATAAGATAAAAAAAAATTTAACTTGACAAGATATCTCACTTTTAGAACTCTATTCTACATAAAGAAAGAAAATAATATATTTACTTATTGAGCACCTTACACACTTAAAAGCATTCAGCAGATTTTTAAAAAATTTATTCATGTATTTATTCATTTATTCACAATTTAAAATTTATTGTTTTTAATGCTTCCTGGTGGATTCAGTTGCCCAAGGCATGAATAGATTTAATATTTTGCTGAGGTATACAGTTTAACCATATTCACCTCCAGGCTGCTGTGTGGAGACTCATAGACTAGGAAACAAATACTCCTATTTGGCTGCCCATAAGTGTAAACTTTAAAATGACTTAGCAGTTGGTTATTATTCTTGCCACTATAACACTTCAATTTTTGAGATAAAATCCCATTTCCTTGTATATATTTGCTTTAGAAAAACAGAAAGTCAACTTCTAGTGTAAAGAGAGGATTCATAGACTTGTGCAATCCAATAGGTCTTTTGACACAGGCCTTGAGAAAACGATGAGTTTACTGATAAAAGGCACTGCAGTGTTTCTAAGAGAAGTAGCTACTTAATTATTTGAGCATAGGGAAGGGCTCCATTCAACATGTTCAGAGAAGTCAGAGAGAGCTTCACAGAGGAGCTAACACGTTGAGCTGAGATGTGAGGGTTGAGTAGATTAGAGAGATGTCTCCTTTTCCGGGAGTGCATTCTTGCCCTGTCTCTGTTCATGTATGAAATGTCTAGGTTGGCACAGACATAGTGGTGATTGAAAGTTACAGGCAAACATGAGGCATTTCAGGTCAGGTGCACTGGCTCATCCCTTTAATCCCAGCACTTTGGGAGGCAGAGGCAGGAGCGTCGATTGAGCCTGGGAGTTCAAGACCAGCCTGTGCACACAGTAAGATACCGTCTCTACAAAAAAATAAAATAAATAGCTGGGTGTGGTTGTGTGCCCAGCTACTTGAGAGGCTGTGGCCAGAGAATTCCTTGAGCCCAGGAGTTTGAGACTGTTGTGAACCATGATTGTGTCACTGTACTCCAGCCCAGGAAGCAGAGCGAGACCCTGTCTTTTAAGGAATAAAAAGGTATCTCAGAGGTGAAAATGAAAGGTTTTGATGATTGGGGCAGTTGAAAATGAAAATGTCTAAGAGAACACTGTAGTTTTAAGGTTGAGCAATTAGTTCAATAGGGATATAGGAGGCAAAGGCATGGGGAACACAGGACAGTTGGATGGAAGGCCAATACATTTAACATGAAGATCATGCTAATACTTAACCTCATAGATCTGTTATGAGCATTAAGTGAGTTAATAAATATGAAGTGTATAGAACAATGCCTGTATGTTATCATCATTTAATAAACATTAACAGACATTATTAAGAGAAATAGTAGGTACATTTTTATATAACAAATTGATAGACTGTCATAATAAAAAATTATTCACACTAAAAAAAGTACAAAATGACATAAAAAATAAAAGTGTACTACTTAATTGAGTAATCACATATTATATAAAATATTGAATTGAAAATGGTTAAGCTGGTGGAACTAAGAGAAATTCGTTTTTATGTTAAAATGTTTGTCTAGACATAATAGAAGTTGACTTTTTCTATAAGTTTTGAGGTGAAAATGGGGCATTATGTGCACATTGCTCATAACCAGAATAAAAGGGATGCTAAATTAGAGAAAAAAGAAGGTAAAAATTGAGTTCATAATCTCAGTTCAGTGAAATTTCCTGTAAGAGTAGAATACAGGAAGACATGGTTTTACAGAGATGGTGATAGGGATGGGATGAAAGAAAGGAGAAAAGCTGGAAAGGCAGTGATCATAGGAACAGGATATGGGGAACACACACAGAAGACAAGGCTTTGAGCTCGATGTGGTGGCTCATGCCTGTAATCCCAGCACTTTGGAAGGGTGAGGTGGGATAGAATTGCTTGAGGCATGGGCAATATAGAGAAGTTAAAAACCAGCCTGGGCAATATAGAGAGACCCTGTCTCTATGAAAAACAAAAAAATAGATTAGTCAGATGTCTTGGTATGCATCTATAGTCCCAGTTTCTTGGGAGCTGAGGTAGGCAGATTGCTTGAACTCAGCAGGTCAAGGCTGCATTGAGCTGTGATTATGCTATTACACTCCATCCAGCCTGGGTAACAGAAAGACTCTGTCAAAAAAGAGAGAGAGAGAGAGAGAGAGAGAGAGAGAGAATGAAAAGAAAAAGAAAGCAAGTCTTTGGCTTGAGAAAACAAAAAAGAAACTTTAAAACTAATGGGAAAAGTTGGATAAAGATCTCTAAACACCAAATGAAGAAGGAAAAGAGGAAATGGGATCAATACAGAATCTTTTATGAAAGGACTAAGAGAAGGAAATAGGTTATGATAATGTCAGTGAAATCATTGAAATCACACAAATATCTGGTCAACATTGTGAAATCAAAACTGTTAAAGAATACATTGGGAAGAAAGGTTTTTACCTATGGTACACTGTGAAAAATGAAGTTAGAGATATTTTAGCATAACAAATTTAGTTTTGGATAATAGGGAAATATTTATTGCAAGATACAGGACTGAGATTGGGGATGTTACATCAGTCAACAATGACAAGAGCCACATGAGGGTAGTATTTATACTAATATATATATGTAAGCCATCTGAAACCTTTAGAGTATATTAGAATGGATAAATTATAGATAAGTCTTTGGAAAGGGTGAAAAATGAAATTTATAACAATCTTAAAAAATGCAAAAAAGGAATGTAAGAAATAGAGCAATTTAAATTGACGGTGACATTTTGCATATAACATGAAGGATAATATTAGAAAGAATTTCAGCATTCACAGAAAACATGCAAGAAATAAATATTGTAACTAAAACTTATCTTTGAAACCAAATATTTAAATTGGCATGTAGAAATGCAGTTACAAAACCACTTTTTAAAATGTATATATTAACAGTTTTCAGTGTTTAACAAAAAGGGATAGACATACCTCAGCTAATTAAATAAAAGTGAACAGGCAACTTACAGAATGGGAGAATTTTTTTGCAATCTACCCATCTGATAAGGGGCTAATATCCAGTATCTACAAAGAACTCAAACAAATTTACAAGAAAAAAACAAACAACCCCATCAAAAAGTGGGCAAAGGATATGAACAGACAGTTCTCAAAAGTAGACATTTATGCAGCCAACAGACACATGAAAAAATGCTCATCATCACTGGTCATCAGATACATGCAAATCAAAACCACAATGAGATACCATCTCATGCCAATTAGAATGGCGATCATTAAAAAGTCAGGAAACAACAAATGCTGGAGAGGATGTGGAGAAATAGAAATGCTTTTACATTGTCGGTGGGAGTGTAAGTTAGTTCAACCATTGTGGAAGACAGTGTGGCGCTTCCTCAATGATCTAGAACTAGAAATACCATTTGACCCAGCAATCCCATTACTGAGTGTATATCCAAAGGATTATAAGTCATGCTACTATAAAAACACATGCACGCATATATTTATTGCGGTACTATTCACAATAGCAAAGACTTGGAACCAACCCAAATGTCCATCAATGATAGACTAGATTAAGAAAATATGGCACATATATACCATGGAATACTATGCAGTCATAAAAAAGGATGAGTTCATGTCCCTTGCAGGGACATGGATGAAGTTGGAAACCATCATTCTCAGCAAACTATCACAAAGACAGAAAACCAAACACTGCATGTTCTCACTCATATGTGGGAATTGAACAGTGAGAACACCTGGACACAGGGCATGGAACATCACACACTGGGGCCTGCCAGGGGTGGGGGAATGGGGGAGGAATAGTATTAGGAGAAATACCTAACGTAAATGGTGAGTTGATGGATGCAGCAAACAAACATGGCACATGTATACCTATGTATCAAACCTACACATTGTGCACATGTACCCTAGAACTTAAAGTATAATTTTAAAAAGTGAGAATAAAGACCACTTTTAAGCCTCCTGGCTGATTTTATGTTAGATGAAAAGAATCACTCTCAAAGTGGACAATTTGGTAGTTGTAAAAGGAATATGGTTAAATCCCAGTGAGAATAGAAATAAACAGCATACATAGTGGAGATGGTCAAGGGTATGGGAGCCTGCACCTTTCAAAGAGAATGATGAGGATTCATTAACAATGAACAATGGAAGCTTCTCGTAGAAAATTTCAAAGATTTAAAGATCAAATTAAAAATTCCCAGTTGCAAAAGTGTTTATAGGGTGCTTAGATAAAAGTAAAATAAGATAAACAATGGATAAAAGTAAAACATAGAAAATTTAATCCTTTCTTTTGTTTTAGAAAGAGAAGGGATGATTATTCGGTATTAGGGGTGGGGGCAGAAATGTCAAGAACAAATCCAAATATTGCCAACTTAACACATAGAGGATTTATGAGTAACAAGTAATAAACAAAGAGATTTAAGATGGATTGGAAGGAGAGAATGTAGATAACAAGTTGTTTGCAGAACTATCTTAACAGCTATATATATATATAACATGTGTGTATTTATGTATCTATATATATGTGAGTATGCGTGTATGTGTATTTTTGTGTGTGTATGAATGATAGTATTCCAAGAAATTTAACAGCGAGTGATTTAAGGGCAGGCACCAAAGTTCAAAAAATGATTTATGGTCTCCTTGGTCTAGTCCCGGCAGAAGGCCAGTGCTTTGTGGCTGACAACCCTACTGCTGTACTTTTCAAGACTTCTGGGGTCCAACTTAGCGTCCTTTGATTGTTGATTTCAAAAGCAGGGGAGAGAAAGCAAAACAATCACCACCATGAGACAGAGAAAATTAACAATGATATGTTTACAAAGTAAATAGAATAAATATTAGAAACTAAATATTAGAAACTGGAGGCTACTGATGTCACTAACACCAGCTGCAAAATTTTTAAAGAAATTTTCTACAAGGACTGGTGAAAAATAGCATATGCAACAGTACTCTGGCCAGAGCACAAGACTACCAAAACACGGAATTTAGCTGCCTTAATTTTGGCAAACAAGACAAATCACACAATATGTTTAGGGAAGAGAGGAACCATTCTTTGTGGACTAAAGAAAAGGCTTCTATTCAGACAAATCATGATTTTCTCTTTTCAAGTTGTCGGTTTCCAGAAAAGTTCTAAAAATAAATGAGAATAAAATGACTGCATCTTCATTCTGACTCAAGTAATGACAAGGAAATTAAACTTTAAAAGGTCACATAGCCTGTTACTGGATGAATGGACTTAAGACTCTTTTAAAAAGAAAATACTTACCACATTTGACTGAAGCAAAGATGAAAAAAATCTAAAAGCAGTAATCCGTAAGTTGACCTTAGTCACTTATTAACATTGCCTATCTGTAAATAATAACTTAAATAAAATATATGCCAGATAAATTAACAATACCCACTCAAATGAAACATAAAGTAATAATAAAGGCTATTAGAAGTAGAGATATGTAGCAGAAAAAGAAGTATATATAGCGGTGAACAATTTTTTTGAGAAGATTTATAAGTGAAGAAACAAATAAAAATGAACATGTCTGTAGATTTGTAATTTTAGAAACACCACACATGTCTTTTCACATAATTTTTGGTGATTTTTTCCCCCATTTTTTAGTTATGTAGGATTCACATCAACAATATGCACTGCCCTGAATATGATAAATTCACTGACCTTAATGAAGAGTTTAGGTTTAGAAAGGAGTTCATATGTTACACATTATCACAGAATATTTTTGTGATTTATTGTACTTTATATTATTTTTGTGATTTCACCTCAAAAAGCAGATTAATGTAATAAAAAAGAGGTCAAACTTAGAATGTTCATATGTTAACTGAATGCTTAGGTAAGAGTCATTCATTGAATGGATATTTATTCAATACCTGCTGAAGGCTAGTTACTGTGCCAGATAATGGGGATTTACCTTGTTAAAAAAAAAAGTAGTATATAGGATCCCTGTTGTCATGGTAAGGATTTGTATATATTTATTCACCGCCGTCTTCCCATTAAAACAAGATCTAGTGCATAGTAGATGCTTAATAAATATTCATTGAATAAGCGAATGGCACTAATAGGTTTGTTTTCAAAGTGTGCAATTTAAGAAGCATGGCAATAAGTAATATGGTATGGGATATATAGTATGTTGTGAAACACCTAGAAGGGTGCCTAACTTGTTAGAAAACTAATGAAGATTTTCAAGGATCAAATAAATTTAAAGGGAGACAAACAACAGTTGAAGTTACATGTATCTGAATGTGTGAGTGTAGGTGGGTTTGGGTGAGAAAGGTGAGGAGGTCTTCTTAGACGAAGCCTACACAGAGACCTCGAGGAAGCACTGAAACATCCTGGGACCTGAAAGGAGTTCCATATAGCTGAAAACTGAGTGTGAAGGAGACCATAGCAAAGGGTTAGACTTGAAAGGTAGGATTTCTTTATATGTCATATGAAGGAGATGGAATTTCATGGTAATAGAAATATAAAGTCATTGAAGATTTTAAGCAGGAGTGTGACACACCCATTTGTGTTTTAGGAAACACCATCTTGACATCTTGTTCTGGCAAGATGGTGAAATAAATATTGAAGCATCTTTCTCACTACGAATATGTTAAAATTTTGAGTAGAAACTAACAAAAATGATTTGTAATGTGCAATAACATTCTTTTTTGCCAGAAAGAGAGAAAACGTCAGGAGAAACAGGGACTGTGCTTTAGAGACAGAAGCACGTGAACTGATGGTACAGACATCTAGAGAGGTCAGGGAGACATTTTATTTCTCCTGATATCACAAGAATTCTATTTAATGTTACACTTGGTCGGGGAGTGAGGTTCTGGGCCTATAAGTGGTGAAGACATAGAAGTGGAAAGTAAATATAAAACCAGAAACTTTAAAAAGCCATACTCACAAATACTGGTTGAACAAGAAAAATTCCACATTCTGGTACAGGGAGATGACAATGAAGCTTGTCTCTATCTGATGTGAGGTAGAAAAAAAATTAAAATTAAAAATTTAAGTCCCCAATTCTGCTATTTCTCTTGGTGTGAGGTCCAAACTTACACTACTTGTATGATTCAGGCAATACCAAAATAAAATAAAAAATTAACATGAAACTTAGTCTCAAGGTTGGAATTCACTTAGTTTCTGTCAGAGCAAACACGAAATTCATCTAAGAAGATACGCCTACAACACATGGCCCACAGGACATATTTGAACTCATAATATTGGGGAATCTTTGGGGTGTTGCTTTTCTGGTCAGAAACCTCTGTGGCTTGTGGTGCCTTTGCCTGAGTTCTTGTCCTGTGTCCAAGAACAATGAGGTACACAGACAAGTGGAGGGTGAGCAAGATGAAGAGGAGAGCTTTATTGAGTGTTAGAACAACTCAGAGTAGACCAAGAGTGGGTAGCTCCTCTCTGTAGGGAAGTCAAGTGTTCATCTCTTAACAGAGAGGAGGCTCTGGAATGGGTAGCTCCTCTCTGCAGGTAGGTTGTCCCGGCAAGTGTTCAGCTCTTAGCAGAAAGGGTAGCTCCTCTCTGCAGCTGGTTGTCATGTCAATAATACCTAAATTAAAAAAAAAAAATACTCAAAAGTATAGTCCATTATAAACAATATTTGGGAAGGAAAAAAGAAGAGATTTCAATCTGGAGAACTTAACAGGACAATGTGAAAAGAGACTATCAAAAAAGGTTTAAAATGATACTTGAACTCCAGTGGGAAAATACTTTATAACAAAGGAATTGGCATGTGTAGGTAATTCACATATAACCTTTAGAATTAAAAAATATAGTAATCGAAATTAACAATACAATGTCTCACATGGAAGTTTAGATGCAGATGAAGAGAGCATGAATAAATAGAAATATGAGACACGGGGAAATTATCAAGACTGCAGCACAGGTACAAGGACATGGAAATTACAAAATAGCAGTTATAAGAAAGAATACTGGCTGAGCATGGTGGCTCACACCTGTAATCTCAGCACTTTGGGAGGCTGAGGCAGGTGCATTGTTGGAGCTCAGGAGTTTGAGACCAGCCTGGGTAACTTGGTAAAATTCTGTCTTTAATAAAACACAAAAAAATTAGCTGGGCATGGTGGTGCACCTGTAGTCCCAGCTACTTGGGAGGCTGAGGCAGGAGAATCACTTGAACCGGGAAGATGGAGGTTGCAGTGAGCCACGATTGTGCCACTGCAGTCCAGCCTGGGTGACAGAGCGAGACCTAGTCTCAAAAAAAAATAAATAAATAAAAATAAAAGAAAGAAAGAAAGAAAGAGAGAAAGACAGAGAGAGAGAGAGAGAAAGTTCCAACTTGCATATAATAAAATCAGTAATAAATGGATAAAATGTATGTAGCAATAATGGCTGAAATTTTATCATAGCATATGAAGGGCTCAAAAATTTTATTTTTAGAAAATACAACTAGTTGAGAGGATAAAAAGCAAAATGATTCTACAGCTAGGTACATCATAATAAAATTGCAGACCTCTAAAGATAGAAATAAATTATTAAAAGCTTCTAACAAGCAAAGACAGATTACCTGGAATAAAAGAATGCCCGAAAATAACCTTGTCAAAAGCAAAAATGGGGATTATATGACAATGGATTATCTTTGTAGCACTGAGAGAAATACTATCAAACTAAAACTGTATACTTATCTAAAAATAACCCACCTCAAGTGAAGACAAAATAAATATGCTTCCATACAAGACTGGGAAAATTTTCCACTGAAAAATCTTAACGGGAAAAAAAAATAAAATAAGAAGTTTGTTTTTCAGGAAAAAGTAAACTAAACTCAAACAGATTCATATGCAAGGAGAAATGTTAAATTTGTAGACAAATCACACAAAGTAATTATGATATAAAGTAATTCCGGTAAGATACCATTATTAACAATAATAAGTATTATAAGTTAGAAATAAAGATGTAATTTAAGACAACTTAAATATGTACATTGAGGGTGACTGAGTTTAATTTAGGAAGAATATAAAGAAAATAAATATTGAAGAATTTCTTTTGTGAAATATTTTGCTAAGATTTTAAGGGAAATATCTCAACATACAGAAATATTATAGACAACCTTAAACATAGTACATAAAGGAAAGAGAAAAATAAGAAAAACTTTATAAAACCAGTAGAAGGCAAGAAAGAAAAAAAAAATACCAAAGAAAATGCATCATAATGAGCAAGCCCAAAATAAGAAGACAAGAATAAAATCAAATATTAGTAATCACAGTATTTTAAAGAAGAAATTTGTCGGTGAATAAAGAGACTCTTCTAATGTTTAAAAAATAAAGCAATAGCACCTCGCTAGATGCTTTTATTATGCGCACATGTAAAAGACCACAAGATAGGTGGAAAAATAGTAGAAAAAGACAAAGCAATTGATGTTTTGAGGGTTTACTTTCTCTGTGATTCTTTCACTTTCCACGTCCCCCTGAATTTCCAGATGGTCTCTACCCCCTCATGCCAATAAGGCTTCCATTCGCTGCTAACTAAGCTGTATGTAGTTTGGGGAGACAATTACAAGCATAACAAACTTGCAAATCTTACCCAGAGATGTTCCTTTTTCAAGGGTACATTCTGCCAACCCCAATCTTGCTCATTTTTTATTCTTTTTTTTGTAGGCTCCCGGAAATTTATGATGTTTAGACATCAGCCAATAGTTTTGTGGGAAAATTGGGATTGGGATCACAGCCCTTTTATGACCGTCTCACTTTCCGATTTTCCTTTTTGTATTTCTAACTTCTCTGTTGCTCTACATTCTGATATCTGCTACCTAAAGCCATTGCAATTCTCCAGTTCCACAACTACTGGGCAAAGGGTATTCGCCCAAGAGAGAAAACCAAACTCTTTCAGTGGTTACCCATGTAGTAGAGTCTTTAAAGAGTACACTCTACTTCAGTTCTTGCCTTCATTTAATGTTTTTTATTACCTTCAAATAATTTTTTATAATATTTTAGATCACTATTGTAATTGTTTTTTATAGAAGGAAGCCACCAAACTCTTCACACAAGCATTTTCAGAACTTCCATCCATTTTGTTTTTGTGTAGTTCTAGATTATTTAAAATAAATATACACTTTAAAAATAAATATATATCAAATGTCAGTCTTCAAAGTCCCAAATTAAGGCATTGGTTTTTGTTGTGAGGTATTTTCAAAGATTCATTCACAGAATAGTGTCTAGTCATATAGTACAGTAACAACTTTATTATCAGCATAAATTTTTTTGATGTCTAAATCTACATTATTTGAAACAGAACTGTCTCGTTAGAAATTACATGCAATATTCTTAGTGGGATAATATGCTGTTGAAATGAGAATGCATATAAAGATATAAAGGTAAAAATTTTCAATTTAACCTTATTGGATTTATACTGCCAACTGTTTTCAAAATACATGAGTCCTATCTAGGTAAATGGTGGTGGATGAGTAGATAGATGGAGAAATTCTTAACAAATTTTGTTTTGGCAGTGGCAAACTAATTGTATTTTCTTTTTGAATTTTAAAATACTGACCACATTGCTGTAAGCTGTCATAATACATTGATTATTGGGTACTAATGGATAAAACCACATATTTCATTGATGAAGGTAGGTCATTTATTTTTCAGATCATCAATATGTTTCAATATATAGTAGTTGAAAGTAACTCTTTTTGAATTTCTACCAAAAGATGTTTCCATCTAAAACCACAAATAATTTAAATAGAGAGTACATACATGTATGTGTAGTGGAGTTACAGTTTTTCTAGAATTCAGACTTATAATAATAACAACTAATGAGTGACAGCAGCAACATGGATGCAAAATTTTATGGTTAATCTTATTCATTATGCTTTTTATAGTGCTAGGTCTAATACATATAAATTGAATGTTAAGAGTTATTATGAGAAAACACAGCTTTATGTCCTGCCTGGAATATAAAGCTTTGAAGTTTCTAGTTTCATTTTTCCCTAATTGTAGTAAATGATAAACATTTACATGTGTAAATCGTGCAAACATTATGTTTCAAATTTAGGGCCCAATGAGTAAAGGTTGATGAGGCCACATTAAACCCATGCATGCTAATAATTTATGTCATTTTGGCTGCCAAATATATTTGCTATCTCAAAATAGCACAACTGACTTGATACTATGGTATAATACATTTAGCAGTGCCATATGAATGCAATGAGATTAGACTGAAAATTTCAACTCTTTTATTTTTATATGCATTCACATTTCAACAGCATATTAACCCACTAAGAATTTCACATGTATATTTCTAACCACACACTTTCTTTTCAAATAATGTAGGCTTAAGCATAAAAGAATTTTTGTTGATAATAAAGCTGTTACTGTACTGTATGACTGGAAATTATTTTATTTTATGCCTATTTTATTCCTTCAAATGAATTATAGCAGAACAAAAAGTAATACATGCTCACTTTCATATTACTAGTGAAAAAAATTTATCATGATATTCATCTCTACTCAGAATATATTGAAATGTACATTTTTATTTTGATATATTTTTGCATCCAATGAATATTGAAATAAATGTTCCTTAAAATCTTGAAAATAGCATGTAGACATGATAAATTTTAGTGTGCCTGGTACACTTTTTGAATGGATGCCCCCTAATTATATACTATTGATAAACTGTACTGTATTTAGGGAACTGAAGGGCATTGAAGACCCATTTATTTCCCTTAAAAATAATCATTGATTTTTACCATAAACATATAAGATTTTCATGTGATCTGATGAATTTTTTTGTTGAGGGGACAGAGTTTTCCTCTTGTTGCCCAGGCTGGGGTGCAATGAGTAATCTCAGCTCACTGCAACCTCTGCCTCCTGGCCTCAAGCGATTCTCATGCCTCAGCCTCCCGAGTAGCTAGGATTAGAGGCATGTGCCACCACGCCCAGCTAATTTTGTATTTTTAGTAGAGATGAGTTTCTCCATGTTAGTCAAGCTGGCCTCAAACTCCTGACATTGAAAAACAAAACATTGAAAAAGAAATACTTCCTTGATCTTTATTTAATAGAAATGTAAACATGCAGCAATAAGAAATAGTAAAAGAAAATGTCTTCTATTTGATTTCCAATGTCCAGAGGCCCATTTTTTTCTGGAAATAAATGTGAAGGACTACGTTTATTACCTTGTGAAATTAATTAATATACCTCGAAACTTACTGGCAAACAACATATAAAAATTTGTCTCCTTAAATATTCAGGATTACAGCATAGGTTAAGAATGAAGTCTTGTGTTACCAATATATCATCCCAGAAATACTTTGACTTTCTGCAAAATTATATTCACAGGTACTTTCAAGTAACATGAAGTGCAAATTTATTCTTTAATTCAGTCCTTCTTTATATTTCAGGGAATTAGCACTTACTCCCCATGGGGGAAGGGGTGACCTTTAAAGAGAACACTTCTTTAATTCACGTCCTTCTATCAATATGTACTGGTAGTGTCAACAATTTTTAAAAAGTTCTCAAATTTAAGTAACTCAGGGTAAAATACAATTTTGATCTGGGTAAAATTCCCATGAAGTAGATAGAGACAGAGTAGATGCTAAGCTTGGTATAGAATTCAGAAGGAGCCAGGAAATGATGTAAATTTAATTGGTATTACTCATTATAAGATTGACATCCCCAAATATAAAATAATTCTAATATCTTACAATCCTATAATAATAATGTCATCCATAGCTACTGGGGGAGATTGGTTCCAGAATCCCTGTGGTAACCAAAATCTGGGTGTATCCAAGTCCCAAGGTCTGCAGTGCAGAACCATGGATATGAAAAGTTGGCCCTGGTATTGGCAGGGTTTCACATCCTGCCAATACAGTATTTTCTATACGCATTTGGTTCTACATGCAGAATCCCTGCTCAGGGAGGGCTAACTATAATATCTTATTAAAAAAAATCCTGGTATAAGTGGTGTTGGCAGTTCAAAACCATGTTGTTCAACTATACTTACCAATTCTTGAACCAGAAAAATAATTGGCCCAGAGACCATAAATTAAGCATGCCAGAGCCTTCCATCTATCACCTGGGATGGTCACCTGCAGACTAGCATCAGCATGCATCACTGCAAAGCTCCATCTGAAGAAAAGGGTTTCACTTGCCTCTGCTCTGCTTACTATCTTTGCTATACGAAATCCTGTCAGACGTGTGTTCATTCTGTTTCCCTCAGCATCCTACCTCAGGGGATGGGAGGTGTATGAGCATGCTCCTAGCTCCTCACTGCAAATTCAGACCTTGACTTCCTTCTGTTTCCTTTGGTACACACTCATGGAGCTGGAAAAGCCCAATAGCAGCAGAACCACTGAGAGTGGTACTGGGAGGGAAGAGTGGCTGAGGCTGTTCAATATTTCATTAGTAGAACTACATTGCTTCAAATCACTAAAGTTAGTGGCAGTCATGGCCTTCTGTAATATAAATGTGTACACTTCATTTTGTTTTATACAGACTATTTTTGGAAATAAAACAATCCTGATTCTGTTTAGAAGAAGAAACCAGAAGAAGAAAACAAACATGATGGCTCAGAACTATTTTCATTCTCTTCTCTTTTTAGTGACACCTGCTTTGACTCTGTCAACGTTGTAACTAAAATGATGTGTTAGATGCCAAGAAATTCGTTAATATAATGTATTTTGAAAAGTAGTATCGATCAATACCAATGACAGACATATACTTGCTTAAGTCAGGCATTAGAAACCTCGAATGAAATGGAATACCAGTGAGATGAGGGGCTGTAGAAAAAGAAACACAGCAATTACCAGATGCTCTCTCTATGTTCAGCATCTCCTCTGGAGCATGGAAATCTTAGAACCTTAACTTCTTCCAAGGAAAATGGGAAGATAGTGACCCAGTTTCATTGGTTTCAAACTAATTTTTTATCAATTCATTTTGGGTTCCATTGCTTACAAATCATTCGGACAGATTTGACTTCCTCAGACATAAAATATTAACTCTGTAAAAGCAGACAAATTACTCAATGCACTTTCATTTGTAAGCAGCTTGGAAGAACATCCTAGGAAAACACCACCCCTCCCACTCCACCCACAGAACATCAGCAGGAGGTTCATTTGCTCACTTGGGCTAAAGTCCATTTGCACAAACTCTTTTGTTTCTTAAGGTATTAGGAGTGAGTGTTTTACTTCTAAGAGCTTTACCTAAACCATTTCAGAATGAATGTATATGGTTATCAACATAATATTCTTTAAGGAAGAATCATGGGCTGGTCATGCTGGCAAAGCCAGGGGCTGTGCTTTACACAGAAACACTGTAAAGACTATCTCGATATAAATTTTTTTGTTGTGAATTACATCATCAGATATATCATTGGCTTCAAAGATTCTTCCTAAGGGATAGTGATGATGGTGGCAAAATCAATGTTTAATAATGAAAATAGTCTCCATTCATATGAATGAGATACGCACTTTCAAAATACCGCAAAAGCGTGATCCCATTCTTAGAAGAAGTTGACATGTGATGTTTAAGAGCTAAACCACAGTTAATGTCAGAAAAAAGAAGCACCAAAAATTAAATGCTTCATTTTTTTTTCTCAAGGAATAAACATAACACACATATATACATACACAGATACATATAAATCACAGATAGATCTATATCTTTCTACATCTCATCACACACACATATAAAGCCTTTTGATTGAAAAAGAAGGATTATTATTGAAAAATATTGTAATAATTCTTTTATTCTATCAAGTGACTTAGCTGGGAATGTTCTAAATTTTGGCATTGTTTGTGATATTTAACTAACGTCTATTTTTGGGTTTTGTCTTTGGCCTTAGCCATTTGAAGTCTCTATAGCCTACTGCCTTTTTCAACATTACTTCTGATCTCTATGGACTAGTGAGTGTTGAATAAAATAAAATTGGATAAGTTATCATCATACTTAATCATTGTAACTGCTTCAGTAATAAAAACATGAAGGTCATTAGATTTAGTGCTAATACTAGAATATTCACTTTCCAATACAGATAAGAATTCTACATGCCACTTGGAGTGAAACTATCTTCATAAAATTAATAGGTTGAAATAATGTTCATAACTGGAATTTTAAAAATATATGTAACATTGCAATCATAAAATACTTCAATAGTAAATGTTGATTGTGAAGTCTTTCAAATATTTTTAAAAAACAGAACAGTCATTGACAGAACAATGATTGACAGTCATTGTATAAATAATTTTTATCTCTAACATGGAGATACTTGGATTTTATGTTTCAAAGAAAAATGTGGAATATTAAGAAATGAGAATATTGTATGTTTTGTTCAACTTTATTGTGGTATAATTGTTAAAAATTACATATATCAAATGTATAATTTGATGATTTGTCATACACATACATTGTGAATTGAATAACACAATCAAATTAATAAACACATCCATCACCACACATTGTGTGTTTGTGTGTTTGGGTATATGTGTGTGTGTATATATGCATATATGTTTCATTTTTTGTATTGATTCATCCATTGATAAACACTGTGAAATGATTACCACAAATTAGTTAACATATCCATCACCACACATTGTGTGTTTGTGTGTATATGTATATACGTATGTTTACATGTATGTATATATGTGTATATATTACGTTTTCTATATTGATTTATCCATTAATAGACAGTAATATTGTTTTCATATTTTAACTAGCGTAGATTAGGCTGCAATAAATATAGGTGTGTAGATATCTGTTTGAGATACTGACTACATGTTCTTTGGATATATACCCAGAAGTGGGATTTCTGGGTTATACGGTAGTTCCACTTTTAATCTTTTGAAAAGCCTCCATTTTTTTACTTTAATGGCTGTACCTAGTTACATTCACCGCAACAGTGTACAAGGATTCTCTTTCCCACCCCCTTGCCAATAGTTTTTATGTATTTTGTCAGTTTTAGAATAGTCATCTTAACAGGTTTGAGGTGATATCACATTGTAGATTTGGGCAGAAATAAAGGAAATATAGACTAGAAAGGGAATAGAGACTGGGTGCGGTGACTCACGCCTGTAATCCCGGCACTTTGGGAGGCTAAGGCAGGTGAATCACGCGGACAGGAGTTCAAGACCAGCCCAGCCAAGATGGTGAAATCCCATCTTTACTAAACACACAGACACACATAAAATAGCCGAGCAAGGTGGCAGGTGCCTATAATCTCAACTTGGGAGCCTGAGGCAGAGAATTGCTTGAACCCGGGAGGCAGAGGTTGCTGTGAGTCGAGATTGCACCACTGCACTCCAGTTTGGGTGACAGAGAGAGAATCTGTCTCAAAAAAAAAAAAAAAATGATAACACAAATAAGTAAAATTATAAATGAAAGAAGAAACATGACAACTGACATCACAGATAGAAAGGGTCACATAATCTACCACAAAAATTATATGTTGATAAATTGTATAACCTAGAAGAAATGGATAAATTTTTGGACACGTGGTATACCAAGACTGACTCATTAAGAAATAGATAATCTAAGACTGGGCACCATGGCTCACGCCTGTAATCCCAGCACTTTGGGAGCCAAGGCAGGTGAATCACCTGAGATCGGGAGTTTGAGACCAGTCTGGTCAACATAGTGAAACCCCATCTCTATTCAAAAATAACCCAGGTGTGGTGGTATGTGCCTGTAATCACAGCTACTTGGGAGGCTGGAGCAGGAGAATCGCTTGAACCCGGGAGGCAGAGGTTGCAGTGAGCCAAGATTGTGCCATTGCACACCAGCCTGGGTGATAAGAGCAAAACTCTGTCTCAAAAAAAAAAAAAAAAAAAAAGAAGAAGAAGAAGAAGAAGAAAAAGAAAAAGAAAGAAATAGATAATCTAAACAGACCAATAATGAATGAGGAGACTGAAGAAATAATAAAAAATTTCCCAGCCAAACACAAAAAATGCTGAGTACCAGATAGCTTCACCAGTAAATTCTGTCAAACATTTAAAGAGGAATTAACGCCAATCCTTTTCAAACTCTTTCAAAAAATTGAAGAGGAGGGAACATTTTCAAATACATTATATAGGGTAAGCATTTCTCTCATACCAAAGCAAGGTAAAGACACTATAGAAAAAAAATTATGGGACAATATCCTTGGTAAACATAGATGCAAACATTCTTATCAAAATACTAGAAAACAAAAATCAACAGCACATTAAAAGGGTCATACATCATAAAAAGTGGAATTTATCCCTGGTTCAACATTTTTAAATCAATACATCTGTTAATATACCACATTAACAAAATGAAGAATAAAATTTTTGATCCTGTCAATAGATGCAGATAAAGTATTGACAAAATTCAACATTTTTTCATAATATAATCTCAACAAATTAAGTTTATAAGGAATGTACCTCAACATAATAAAAGCCATGTAAAGCAAACCTACAGCTAACATCATACTCAATGCTGAAAAGCTGAAAGCCTTCCTTTAAGATCAAGAACAAGGCAAGGGTACTGACTATTGCCATTTATTTTCAACATAGCACTAGAAGTCCAAAACAGAGCAATCAGACAGAAAAAGAAAGAAAGGGCTTCTAAATCAGAATGGAAAAAGTTATATTATCTCTGTTTACAGATGACCTAATCTTATATAAGAAAACCCTACAGACTTCACTAAAAAACTGTTAGAACCAGTAATTCAGTGAAGTTGCAGGATACAAAATCAACATAAAAAACCCAGTTGCATTTCTGTACACCAACAAACAACTAAAAAAGAAATCGAGAAAACAATCCCATTTAAAATAGCATCAAAATAATAAAATATTTAGAAATAAACTTAACCAAGGAGATGAAAAGACTGTACACAGAAAATGACAAAACACTGATGAAAAAAATAAAGAAGGTACAAATAAATGGTAAAACATTCTGTTTTATGAATTGGAAGACATAATATTGTTTAAATGTCCATACTACCCAAATTGACCTACAGATTCAACACAATTCCTATAAAAATTCAAGTGGCATTATTCCCTGAAATATAAAAAAAAAAAATCCTAAAATTTATATAAAGCTGCAAAAGACCCCAAAGAGCCAAAGCAATATTGAGAAACAAACACACAAAAAAATGGGAGCATCACACGATCTGATTTCAAGTTATATTACAAAACTGTAGTAACCAAAACAGTGCAATAGGGGCATAAAAACAGACACATAGATGAATGGAACAGAATAGAGATCTCAGAAATCAACCCCTGCATTTACAGTCAACTAGTCTTTGATAAAGACACCAAGAACACACAATGAGGAGAAGATAGTCATGTAAGAAATGGTATTGGGAAAACTGGTTATTTGCATACAAAAGAATGAAATTGGACTGTTATCTTACACTACATACAAAGCTCAACTCAAAGTGGATTCAGAGACTTAAATGTAAAATCTGAAACTGTAAAGATAAGCTTCTAGAAGAAAAAATAGGCGAAAAACTTTATGACATTGGCCTGGGCAATGATCTTTTGGCTATGACCCTGAAAGCACAGGCAACAAAAGCAAAAATAAATGCACTAAATTATCTAAAACTAAAAAGCTCCACAAAGCCAATGGAAACAATCACAATTAACAAAGTGAAGTGACAACTTACAGAATGGGAGAAAATACTTGCAAACTAAGCATCTGATGAGGGTTTAACATCCAAAATATATAAGGAGCTTAAACAAAGCAACAGAAAAGAAAAAAAGGAAGGAAGGAAGGAAAGAAGGAGGGAAGGAAGGAAGGAAGGAAGGAAAGAAGGAAGGAGGGAAGGGAGGGAGGGAGTGAGGAAGAAAGTAAGGAAGGAAAGAGAGAGAAAGAAAGCAAGAAAGCAAGAGAAAGCAAGCAAGCAAGAAAGCAGGAAAGAAAAGAGAGAAAGAGAGAAAGAAAGAAAAGGAAAGAAAGAAAGAAAGAAAGAAAGAAAGAAAGAAAGAAAGAAAGAAAGAAAGAAAGAAAGAAAGAAAGAAAGAAAGAACGAACGAACAAAAGAAAGAAAGAAAGAAAGAAAGAAAGAAAGAAAGAAAGAAAGAAAGAAAGAAAGAAAGAAAGAAAGAAAGAAAGAAAGAAAGAAAAGGAAAGAAAGAAAGAGGAAGGAAGGAAGGAAGCAAGGAAAGAAGGAAGGAAGGAAACAAACTCAAGTTTAAAATGAGCAAAGGAGACTTGAATGGACATTTACTATGAAGTCATAAAATGTCACGAGATCATGGCTTTTGGAGCTGGAAGCCATTGTCCTTAGTAAACTAAGGTAGGAACAGAAAACCAAACATCACATGTTCTCACTTAGAAGTGGGAGCTGAACAATGAGAACACATGGACACAGGGAGCTTGGAACAACACACACTGGGACCTGTCAGGGGGTGGAGGTGGTGTATGGGGAGGGAGAACATCAAGGAAAATAGCTGATGTATGCTGGGCTTAATACTTAGGTTATGGGTTGATAGGTGCAGCAAACCACCACGACACACGTTTGCCTGTGTAACCTGCACATCTTGCACTTGTATCCCAGAACTTAAAATAAAATAATTCAAATTAAAATAAAGAAATAACACATGCAAATGGCCATGTGACAATGTGCTCAATATCATTGTGTGTTTTTTGAGCTAAGAAGTTTTCGAATTCTTCACAGAGGTATTATTTTTCCTGCATTAATATATCAGCTTTTAAAAACATGACTTATAAGCTATTTTAACAAATGAAATGGTAAAAATAATTAATTTTATAGTACTATAGATTCATTTTTTCATCCCCAAATTTCATTTTGTGATGGTGTTTGGCTTTGGGCTTGGATTTAGCTGAGTATCTAGTTTACTGCATGGCTAATCAGCTTTATCTAACTAGTATAAATTTATGCAGATAGAGATTAATTTCATGTATTTGTGGCAAATATATGTACAATACATTTTCAGGTTAACCTAGAACCTGTGAACTTCTTAGCAATGGCATCATCTATATCTATATCTATATCTATATCTATATCTATATCTATATCCGTATCTGTATCTGTATCTATATCTATCTATCTATCTATCTATCTATCTATCTATCTTTACCAATTTTAGGAATACTAGAGGTTGCTAATCCCTATCAAATTTCCAATGGTGTTTTTCACATACATAGAAAAAAAAAATCTCCAAATTTGTATCAAGACAAAAAAGACCCCAGTGGCCAAAGCAATATTGAGAACCTCTAAGTCCTAACCTATTGCAACAATTCTCTGCAAAGGAGCAAGGCTGAAACATTTTCAGAGTCAGAATATATATGACTGTTGGCATTCACAGGGTTGAGGTTAGAGAATTAGATTAAATTGTATTTGTCTGTCAGTTCCCAAAGAGTAGCTGAACAAATAAAATATGGTAAGCCCTCACTCAACGTCCTCCATAAGTTCTTGGAAACTGTGACTTTAAGTGAAACAACATATACCGAAACCAATTTTACCATACACTAATTGATATAAACAAGATGTAAGTTCCTATAGTGTATTTCTGGTCACAAAAACATCACCAAACTTCTAAATAAAGACCCCAAATCTACCAATATTAAATATTTAAATAAATGTGAGCTATACACACATCTATGAAAGATCAATACAAGCAAGTAATGTAATTATTTGCCCAGTTATTTCAGTTCAGGATAACGAGTGGCCAGAATCTATCCTGGCAGCTCAGGGCCAAGGCTGGAACCAACCTGGACAGGACGCCATCCCATTGGGCACACTCACACATACAATCCACACACTCAGGCTTGAACCATGTAGACATACAGAGTCACCTAACCTCCATGTCTTTGGGATGTGGGAGGAAATCAGAGAACCTGGAGGAAGCACACAGACATGGGGAGAATGTGAAAAATCCACATGAACAGTGATCCTGGCTGGGAATTGATTTTTTTTTTTTTTTCCTTTTGAAAGGAATGTATCTTGGGACCCCCAAATCACTAAGCTAAAGAGAAAACTCAAGCTGGGAACTGCTTAGGGCAAATCCTGCCTCCCATTTATTCTAAGCTACCCCTCTGCTCACAGAGATAAACGCATATCTGATTACCTCCTTTGGAGAGGCTAATCAGAAACTCAGAAGAATGCAACCATTTGTCTCTTATCTACATATGACCTGGAAGACCCCTCCCTACTTCGAGTTGTCCCACCTTTCCAGATGGAACCAACGTTCATCTTACATTTGTCGATTGATGTCTCATGTCTCCCGAAATGTATAAAACCAAACTGTGCCCTGACCACTTTGGGCACATGTCATCAGGATCTTCATCGGCGCATCCTCAATCTCGGCAAAATAAACTTACTAAACAAACTGAGACTCGTCTCAGGTTTTCAGGGTTCACACCCTCATCAATGTTACAGTACAAAAGGCTTTCAATGAAAGGATGTTACTGGAGGATCAGCTGTATCAACCTAAGAGAAACTGGGTCATACATGCCAGGATTCTTGCAGTATTCAGAACTTTGTTCTAAAGTACAGTCTTATAGCCTCAGTTTGGGGTAGACTGCAGCCATCATAGATGATACGTATTCTTGACTTATGAAATGACCTCAGAGTTATTCTTCATGAACCAAATATGTGTGTCTTTTAGAGCCTAGTAAATACTACTCTTAAAAAGATAAAAGAAATAAGATATTATTATCATATCAAAATACTGATGTCAGTGACCAGTGTTCAGACCTGCCCGTCTTTTTTCTAACATCATAATGTCACAGTGTCCCTGATGTCCACGGTTAAAGTGTGCTTGCCCCAATATTCTACTCATCTTCATATCCATAAAATAAAGTTGGGTAAGACAAAACAGCAAACAACTAGAATGCCCTCATTTAAGAAACAGAGGTATAAGGAGCAAGAAGTCAAATGTTCTGTAGAAAGCAGTTTCCTTCTTGGTCCCTCATTTCAGAGAAAACCAGCGCTAGTATCTCCTGCTCATGAATGTGGTACATTTGAACACAAATGGGAAATCTAATGACATTATAAAGCACCTTGAAAGAAAATTGTTTTGCCTAAAGAAGTGTACAAGTAGGGGAAGCGTTCATTAGTAAGAAGGCATGGCAATGTAACAGACAGCCTCAAGAGAGACCTTCTCACCCCATGAGCCAAGGAAGGAACGTGTCACCTCGCTGCTTTTATTTCAGGAAAAGATGACTAAATTTCCATTGCTGGAAGGGTAGTCATGCTAAAGGCTTTATGGTTGAATTGCTATGCATGAAGTGCTTCTGAATTGAATTCTTAAATTCCAGAAAATGAGGTTGCACAATACATACACAAACATACCTACATAAACATTCACATAAGCACTAGCTAGCTAGCTAGCTAGATAGATAGATAGATGGATAGATAGAGTCAACTTAAATAACAAATAGAGAGACATTCTCTAAAATAAAAAATGTTTATTTGGGAATAGAGCATTACACGAGAATATTCACGCCATTATAAACTATGTGTGTTTTTAGGGATGAAAAGGAAGACAAAAGTTTTTAAAGAAAACAATGAGGAGGGTTACATAATTGTTTTGAAATAATTATACTTTGCTACAAAGATCAATAACAAGGGTGCCACCAGTCCGAGATTAGATGGGCATATGTCCTTGCAGAAGTATTTTTTTAATAAAGTTGTGATGGCCTTTACACAAAGTTGTGGTTTTTGTTGTCTTTGTGATCATTTTTGTTATCAGGCATAGAAGCATGAGAACTCTCCCTTCAAGGCCTTCCCTGGCTCTATCTACCAAGGTTTTCTTAATATCAGTGACTACATTTTGCTTCTGAATCACTCACAGTAAACAGAGAGTTCTATATAAAATCAATCTTGTAGAGAACCAGTATTTTTGAGGCTATTTTAACAATATATTTAATTTTTATTTTTCTCCTATGTTGAATAGAAGAGTTGTGGAGATATAGCTCCTTGATTTTGATCATCCTTCATACTGTACCCAGACAACCTCCATTACCTGCAGAATAAAACAAAATTTCTTGGCAGGGCATGGTGGCTCACGCCTGGAATCCCAGCACTTTGGGAGGCTGAGGTAGGGAGTTCAAGACCAGCCTGACCAAAATGGAGAAACCCTGTCTCTACTAAAAATACAAAATCAGTCAGGTGTGGTGGCGCATGCACCTGTAATCCCAGCTACCTGGAAAGCTGAGGCAGGAGAATCCCTTGACCCAGGAGGCAGAGGTTGCTGTGAGCCGAGATTGCACCACTGCACTCCAGCCTGGGCAACAAGAGCGAAACTCTGTCTCAAAAATAAATAAATAAATAAATAAATAAATAAATACAATAAAATTTCTTAACAGGACTTTTAATGTCCATGATAGGTTTATCCCCACTTTATGCAAATTCTTTCTAGGTATACCTTGGTGCGTTTGTTATCTCTCCCTTAGACTTAACTATCTACCTCATCCTTTCCATTCACGGACTGTCTATTTTTATTTCAAGATTCAGGACAAAGTTTGCTTCCTGCAAGATACATTCCAAAATATCTCCAATCATAAATGAGTACTTTTTCTTTCCCCAGATCAATAATAGTTCATCTTTTTTTCTGCCTTATGCTATAGTGGGGGCAGAATCCATCTGTATTTCAAGGTCAAAGAATATTGCTGCAATTTCCCCAGTTAAGAGTAGTATCATCTGTTAATGAGATTACTTTGTGATTGTTCCTAACTGACTTTCCTGAATGAAATCTTGCCCCTTCCCATGATCCATTTGCTACCCCCAGTGGCTCTCAACTGTTATGCTATAGCATAGGGTATAATTCAACCTGTTCATAAGAATGTCACCAGATTTGAATGAAGATGTGAATTTTAACTAGAGCTTTATGAATACACCGTTAAATAGTTTGACAGGATACTGAGCAGGATAGGTCACAAAAAACTGCAGGGTGCAACTTGTTCCAAGCCGTAATATAATGTAGAATTTATACCAGAGAGCAATGTGGTGTGTACTAAACTATGTCAACAATTTGCCTTTGTGGAGCAGGAGAGCAAAGTCTATTCGACAGTGACACAAAGATGAACGGTGGCCAATACCCAATTTACTCTGTGGGTGCTTTACTCCACACCATAAATCATTGTTATACTACTGCAATGTTACCACCAGTAATTGTTACCAAATTGTTTGCTTTGGTTTTCAGACTAATACTGCCTTCATGTGTGCCTCTGACATTTCTCATATACACCCATAGCCCCTCATTTGCAAGTCTGAAATCAAAATATTCTGACACCCAAACATTTCATCTTAATTCATTTACTTTAAAAACTGAACTAAACTGATTAGTCCTGTTTAAAGTGAAAATTTATACAATCTGATGAAGATAATTGCATGTATTTGATTGTGGGATATTGCTACTGACCCCTTTGGGGGTGTTATACAATATCCGGTGCACTTACCTTATTAGTTTTCTAGAAGTCCAACCTACTCTGAATTCTACATTATATCTAGTTCCAAGGGTTTTGAATAAGAAATTATAGACATGCATTTAAAATATGTCTTTCAAAACAAATGTGGAGAATGGTTGACATTCAGTGAAGTTTTCCAAAAGGCATATCTAACTCTACTTTTCTGCTCTGTAAAACTCCTAGTGTCTCTTCATTGCCCTCAGATCCAAGCTCCTCAATCTAGCACACATGGTCCATGTAATTTCATTTCTGCAAATAATTTCATCCTTTGTGCCTGCCACAGATTTACTGATGAGCTCAGGACTTGCCCAAGCACTTTTGTAACTTGTCGGCTTTTCACATAATTCTTTCTCAGCTTAAACTATCTTTTCCCTTCTAGACAATTTCATAACTCCTATTAATTTTTGTGTACCAGCTTTTTAAACTTACCTCTTAGCACTTGGTTTGTTGTTGCTCTCAAGGGCTACATAGCATTCCTCTAAATGTAGCATTTATTTTATGTCATATATTCTAATTTCCTATTCACTTTATTGTACTTACATCCATTTTGTCATATTTTTAAGGGCTGAAACTCTCTTGTTGACCTCATTGTATTCTCAGTTCTTACAAGCGTGTATACACAATCATGCTTGCTTAATAAATGCACTCAAGAGTGAATAAAACATAGTACAATTGGCCCTTGAACAACACGAGGGTTCAGGAAATGATCCCCATGCAGTTGAAAATCTGTTTATAACTTTTGAGTCTTGTTGACTGGAAGCCTTTTTAATAATATAAATAGTTGATTAATACCTGTTTTGCAAGTTACACTTACCGTATTCTCGTGTCGTTTTGTTTTGTTTTGTTTTGAGATGGAGTCTTGCTCTGTTGCCAGGCTGGAGTGCGTGATCTTGGCTCACTGCAACCTCTGCCTCCAGGGTTCAAGTGATTCTCCTGCCTCAGCCTCCCAAGTAGCTGGGACTACAGGCATACGCCATGATGCCCAGCTAATTTTTGCTTTTTTAGTAGAGATGGGGTTTCACCATGTTGGCCAGCATGGTCTCGATCTCTTGACCCTGTGATCCCCCCACCTCGGCCTCCCAAAGTGCTGAGATTACAGGCATGACCACGGTGCCTGGCCCTGTATTCGTATAATAAGATAAGCTAGAGAAAATAAAATTGTATTTGGAAAATTATAAGAAAGAAAACGTATATTTATAGTTCTGTATTGTGATTTAAAAATCAGGAATGTGGTTGATGAAGTTGATAAATCGATTAGAAAAAAACAATGTCCAACTTACCTTTTCTGTAGTCATCATTTAATCATTTCCTGTTTTAATCAAATGGAATTTTAAAAAAATTTAATAGTTATTAGTTGACTTGCTTATGGCCAAGATTTTAGGGGAATATGGTGTAAAGAAAGAAAAGGAATGCAGAAATTAGGGAACATTTGGGTAGACTAAGGTGCTATCTGAGCATCATCCAGAAGTATTTAACAGGAAGACAGCCTCTTTTCTATGGACTTGTAGGGCATTGTGTGAGGAAATAGTCACACTTCAGAAATGCAGATAATTTGGAAAGATACCTTTTAATCTGATATAATTTCAAACTTATGAATCATAAGAATAGTAAAATAGTAAAAGGAACAACAGGATACTTTTTATCCTGATTTACCAAATGTTATACATACACATATGCAGACATACAGTTTTTGTTTTTTCCCTGAACCATTTCAGGGACCTGAACCACTTTGAATAAGCTAGAAACACCATGCTCCTTTAAGCAAAAATAATTCGATGTGAAGTCCCTAAGACAAGGACATTCTCTTACAAAACCACACAGTTCAGTAAACACAATCAGGAAATTTGGTATTGATTCAGTGCATTACTAATCCATAGTTTATATTTAAATGTTAAAAATTATCCTAATAATACTTTATAGCTATCTTTAGCAGGTCTAGGATCAAACTGAGGAAAATGCACAGTATTTAGTGGTCATATCTATTTTAGTCTCCTTTAATCTGGATCAGTTACTCAGCTTTTATTTCTTTTGGGGCCTTGGCATTTTGAAATGAAAAGCCATTTATTTTATAGCATGGCCCTAATTTGGATTTGCCTGATGTTTTCTTGTAATTAGAGTTATGTTATGCTATTTTGGCAGGGATACTATGGAAGCAATGTTGTGTCCTTCTCAGTGCATAACAACCAGAGAAACATGGCATGGGTTTGTTCCAATATTGATAAGGTTTTATTTATTAGTTAAGTAACTACTCTATCCAGGAAATATTTTTATATACTTATTAAATTCCAGGAACTACTGAGACTCCTATCTGAAATATATTAATCATTTGCTCGATGAAATTTTAGCAGTGATTACAAATAATTGGAAACAAGGCCAGACACAGAACTTTCTCTTAAGGAGTTTCACATACAAATACAATGAGACAAAGATGTAAAAGCAAATAATTTAAATACAGTGTAATAACTATTTTAAGGCTATATTTATAAGCTTTCCTAATGAATTTTCTAAGATCCTTTTTTCATTTTCTGCCCATGTCCAGCAGCATAATGCCAAAGGGAAGCTGAATGACTTGATATCTGAAATTCTGGGTTTTACTCTCTATACTGTAACCTGTTAGCAATGAAAACGGAAACAAAATACATACACTCTCTATCTACTAAGTGAGAACAATCATAGGGTCCTTACTAGCTAAGTACTTACTGGTAGATTAAGTTTTAAAAATGTGAAATATATATAATATATAAACATACATATATTTTTATAAACATATATAAACATATGTTCAATATATAGTTAAACATATGCTTTAAGATTTATGTTTATATAAACATATATTTATATGTTTTAATATATAAACATGTTTAAATTTTCATATTTCATATTTCACATATATATTTCTTCATTTAATCTACTAGCAACTTGTATATTACCATGCGCCATGGTATGCGTCATGATGGTAATCTACCATATATATGGTAACCTGTAGATTCACTCAGAGATCAGGTGATATGTATATAGATAAATATATTAACATATATAATGATATATATATTATGTCAACATGTTATGTTGATATATAAAATAGAATAGAAAAAGTACAGGATTTACAGTCAGCAGTCAAACAAAATATAGATAATAATACTACACTATTGAAGGACAATGGTAAGAATCAAATATACTATTTGTGAAAATATGTAAACTGATGCAGACACACACACAAACCTTCTTATAATTTTGTTTATTTGTCATTACAAAAGCTTCAATTAGCTATGTGATTTTTGTACATCTCTACCTCCTCTGCTTTTGAGGAGAAACTGTCATTTCTCTTTATACATCCTTCAGCGACCTCTTTAGTGTATTTTACTGAATAAATTTGATGTTGTCTGTTGAATGTCTGAAATATTATGAACTATGGTTGGTATCCTTATTGCATGCACTAAATCTCATATTAACAAAATAATTCTGTAATGTTTTTAGAATTCAACTTATGGCATACTTTAATATTCTCATTAATTTATTGGACACAAAATGGTTATGGAGATATGGGGTCAGTAAAAGAGTGGAGGGCCTGGTTTCACCAGCTGTGGCCTTGGGGAAGTCATTTGCCTTCTCTAGACCTAAGCCTTTGTTTCTTTACATTATATTACGAGTTTTCTTAAAATAATGCTCAAATGTTTCCCTTTTCTAATTTTTTGCCTCTGCCTTACTGTATCCAAAAAAAAGAAATCTTCAAAATATTTTTACAATATATCATGTTCACCTAGAAACTTAGAAATAAACAAAGAAAAGCAGGTAAACTAGCATATGACTGCTTTAGTAATTTTACAAATTCATAAGCAATAATAAAAACAAAAAAGTTAAATTTTTCTAGCCTGTTTGGATTACTCATGTTTTCCCACTTACTACTTTTTGGTCTCTCCAATAATAGTTGGCCATGTGTCACTAGAAAGATCTGAAATGTTCATAAATGATTGTAAATGCCTCCACTAAATGTGACCACATCCAGTTTAGCCTTGAGTAAGAATATTTTAACCTTGGCACACACTAAACACCATTTCCTGTTAGCTTCAAAGAGCACACTTAAAGTCAATTCCTTCAGATAGTTTCTTCAGCTTTCTTGGCTTCTGAAGAGAGTACAATTTATTGATGTCTTTGTTTATGACGAGACATCCAGTGCCTGTGTTCTCAGACAACGTTTTAGCTGCCTGGGTTTTTGGTAATCACATGATAATTTTGTTTGAGTAATTTCTCAATGGCATTAAAGCATGGTCTATCTGATCTATAGCCCTTATTATGACTAATTTCTCAAGGCCAGTAGTGCATGGTGAGTTTTATTGAACCACCGTTAATAGGAACACGAGACGATTTAGTAAAGTGGTCAATAGGATGAGAAGCCAGATAATCTTATGTCCAGAGAACAGTGAAAGGATGAGATATGGTAGAAAAGCTGTTTATTCTAGGGTCCTCTCTTATCCAGGACTAATGGAATGAATGGCTTGAAATGAATTGGCCTTACTGAGTAGAAATCTGTATTTAACACTAGATAATACACTAGCAAATTAAACACACACTGGCACACGCATGTGCATACAAGTAGACACAAAACAACATAAAACCAAAAAGTATTGCCCTAATCAATCAGAAATATTAAACTGTGCAAACTAGAGTATGTGTAAGAACATAGACACAACTCTAATTCTATGATATAGTAAGTGGCAGTGTGTATTTAGAGGAAAAACATTTGACTTTTCAGTAGGAAAGAATTGTAACATAAACTATGGCTTTGCTAAGGTTTTTTATTTTTAATTTAACTTCTTTGAACCTCAATAATCTCACTTGTGAAATTGGCAAATAATACTCATTCTGCAAAATTATTGTAACAGTTAAATTAAAAGAGACACGAAAATTCCAAGTAAAATGCTTAAAACATGGGCCTTCAGAAACAGTAGTTGTTATGGAGAATGGTCTGAGAAAAGAAAAAGAAACAACAGTTATGATTCATTTGCTAAAGTCCATTCATAGGAAGAGTCACTGCATGGCTTAAATAATTTCTGACAGAATGATTACTTTAGTAAAATAAAGACCTTTTTTATTCCTCTTATGTCTATCCCTTTTTACATTTCACAAATATCAGAGTCATGTCTGGCAAGCCAAAATATATATATATATATATCTATCAGACAAAACATACACAATCCACTTTACATCGTGTTAATAGCTCTGGTAAGTAATTAATTGCTCAGCAGTTTTAAACCAAAGAATAGAATAAGATCTAAAAACTGTGCTCTTTATTGCACTCTTTCAGGAGTTATAGATCATTTTTAGCTAGTAAGAATTTTCTTTGTTTTTCCTTTTTCCACAAATAGTGGCTACCAGGTGGAGAAGTTTACAGGTAGTTGGCAGTTAGTTAATAACTAATAAGTTAGAAATCTTAAGTAAACAAAATAGATGACTCTTCAAAGTTTCTATAGAAAGTAAATTATATATGTATAAATGAATTTCAAAATAAATAAATTAGCAAATCACATAACTAAAAAAAGTCTAGTTATAATTTGAAAAGTCATCTTCCCTAATTCCAATCTAACTGCCATTTTCTTTCAGAGTGTAACAGAGATTTTGTAGGCAGAGGAACATACTAGTACTAAATTGATGCATTTCAATGCCTCCAGAAAAAAAGAAAAAAGTAGCCACTATTAATTCTCCACATAAAGCCACATTTCATTTGGCTATGTGCTACTGGCCATTTGATATGGCTCTAAGCAAAGATCAGGGAGAGGTACCTCTTTGAAAATTTCAACAAGATGAGAAGAAATCCAATAGGATTTCTCTCTGCTCACATTCCCTCTTCTGGAAAGAAATAAAAAGTGGCCAAACACTTTCTGCCTTTGCATGATCTCTTGTTAAGACAAGCTAGCAAATCTAGCTGTAAATGTATTTCTGTTAGTGTGCCACCAACACCCCATTCCAAATGACAGATGAAGCCACTCCAGCCCTGGGAGTCACTGTCTTAGACTAAGAAAGATCCCCATCTTGGGACAAAGGGCTGGAATCAGCATAGTTAATATCAATTCACGTTTTCGGGTTGCCCAATTAATAAAAAAAAGAGCTTGTGATATCTTGGACAAATTTCTCGCTTGGGGTACCTTGAAATTTAGCCATAATTGTGATTAAAAAAAAAAAAATAACTGAGGGCCATTTATCCTAGAGAAAAAAGCTGTCACCAAATTTGGCAGATCCTGAGACGAGAAATCAGCCTAATAATTTATTATTAATTCAACAATTAAAATTAAAATAATAATACAATATCTAGACTGGGAAATTATTTCCCAATTAAGAAGGCAATGAGGGAACCTATTGAGATGAACACGGAGCTTTATACTAAAGAGGAAAGGTTGTTCCGCAGCTTGTTAGCTCTGTGACCCGGTACTTAAATGTCTTTATGCATGTCATCCTCATCTAGAATATGAGGATAGGAATGGCAATACCTATGTCATATTCTTTCTGTGATGATTAAGTGAAGTCCATGTAAAATCATTGGATAAAGTCTGGAACACAGAGAAATCACAAACCATAAATATTAGCTCTCACTATTATTATTGCACAGACGTTGAAATAAAGTAACCTGGAATAAAACGTTAAAAACGTTAATGTTGCGTGAGAGTATTGGATGACATAGAAAATAGTTATACTATAAGTCAATATAAGAGAAACATGATGAGAACATGTGTATTCAGTATAACTTTCATTTTAGGGCTGAATATAAATGTAATAAAATATTATCAATGATTATTTCTGGGTATTGAAAATATTGGCAAATTTTACCTTCTTTATGCTATTTTAGATATTCCAAAATTTCTTCAGCTGTTTATAATTCTTTTTCAATTAGAAAACAAAGTAGACAGTGGCTGTTTGTATTTAAAAGCACTCATTCACGATCAGAGCAAGCAAGATTATAGTACAACTATAATTTCCATTTCCTCTAGATTTCTCAGGCAAAGAAAGGAAAAGGGAATGCAGATAAAGATGGAAAGAAAATGCTCATTCTTGTGTTTCTACTAAGGTGAAGACATTCCAGAGCCCAGTGAAGAAAGAACAATCAGAATATGATTTGAAAGGTTTTTGTTCTTCTCTTAAAAATAAGGAATGCAAGCTTATTGGATAATAATGTAAATATAATATATATTACTTACATATTACTATATGTTATTTATGTATCATATAAATAGAATGTCAAAAATAATATAAAATAAGTCATTCCCAAGAATGAGTATTTATTGTGAGCCTTTGGGTACTGAGTACTGTGAGTTATTGGCCCTTTTTCAAGGGCCATATAACTACATCTATGTAATAATTGTTTTTATATATTTGTATGTTTTTTATTGATTCCTTGAATCACTCCGTTAGAATACATTTGTTGATAGTCTACTGAATTTGAAGCATTTTTCTAAAAGCTAAAGGTACATAAAGAACTAAAACATGATCCCTATTCTCAAAACACTCAGGCAAGCTATATGGTTAATGACCGCTCCAGGCATTCAGTAGAAAAGGACACACTAGAGGAAAACATCATGGGAAGGGGGATATTTCAGGTATCTCTTTAATTATAATTTACCAAGGGAGGAAAACTATCACCTTATTTAATTCTATCCAATCCAAGATGTTTAAAGAAACTTTAAAAAATGACAGTGATTTCAAGATATTAAAGGTGTTATATGTGCCATATGGAAGCATGGATTATAAGACTTGTATCAAATTCTTCTTCTACATAAGTGTGTGTTTGTTGGCAAGTAACCTTACGAGTAATACTCTATCTTTTTGTCTAGACTATGAACTTTAAAGCATAATATCCACAAGGGCAACTTTATCCCCGAAGTGTGTTTGTATTATTTATGATGCATTTAGCACTAAATAACAAATAATCAAAATCAAACTAAAGCATCAAAGCAAATTTGGGGTTCACAGAATTGAAAAATGCAAAACCTCAGGCAGCGTTTGATCAGGGTTATGGTTCAATTTTTCATGAATTTTCTAATCTTTACTTTTTCATGCATGTTGGTTTCAACACACATTTCTCATAGTAGTGGCAGACTAACAACAGCAATTACTACTTCTAGCTATTTCCTTGTTTCCATACATGTCCAGAAAGAGAGAGGACAAAGAGAAAGAGAGAAAGAATGAAGAGAAGTGATGTTCTTTCCTGCAGTCGTCATGCAAAATAATTGGACTTTTTACTAACTGAGTCATTCCTGAACCAATTCCTGTAGATAAGTTAACGCCACGTGATGATTGGCCTAGGCTTTGATTAGCTGGACCTATCACCATGTCAACATAGAATTCCTGTGATTGGATTAAGTCCCTAGACCTGAAAGTGGGAACGCTATGAAAGAGGAAGGCAGCAGAGTGAGTCTGAGAGATGCTATGACACGGGTGCTAAGGGACAAAGACAGCATCTGCTTTGCTGTGCTTTCATATCACTTCTTTGAAAGTTACCAAATAATTTGAATTCATACATATTTTCCTTCATTTAAAGTAGCTTTCAGAAAACAACACATAAATTTCATTATAAGTCCAGGAACTTCTGATGTTATCTCCATTTTTGATGAAATTGACACTGAAGTCAGAGGCAAAAAGTTGTGCACAGAGTCTGCTACTAATTGAATTTCACAGTGGCATGGGCCTTCTTGAAACATCAGGAGGCACTTTGAGGGATTGATAAGATTTTCAAAATAATACATTAATTCCACTAAGATGAGAAGCGGGAAAAACAGTCTAAGTGCTGACGTTACTATTTACTTTTATTTTAAGTAACATAGTGTAGAATTACCTCATATAGTACTTTGAAATATTCTGTGGATAAAATTTTTCACCAGTTTCTTTCAACTTAAAAATACAATTAAAGGCAGTAGGAAAAAAAATGACTTGGTGCTGACACTGTATGGTGTTTCCCCAACTTTTTCTGTCTTTTTAAATGCATTTCCTCCTTACGCTATTCTTTTGAATATAGGCCATAAACTATTTCATGTGTTACAGAAGAACAACATAGGTTCAGGACTGAGATAGCATTTTCTGGGTGTGACAGATTTGCTCACTGTGATAGGGAGTGCAGTAACTTTATCAATCACAAATTTATTTCGTGATTCTTTAGACTGAGTCTTGGTTTACCCTACTTCATGGGTTATAAAAATTGAATGAGATACTGTCCATGAATATATTTTTCAGTTCCTGACTCCGATCCTCCCTCCGTTCTTCCCTTGCTTCCTCGCCTCCTTCCCTTCCCATTCTTGCCTCCCCCTATCTTCTTCTCTTCTCTTAAATTAACATTTACATCTTTAAGCTGTAATGCAACTACAGAAACATATAAACTACTTGCAATAGAACTAAACTATTGATGACCCAATACTAACTATTGTTAAAGTACGTTTCAGCAGAATTTTGCCCCCTCACTATGAGCTTTGTTCACTGGCATTGCTGGCCTGATTATGCTACTTTAAATGGCAAAGAAGGCTTTCAAGATGGTATTACACTCGCTCTTCAACTGACTTTAAAATAAGATTATCCTGGTTGTTAGAGTGGGCCCCTTGTAATCACAGGAGTCCTTGGAAGTAGAAAAGGAAAGTAGGGAAGCCTGTTAGAGGGGTGTAGCTTGAGAAGAACTTGACCTGCTATCTGCTGTTACTGGCTTTAAAGATTTAAAAGAGGGCCGAAAACTAGGAATAGAAGCGATCTTTAGGAACTGAGAATGATCCTCATCTTACAGGTATTTCAGTCATACAATCACAAGGAACTAAATTCTGCCCATACCTGAATAAGCAAGAGAAACAATTCTCTCCTAGAGCTTCCAGAAGGGAATGTAGCCCTGCTGAGACCTTGGTTTTAGCCTGGTGAGACACATGTCTGTCTTCTCACCTACAGAATATAATGCCTGTTGTGTTGTGCTATGAAGTTTATATGATGGCAGCAATAGAAAATGAAGCTACTAACCTACTCACCTACTTCAAAATAATTGGATACTCAACTAAGACTCAAAAAATGGAGGTGAGAGGTGGGGTAGAAGAGAAGATACCTGTTTATTAAATGCATTGGATGGAAAAAGAAGTCTTGACCCATAGCCTCAGTGTCCCCTGGACCACAGCAGTGTTAGTCCATTTGCGTTGCTATTCAGGAGTACCTGAGACTGGGTAATTTGTAAAGCAAAGTGGTTTATTTGGCTCATGGTTCTGCAGGATATACATGAAGTATAGTGCCAGCACCTGCTTCTGATGAAGGCCTCAGGAAGCTTACAGTCATAGCGGAAGGTGAAAGGGAGCCAGCATGTCATATGGCAAGAGAGGGAGCAAGAGAGATGCCAGACTCTTTTAAACAACCAGCTCTCTATGAACTCACAGAGTAAGAGCTCACTCATTACCATGGGGAAGTCAAGCCAAGCCATTCACGAGGGCTCCACTCCCATGAGCCAAACACCTCCCACCAGGCCCCACCTCCAACATTGGAGGTCACGTTTCAACATGAGATTTGAAGGAGACAAAACATCCAAACCATATCAACAGCTAATCTGTATCAGGGTACTGTACTGTTTAAGGGTACAGATTCTGTTGAAAGCTATGGGGAACATTTGGGTCTCAAAGTATAAACTGAGTAATCAAGGTACACACTGCTCAGCCTGCAGGAGGGCTCTCTCCTCTAGTAATGTTCTCTCCTCGTCCACCACTCTCCTAGGCAGAACCAGAAACTGCTCAGAAAGACTCTGTCTAGGCCAAACTTAAGAGAAGCAGCAGCTGACTGCTCACTGGTGTGTTTTTTTCTTAAGACCTATGAGCACTACTCCAATTATTATCGACTATACAAACTTAGTTTGCTTAAAAGAAAATATTAATTATTGCTACAAATTTAAAGGGAAAAAAAGCTTATGGTGAAGAGAGCAGTAACCAGCATAACATGCTCACCTTTGCTTTTCATAAGCAAAGGCCATTCATAGATAGGCTGACACTTGCTAACTTTTCCTCATCTTCTAAAGTCTTATAGTCAAAGCACTAATAAAATAAAATAAAATAAAATGAACAACTCCTGTCTTTCCAGAGAAATCTGTCAACTCAGATCAATCCAACAAATGTTTCTTGGATACCTAGTACTAAAATAGTTTTAAAAATATTATAATAATAACCATGACTTATTGACTACCATGTACTTTTAATAGGTTTATATTTAAAATTTCACAATCATCTCATGTAACAGACACAATTATTAGTCCTATTTGGATCGGAAGGCAAGACATTGCAATAATATGTCAAACATGCTGAGAGATCTAGAATGAGTAAGACTCTCCTTCTACCCTCAGAAAAACTATAATCCCAGAGACAGAATCAGCCAATAATATAGTACTGTAGTAATATATACTGAAGCCAGAATTGGGGTTATTTAGTTTTTATAAATGGATAGAGGTGATGCTTGCATAGAGGGGCAGGAATGGCTTTATGGATTGAGTGTCATCTGCGAAATTTCTGGAAGAATATTGCTATTGGCTCTATTTATTGAGCAGTTAACAAGCACCAGGCTCTGCATATCTCTTGTCTGTAATCATTATAATTGTACTCATAAGAAGGGTATTATTATTCCTATTTTATAGATGAAGAAATCTATTCAGATAATTCACATTTGAGCATGACTCAGAATTATATTGAATGCTTACTAAAACACAGATTTCTGGTCTCTACTTCCAGAGATTCTTATTTAGTAGGTCTGAAGTGGGGCTGCAGATTTTGCATTTCCACTGTGTTCCCTGGTAATGCTGATGTTACTAGTCTCAGATCACAACTTCGGAAGCACTAGTTTAAGTTATTTGACCCAAGTTTTACACGGTTAGTATGCAGCAGGTTTAGGACTCGAGACTTGAATGAAGGTCTTTCAGGGCTGTCTGCCTGATTCAAAAGCCTGCATATATTCTTGCCGTTGAAGTTCTACATCCTGTGAGTTGATTTGGTGAATGAATGCATTACATCAGTTCACTTGTCTAGTACTCATCTTCTCCCACTCTTTCTCCCCCACAGTGATGCAACCTGTTTTTTTCTGTAGCTTAGGAAAATCATTTGCTTGCTTTGTAGTCACACATTTTCTAGAACAGATCAGGAGAGACACTCAGAATAACTCAGTATATCAAAAAGTGACATCTAAAAAAAGACCTCAAATGAAAATTAAAGATTACCATTCAAACTATAAATTCATCTTTGATAGCATCTATATTTCAATAACAAACACCCATTTTAATCCTGCTGTGTACTCTACATTTGTACATTGATTTATTAAGGTTTACAAATTTATTAAGGTGAACAAATTATTAGTTGATATTTGCACTAATTTCCTTGGTCCTCACTGCAACACTGTGCACATTTTCAGACAATTTTTGCATCACTTTTCACACAGGAAGTACAACATCAAAAAGTGAAGTGGCTTCCTCAAGACTTGTTGGTTTTTTTTTTTTTTTGAGACAGAGTCTCGCTTTGTCACCCGGGCTGGAATGCAGTGGCACGGTTTTCAGCTTACTACAACACCCACCTCCCAGGTTCAAGTGATTCTCCTGCCTCAGCCTCTGGAGTAGCTGGTATAACAGGAACCTGCCACCTCACCTGACTGATTTTTGTATTTTTTGTAGAGGCGGGATTTCACCATGTTGGCCAGGCTGGTCTCGAACTCCTGACCTCAGGTGATCTGTCTGCCTCGGCCTCCCAAAGTGTTGGGATTGCAGGCATGAGCGCCCATGCCTGGTCGACTTGTTGGTCTTTTGAATTTCCTTGCAGTACCTATTCTCTCTGGTGAACAAAGCATTCAAATGCATCTTTAAGAATGATTTAAAGCAATAAGGCTTTCTGATAGCAGATTTTTAAAATTTAAAATATGATTATCTGTCATTGCTGAGACAATTCTCTAATAAGGAATCAAAAACTGGAGTTTTTATAGAGGAAGCATAGGAAGTCAAATTTTCAGTTTTAATCTGATGGTTGGCATTAATACAGAGGGCTATGTATAGGAAAGGCAAAAGAAAATTCAGTACTAATTCCATTTTTTCAGTATACATATACCTCTAATAATTTCATGTATATGACTAGAGATTTACATTCTGGGTCTTTTGCCCAGAATGATGATTACCCTTTTATGGAATAATCTAGAACACAAGTATCCTGAAAAACTATCCTTTTCATTTGCATTGAGTGGGGAAACTCAATTCTACCTCTTGCAAGCCTTTAGCACGAAGAGGAGCACAGTTGGTAAAGTGGTACTCCTTCCTTTATATGGTAATTGAAGAAATTTCTGATATTGAACCTTCCTAGACTTAACTGCATTACCCTAGGGCACTTAAAGAAAGAAGTCCCTAATGCAGCAGGAGATCCTAAAAGTAGAACAAAAATTTCATAGTCTTTTATATCAAGAGGGACCTCTGTTTTGTGCCCGAGGTCCATTCAAATCTAAATCCACTCAGCCCCCTATTTTACACTTATGAAAACCAAGCTTTTGAACATATTTTACTTCTCCTATTTGCCTCTGAGGAACTATCACAAAATGAACCACATGTTTAACATGGCAAATTATGTTACTTATATAATAGGATTCTTGAAAACCTGCAGCACTGGGTATTGAAAGAAACCACAGAGGGGGAAAATTGTGGAGGAACTTATTACCTAAGGTTTTTTAAGCCTGAGCTTTGGGGAAGCAACAACAGTGATGTATCTAGTCCTCCGTGCTTTGCAGCAAAGGTAAGTTAACTCAGTGTAGGAAAAGGGGTCAAGCTTTTTCTGTAGCAAACAGACAAAGTTGAAAGCAACAAAGGCTTGCAAGTGGTGGTCCCAAGCACTAACCAAAGAGCAAGCCCCTTGTGTACACTGTGGAGAGGTCTGAGGTCGCACGTTGGTTCTTTTAGCAACCTCTTGCATGGAGGAAAGAGCATGGTCACAGACTTCATCTTCAAATGCAGGGCTGATGACGCACATCGCCAAGGTCCTGCTCCTCACACCTGAACAGATGACAGGATTTACATTTCTCTGTTCACCAAGTTGTTGATCTCCTATGAGTAGCACAGTCAGAGGCATCTTTTTTGTTCTATATTGGGAAAAATACATCACTGTATATGAGCTTAGAGAATCCTATAGATAAAAGTGCATCCCAAAGCTAAATTTCAAAACTTATTTTGTGTCTGGAATCAAGGTGTTTAAGTAACAGGAATACACGCTTGTACAAAAATTCATTTTACTAATGTTCATTGAGACTCTAATGACAACAGCTTCACATCTTAATAGCTGCAGTTGCACAGCATAGAACCTTAGTATTTCATTTTTTATCTCAATTAGCCTTCTGCAAAGATGCTGAATATTCAGCATAATTATTTTAGGGCCCCAAAAAATTGTCTTCAGTTTGAACAGTAATGGCACCCTATGGTTAATTACTTAGGGTGATAACACCTGAAAGAGTTTGGTGGGGTTTTTTTTTTCCCACTTACTGTACACTTTTGAAACCAAAGTTAATAAAGCAAATTGTGTGTAATATAGTTAAAGGAAAGTGTCAGAAGTTTAGAATACACATTTGCATGGTTTTTGTTTAAAAATGTGATTATCCAAATGAAGTAATGGTTTATTTTTGCTTTATTCTTTCTTTAAACATGTATTGCATATCACCTAAAGTGGGTCCTGTCAAGGAGACAAAACTGTAAACTCTGACATAAAGCAGTTGCCCATCTAGTTGGAAATAACCAGCACAACAAACTTGGAGGTACAGAGACTCTGACCAGAAAAATGCCTGGCAAATTATAAGATCTTAATAAGCAGGTGTTGAATGAATGAATATTTAATAAAAATAATTTAGATAAATAATAAATAAAGAAAACATTGGCAAATGGTTTCTCCAATAAATATTACACAATTGTGTCATAGGTGTTAGAGAGAGAAACATGAATTCAAAACATTTGAGAAGGCCTATTTAAGCCTGTTTGCTTATCTGTAAAATGTCTATTTGTATCAGCTTGATGAGAGGATAAAATGAATTAATTGAGATAATCTGTGAAATTACTTTGTAAACCACAAATTTATCCTCAATAATAGAACATTATTTCATAAGGAAAAAGTGGAACTCAGCCTCAAATAATGAGCATGATTTGGCTGGCCAGGAATGCAGTAAACACACATTTCTATGGCTGGAGAAAAGAGCAAGGCATGTCTAGGAGACCACAGATGACCAGTATACTTGGCTACGTTTATATGTTGAGTTCAGAAATGAAATTTGAAAAGCAAACTGTTGTTAGAAGGATAGAAATTTAGCATTTACTCTTATAGCGACTCAGTGAAGATTTTCACATTGGCGAACAGCTTGATAAACCTGATGTTTTAACAGTAAAATCTGAATAGGCAGAATTGCAATAGGGTGACAAATATGAAGAATTGCAAATAAAGAGAGGTTACAGTCTGGAAATCCACCAGCAGACTGTTATCTCGGTTCAAATGATATTTACTTGAACTCAGTAAGACAAGACATGAACCTTGAGTAGGTAAGCCCTTATGGTGATCAATACATCCATTGCATAACATATAATAGGCAGAAGGCATAATAAGTTCATTGCAATTGGCATTTGTTCACATTTAAGGAATTAGCCTTTTTTGTGGGGTATGTAACCACGTAATTATCAAGACTCTATTCCATTTATTTTCAGATAGAAACTCCTTACAGCTTTTACTCTCTTCCTATTAAAGTTTGTCTAAATGATCATATTTCACCATTTTTAAAAAGTCTGATTGTTATGAATTACTTTAAAATGGATGTTTAATATTGATTGGTGGTACATCTCAGATAATTTCAAGGACAAATGGCAAGCAAAAGGCCTCACTAGGTTGTCACTGAAAATATTTTACAGAGATATTCTTCAAAAGTTGTCAATAACATGTGAGATATACAAAGTAAAATAAATATACACTGTTTCTTAGTAGGCACATTTCACTAGGTGGTAGATGAAATGTCTGTAATTAACAATAGGAAACAATTTGTTCTAACATCCTAAAACCTTTCATTCTATTTTTTATTCAGGAAGATAAATCACATGCAAATTCTGTTATTAACACTTTCTGTGTAAGAAAAAAGTCTTTGAAATGTGATTTCTATCAGATCTTTGTCATATTTTCTTCTGAGGGCCTATAGGAATAATATAGAATTATATATAAAGAAATATTTTATCAGTGCCTGACTAAATTTGATCACTGAAAAGCATATAATTTTATTTTTTTTTTGGCATATTTGAGAATTATATGTTATAGGCCTTCCAGAAAGGTAGAGAAGGTGCAGATGCAAAAGAAAGTAACTTCCAAAAGTGAATCCATGAACCAGAGACGGAAAACACAGTTGAAAACATATGCATTAGAATAATAGACTGGAGAAGCTGTTGGATAATACTGCAAATTTATGCTCCAGATCATCTCTAATATGGATATAGATGACTTTTCTCAATACTGATTATACTATGGGAAAGGCATTAATACATAAAAGCTATGAGGAGCGGAGGAGCAGTAGGCTTCAAACTTAGACATCTGCTGGAAGTCTCATTTTGCTGAAAGTAGAGAACAGGTAGTATTCATCAATTGCCTTCTGACATTTTTCTGTCAAAAGTTTTATGCAGCAAATGAGGAAAACTTGTATTTAATTATTTCAAAAAGATAGACTTTGTTGATGATTAAAACTGTTTGAAAGGATAAAAGTAATTGGCGACAACTTTTTAGAATTTGATGAGCCAGAGAAGGAACATACTGTGTGGGTGTAATCAGCTGCTTACAAGTAGAAGAATGTGCTGCTTAGTATACAATGAATTCTCTACTTGATTAGTGAACACTCTTTGAGAGATTGTATTTTATCTGGAAAATGGGAATAATGAGTTATTACTTTATAATCTCTGCACCTCATTGAGCTGAGCCCCTATACATTGAAGTGCCTTTAGTGAAAATTTCTAGACTTCCTTTAGTGCCTAGGACCAATCAACAGTGCCACCCTTGAAGAGTGCCCTAAGCCCAGACCCAATGTCCTATGGGTCTTGGTCACTTAAAGTGCTATTGACAAAATTATCTTCTGGTACCTGGGATCAGCCAGAGATGGCAATGGTGGGCTGCTCTGGACTCATTATAGCCCCACCCCTTTCCTCTCTTCTGTCACACCACCCCCCACAGATGCGGTTGATCACATGCACCTCAAAGCTCCAAGACACATGCCTGTGGTCATCTTTGAACCCTGTACTTTGGTTCCCAGAAGGCAGCCTTGCAAGCAAATCACTTCCACTGACCAGCACAGTATTTCTTTCATGGCATCATTTAAAAGTGGGCTGTCAAAATGCAACATGCACATTGATTTGGGTTACACAAATCGTGTATGGTGTGTGTGTGTGTGTGTGTGTGTATATATATATATATATATATACACTCAAGGTTCCACACAAAATACCCATAACCCTGCAAATCCTATTGGTCTTATTATTACTATTCAGAAATACAATTTTAAAGTCATACAATTTTAAAATCATCTAGAATCTCAGTTTTATAATCTTTTGTTTTAACAGTCATCTATAAAATTTAAAACTCAGCGACTGACATCAGACAGCAAACTATACTTCTTTAAGAAAAGATATTTGGAAACTGATAATTTACTGCTATAAAAGTAATAAATATGATTTCTCAGAAAAGTTACATTCCTTTAAATTAAATTTAGTTTTGCTTCATGGAAAACTCAATATTTGACATTTTTTCCTCCACAATTCATCCTGAACTCCCAAAATCTGTCACAGCCTGGCATACCTGCTCTTAAGAAAACCTAAGAACAATGTCCAGAACTATACAGAAAGTACAGTAATACTTCAGTCTCCATAGGGGATCATCGCAGGACCTCCCACAAATGCCAAAATCTGTGAATGCTCAAGCCTTTGATATAAAATAGTGTCATATCAGCATATAACCTATATACATATTGCCTTATACTTTAAATCATCCGCAGCTTACTTAAAATAACTTATACAATGTAAATGCTGTGTATATAGTTGTTATACTCTATTATTTAGGGAATAATGACAAGAAAAAAGTCTGTATGTGTTCAATACAGGTGCATTTTTTTAAACAAATATTTCTGATTTGCAGTTGTTTGAATCCACAGATGATGAACCCACAGATAGGGAGGGCTAACTGTCCATACTCAGAGAAGAGGGAAGCACAGAGCCGGTGTCTTCTGTCTATAGAAGCACTACCCACGTATCTTAGTCCTTGAAAATGCCAGGAATTCTACCTGCTCCTTTTTGTACCAAGCAACCACCAAGTATAGTCCACCTTTGTTTTGTTTCTTTTCTCCTCACTATCGTCTTCCAACCACAAGCACAACCACAGTTTTAGAGGTCACAGCAACAGAAAATGGTCCTGTGTAAATGTGAGAATCTGAGAGCTGCAGGTGTACACTATTTTGGGGCTATTGTAAATTGGGACTGGAGTCAAAGGATAAGGCATGATTCAAGTAAAGAAGATATTTCTTCTCTACTGAACACTGTATTGAGAAATTGAATAACTATAATATAGCAATTAAAAATTTAAAAGTAATAAAATATTTATTCTGTTGATCAAATCCAAAAAAAAAGAAAAGGAAAGAATGACTAGAAATGAACCTACTAGATTATGATTGCAATTAATTTAGTAATAATAAAACAGGAAGAAGACTTCGTTCATGGAAATTTCTGAAAGACATAGAAATCAAAGCTACCTTATTACTAAATCTCAGATCTCTCAATACTTTATCTTATTAATATGATGATGGTTATAGGTTACTTAAAAACAAGTGCCATTTTTCTGTTTCTTCATTAGAGTTCCAGTTTCCCAAAATATTTGATGTGGGTTGAAAGAAAAAATCTAATTAATGCCTGATATACAAAATAGGCAGATAGAAGTTGGCAGATGTCGATCAATTGGTTTATCTGATGTTATCAATGAAAGGAAAATTGCATACAAGATTAACAAAACTAAGACTACCTATCAATGAAAAATTTAGAGGAAAGGGATGGAAAGGTCTGTATCTTATTTTATTTTTATTTTTACTTCAATTTTTAATTTTTGTATGTACATAATAGTTGTATATATTTCTGGATTATGTGATATATTTTTATACAGGCACGCAATGCATAATATCACATCAGGGTATGCAGAGTACATATCATCTCAATCATTTATCCTTTGTCTTATAAATAATCCAATTATACTCTTTTAGTTATTTCAAATTGTACAATTACATTTTTTTATTGTGGTCACGCTGTCGTGCTAGCAAGTACTAGGTCTCACTCATTCTTTCTATTTTTTTTATACTCATTAGCTATCCACACCTCCCCCTCACCAACCTCTCTCCAACTCCTTCCACTGCCCTTCCCAGCCTCTGGTAACCATTCTTCTACTCTCTATCTCCATGAGTTTAATTGTTTTAATTTTTGGCTCCCACAAATAAGTGAGAACATGCAAAGTTTGTCTTTCTGTGCCTGGCCTGTTTCACTTAACACGATGACCTCAAGTTCCATCCACGTTGTTGCAAATGATCAGATCTCATTCTTTTTTATGGCTAATACTCCATTGTGTAGATGTGCCATATTTTATTTATCCATTCATTTGTTGATTGACAATGAGGTTACTTCCAAGTCTTGGCTATTGTGAATAGTGCTGCAATAAACATGGGAGTACCGATACCTCTTTGATATGCTGGTTTCCATTCTTTTGAGTATATGTCTAGGAGTGGGATTGCTGGATCATATGACAGCTCTATTTTTAGTTTTCCAAGGAGTCTCCAAACTGTTCTCCATAAAGAACAGTGGGGTTGTACTAATTTACATTCCAACTAATAATGTATGTTTTTTTCTCCACACCCTCATTAGCATTTGTTATTGCCTGACTTTTGGATAAAAGCCATTTTAACTAGGATGAGATATCTCACTGTAGCTTTCATTTGCATTTCTCTGATGATCAATGATGCTGAATACCTTTTCATATACCTGTTTGCCATTTGTATGTCTTCTTTTGAAAACTGTCTAATCAGGTCTTTTGCCTATTTTTTAATAGGGTTATTAGATTTTTTTTCGTACTGAGTTGTTTGAACTCCGTATACATTTTAGTTATTAAATCCTTGTCAGGTGGGTAGTTTGCAAATGTTTTCTCCCATTCTGTGCATTGTCTCTTTGCTTTGTTGATCATTTCCTTTGCTGTGCAAAATATTTTTAGCTTGAAGTCATTCCATTTGTCCATTTTTGCTTTGGTTGTCTATGCTTGGGTAGGGTATTAAGAAATTTTTGCCTAGTCAATGTCCTGGAGAGTTTCCCTAGGATTTTCTTGTAGTTGTTTCATAATTTGAGTCTCAGATTTAAGCCTTAATGTGTTGAGATTTGATTTTTGTATAAGACAAGAGATAGGAGTTTAGTTTCGTTCTTTTGCATATGAATTTTAGTTTTCCCAGGACCATTTATTGAAGAGACTGTCCTTTCTCTAGTGTATCCTCTTGGTGCCATTGTCAAAAATCAGTTCACTTGTTGGTGTGTGGATTTGTTTTGGGGTTCCTTATTAATCGGTCTATGTGTCTGTTTTTATGCTAGTTCCATACATGCTGTTTTGATTACAATAACTTTGTAGTATAATTTGATCTCAGGTAATGTGTTTCCTCCAGTTTTTTTCTTTTTGCATAGAATAGTTTTGGCTGTTTGGGTTTTTTGTGATTTCATATAAATTTTAGAATTGTTTTCTCTATTACTGTGAAGAATGTCATTGGTATTTTGATAGGGATTACATTAAATCCATAAATTGCTTTGGGTAGTATGGACATTTTGACAATATGGACTCTTCCAATCCATAAACATGAAGTATTTTTTAAATTTTTTGTGTGTCCTTCAATTTCTTGAAGTTTTATAGTTTTCACTATACAAATGTTTCACTTCCTTGGTTAAGTTAATTCATAGGTACTTAATTTTATTTGCAGCTATTGTAAATGGAATTACTCTAAATGCTACTGATTTTTGTATGTTGATTTTATATCCTGCAACATTACAGAATTTGTTTACCAGTTCTAATAATTTTTTGTTGGAATCTTTAGGTTTCTCCAAATATAAGATCATATCATGGCAAGCAAGGACAATTTGACTTCTTCTTTTCCAATTTTGATGCCTTTTATATTTTTCTCTTGTATGATTACTCTAGCTTGAACTTTCAGAACTCTGTTGAATAACAGCGGTGACAGTGAGCATCTTTGTCATGTTCCAGATCTTAAAGAAAAAGTTTTCAGTTTTTCTCTATTCAGTATGATACTAGCTGTGAGTCTGTCTTATGTTGCTTTCATTTTGTTAGGGTATGTTCCTTCTATGCCCAGTTTTCTGAGAGTTTTTATAATAAAGGGATGTTGAATTTTAACAAATGCTTTTACAGAATCTGTTAAAATGATCTTAAAGTTTTTGTCCTTCATTCTGTTGATATGATGTATCACAGTAATTGATATGCACATTTTGAACCATCCTTGCATCCCTGGAATAAATTCCACTTGGTCATAATGAAGAATCCTTCTAATGTGTTGTTAAATTCAGTAATATTATATTGAGGATTTTTGCCTCACTCTTCATTAGTGATATTGGCCTCTAGTTTTCTTTTTGTGATGTGTCATTGCCTGATTTTGGTATCAGGGTAATACTGGCCTTGTCAAATGAGTTTGGAAGTATTAACGTCTCCAGTTTTTTTGGGGGGGGATATAGTCTAAAATGATAGGTATTAGTTCTTCATTAAATGTTTGATACATTTCAGTAGTGAAGCCATTATGTCCTAAGCTTTTCTTTGCTGGGAAACTTTTTATTACAACTTCAATCTTCTTAAATGTTATTGGTCTGTTTAGGTTTCGGATTTCTTCATAGTTCAATCTTGGTAGGTTGTATGTGTCTAGAAATGTATCCATTTCTTCTAGATTTTTCAATTTGTTGGCACATAGCTGCTCATAGTAGCCACGAATAATCCTTTCAATTTCTCTAGTATCAGTTGTAATGTCTTCTTTTTCATCTCCGATTTTATTTGTTTGGGTATTCTCTCTTTTTTTCTTAAGTAGTCTGTCTAAAAGTTTGTGAATTTTGTTTATCTTTTCAAAAAAACAACTTTTTTATTTCATTGATCTCTTGTATTATTTTCTTCTTTTCAAATTCATTTTTTCTGCTCTAATTATTATTTCTTTTCTTCTACTAATTTTGAGTTTGATTTACTCTTGCTTTTTCAGTTAAGATGCATTGTTATGTTATTTTTTTGAAGGTTTTCTCTTTTTTTTTTTTTTGATATAGGGACTTACAGCTACAAAATTTCCTCTTAGTAATCCTTTCACCGGATTCCATAGATTTTGTTGTGTTTTTTTTCCATTATCATTTGCTTTAAGAGAGTCTTCAATTTTCTTTTGATTTCTTCCTTAACCCAACGGTCATTCAGGGGCATATTGTTAAATTTCCAAGTGTTTGTATAGTTTCCAAAATTCCTCTTGTTATTGCTTTGTAGTTTTATTCCATAGTGGTCAGAGAAGATGCTTGATCTTACTTCAAACTTTCTTAATGTTTTAAGAGTTATTTTGTGACCTAACATACTGTCTACCCTTGAGAATGATTCATTTTTTTTCATGTGATGAGGAAAAGAATATGTATTCTGCAGCCATTGGGTAAAATATTCTGTAAATATTTATTAAGTTCACTTGTTCTATAATACAGATTAAGTCTGATGTGTCTTTGTTGATTTTCTGTCTGAAAGATGTTCAGTGCTGAACATGGGTGGTTGAAGTCTCCAGCTATTTTTGTATTGTGGTCTATCTGTTTCTTTAGCTTTAATAAGATTTTATTTTATACCTGCATGCTTCAGGGTTGGGGTGCATATATATTTGCAGTTGTTTTATTCTCTTGTTGAATTGATTCCTTTATCATTATATAGTGACCTCCTTTTTTCTTCTTATAGCTTTTGTCTTGAAATCCATTTAGTCTGATATAAATATAGTGACTTCTGGGTTTTTTGTTTTTTGTTTTTTTTCATTGGCATGGAATACCCTTTTCATCTTTTTATTTTCTGTCTTTGTGTGTTTTTACAGATGAAGTGTGTTTCTTGTAAGCAACAGATTGGTGGTTCTTACTTTTTTGTCCATTCAGTCACTCTATGTCTTCTGACTGGAGACTCCATTTACATTCAATGTTATTGTTGATAACTAAGAATGTACTCCTGACTAGTGTCATTTTGCTATTTGTGTACTGGTTGTTTTGTGCTCTTCTCTTCCTTCTTTCTTGTCTTCCTTTTAGTAAAGGTGATTTTCTCTGGTGATATGATTTAATTTCTGACTTTCTTTTTTTGTGTGTATCTGTTGTATGTCTTTTGATTTGAGGTCACCATGAGGCTTGCAAATACTATCTGATAACTCATTATTTTGAGATGATAATAACCCTGCATAAACAAGCCAAAATAAAACCAATAAAAAATTCACACTTAACTTTGTCCCTGAATTTTTTTTTGCAATTCTTTGCTTTATTTTTTAATTTAATTTTATTTTTTTATTATACTTTAAGTTCTAGGGTACATGTGCACAACGTGCAGGTTTGTTACATATGTATACTTGTGCCATGTTGGTATGCTGCACCCATCAACTCGTCAGCACCCATCAACTAGTCATTTACATCGTGTATAACTCCTAATGCCATTCCTTTCCCCTCCCCGCTCCCCGCAATAGGCCCCAGTGTGTGATGTTCCCCTTCCCATGTCCAAGTGATCTCTGTTCAGTTCCCACCTATGAGTGAGAACATGCAGTGTTTGGTTTTCTGTTCTTGCAATGGTTTGCTGAGAATGATGGTTTCCAGTTGCATCCATGTCCTTACAAAGGACACGAATTCATCCTTTTTTATGGCTGCATAGTATTCCATGGTGTATACGTGCCACATTTTCTTAATCCAGTCTGTCACTGATGGACATTTGGATTGATTCCAAGTCTTTGCTATTGTGAATAGTGCCACAATGAACATATGTGTGCATGTGTCTTTACAGCAGCATGATTTATAATCCTTTGGGTATACACCCAGTAATGGGATGGCTGGGTCATATGGTATTTCTAGTTCTAGATCCTTGAGGAATCACCATACTGTTTTCCACAATGGTTGAACTAGTTTACAATCCCACCAACAGTGTAAAAGTATTCCTATTTCTCTACCTCCTCTCCAGCACCTGTTGTTTCCTGACTTTTTAATGATTGCCATTCTAACTGGTATGAGATGGTATCTCATTGTGGTTTTGATTTGCATTTCTCTGATGGCCAGTGATAATGAGCATTTTTTCATGTGTCTGTTGGCTGTATGCATGTCTTCTTTTGAGAAATGTCTGTTCATATCCTTTGTCCACTTTTTGATGGGGTTGTTTGTTTTTTTCTTGTAAATTTGTTTGATTTCTTTGTAGGTTCTGGATATTAGTCCTTTGTCAGATGAGTAGATTGCAAAAATTTTCTCCCATTCTGTAGGTTGCCTGTTCACTCTGATGGTAGTTTCTTTTGCTGTGCAGAAGCTCTTTAGTTTAATTAGATCCCATTTGTCAATTTTGGCTTTTGTTCCCATTGCTTTTGGTGTTTTAGACATGAGGTCCTTGCCCATGCCTATGTCCTGAATGGTATTACCTAGGCTTTCTTCTAGGGTTTTTATGATATTAGGTCTAACATTTAAGTCTCTAATCCATCTTGAATTAATTTTCATATAAGGAGTAAGGAAAGGATCCAGTTTCAACTTTCTACTTATGGCTAGCCAATTTTCCTAGCACCATTTATTAAATAGGGAATCCTTTCCCCATTTCTTGTTTTTGTCAGCTTTGTGAAAGATCAGATGGCTGTAGATGTGCGGTATTATTTCTAAGGGCTCTGTTCTGTTCCATTGGTCTATACCTTGGTTTTGGTACCAGTACCATGCTGTTTTGGTTATTGTAGCCTTATAGTATAGTTTGAAGTTAGGTAGCGTGATGCCTCCAGCTTTGTTCTTTTGACTTAGGATTGTCTTGGCAATGCAGGCTCTTTTTTGGTTTCATATGAACTTTAAAGCAGTGTTTTCCAATTCTGTGAAGAAACTCATTGGTAGCTTGATGGGGATGACATTGAATCTATAAATTACCTTGGGCAGTATGGCCATTTTCACAATATTGATTCTTCCTATCCATGAGCATGGTATGTTCTTCCATTTGTTTGTGTCCTCTTTTATTTCACTGAGCAGGAATTGTCCCTGTTTGCAGATGACATGATTGTATATTTAGAAAACCCCATCATCTCAGCCCAAAATCTCCTTAAGCTGATAAGCAATTTCAGCAAAGTCTCAGGATACAAAATCAATGTGCAAAAATCACAAGCATTCTTATACACCAGTAAGAGACAAATGGAGAGCCAAATCATGAATGAACTCCCATTCACAATAGCTTCAAAGAGAATAAAATAACTAGGAATCCAACTTACAAGGGATGTAAAAGACCTCTTCAAGGAGAACTACAAACCACTGTCCCTGAATTTTTTAAAACTTTTCATTGTTTCTATTTATATTGCATTGTGCTATGTCTTGCAAAGATGTTGTATTTATTATTGTTGATTGATTTATCATTTAGTCTTTCTACTTAAAAGTAGTTTACACACCACAGTTACAGAGTTATAATAGTTTGTGTTTTTCTATTTACTTATGATTACTATAGAGTTTTATACCTTAAGATGATGTCTTATTAACTTCCTTTTCTTTCTCTCTGAAGTACTCCCTTTAGCATTTCTTATAGGACGGATCTGGTATTGATGAAATCCCTCTATTTTCGTTTGCCTGGGAAGTTCTTTCTCCTTCATGTTTGAAGGCTATTTTCACCAGATATACTCTTCTAGGGTAATAGTTTTTTTTTCCTACAGGACTTTAAACATGTCATGCCACTCTCTCCTGGCCTGCAAGATTTCCACTGAAAAGTCAGCCGCCAGACAGGTTGGAGCTCCACAGTATGTTGTTTGTTTGTTTTATTCTCTTGCTGCTTTTAGGGTCCTTTGTTTAACCTTGACCTTTGGAATTTGATTTTAAAATGCATTGAGATAGTCTTCTTCAGGTTAAATTGGCTTGGTGCTCTGTAACCTTCTTGTACTTAAATATTGGTATATTTTTCCAGGCTTAAGACATTCTCCATTTACCCCTTTGAATAAACTTTCTATTCCTATTTATTTCTCTACTTCTTTAAAGCTAGTAACTCTTAGATTTGCCCTTTTGAAGCTGTTTTCTAGATCCTGTAAGTGTGCTTCATTGTTTTTTATTCTTTTTTCTTTTGTGTCTTCTGACTGTGTATTTTCAAATAGTCCGTCTTCAAGCTCACCGAATCCTTCTTCTGCTTGACCATTTCTGCTATTAAAAGATTCTGCTGTGTTCTTCAGTATGCCAATTCCATTTTTCACTTCCAGAATTTCTGCTTGATTATTTTAAACTATTTAAATGTTGTTAAATATTTCTGGTAAAATTCTGAATACTTTCTCTGTGTTATCTTGAATTTCTTTGAGTCTCTTCAATTTTTTTTTTAAATTTTTTATCTGAAAGGTAACATATCTCTGTTTCTCCAGGAGTTGTCCCTAGATAAGTTCCTGGTGCCTTATCTAGTTCATTTAATGAGGCCTTATGTTCCTGGATTATCTTGATACTTGTAGATGTTCATCTGTGTCTGGGTATTGAAGGGTTAGATATTTATTGTAGTCTTCACAGTCTGGGCTTGTTTGTAACCATCCACATTTGGAAGGCCTTCCAGGTATTCAGAAAGACTTGGGTGTTGTGATCAAAGCCATGTGATCAAACCCCAAGCCCAGTAATGCTATGGTTCTTGCAGACTTGTGGGGATACTGCCTCCATGATCATGGATACAGTCTGGGAGAATTACCTGGATTACCAGACAGAGAGTTATTTTTGTTCTCTTCACTTTCTCCTAAACAAATGGAGTCTCACTTTCTGCTCTGAGCCACCTCAAGCTGGAGATGAAGTGACACATGCTCCCCTGTGGCCATCACCACTGAAAATACACTTGGTCAGACCTGAAGCCAGCATAGCACTGAGTCTCATCCAAGGCCCCTTGTAACCATTACCTGACTACCACCTGTGTCTGCTCAAGGCCCTGGGGCTCTAAAATCAGCAAGTGGTGAAGCCAGCAGGCTTTTGTCCTTCCCTTTAGGGCAGCAAGTTCCCCGTGGCCTGGGGTGGGTCCAGAGGTGCTGTCCAAGAGCCAGGGACTAGAATCAAAAACTTTAGAATAGAAGCTTGGTGTTCTATTATATTACAGCTGAGTTGGCACTCCAGCTACACAACAGAGCCCTTATCACTCTTCCCTTCCCTTTCCATAAGCAAAGGACCCTAACTAGCCCCCATCACCATAAACCCATGGGGAGTACTGCCAGGCTACTACAGACATTTCCTTATGGCCCAAAGGCTTTTTATTCAGCTTGTGGTGAATTCTGCCTTGCCTGGAACTCACTCTTCAGGGCAGTGGGCTTCTCTCTGGCCCAGGGAAGTTTCAGTACTGTGATCTAAGAGCAATGACCTGGAATTGGGAACCCCAAGAGCCCATTTGGTGCTCTACAAACATGTGGCTTAGCTGGTAGCTATGGTGCAAGACAAAGTCCCTTTTGCTCACTTTTCTCAAGCAGAAGGAATCTCCTCATAGACACCATATCTGGGAAAGTACTGAGTCTCACCTGAAGCTGGCTGGTTTCAGAATTTTATGCAAGGCCCATGACATACTAACTGGTTATAGCTGCTGGTTATTCAGGGCCCAAAAGCTCGTCAGTCAGCAAGTGATGGGTTCTGCTGGGGCTTGATTTTCCATCAAGGCACTGAGTTCCCTTCTTGCCCAGGGTGTGTCATCTTGGAGCTAGGGCCTAGAAAGGGGACTTATGACTCCAACTGATGCCCTACCCTGCTATGGTTGAGCTGGTATCCAAGATGCAAGAAAAAGTCCACTTTACTCTTATGTGTCCTGTTTTTAACCAGAAGGAAATAGACTCTTTTAGAGCTGCAAGCTGTGCAGCCTGGAGTTGAGGGAGAGATGGCACAAGCACTCCCTTAGCCACAACAGTTGGTGTCTCAATAGGTTGTGTGCCTACCAAATTCTCTGTCTTTGAGCCCAGCTCAGCACTAGGACTGACCTAGAATTTGCAGTACTTGTGGCCTAGACTGCCTTTCAAGTTTACTTAGAACCCCAGAGCACTTTAGTATGTAGTGATGAAGCTTGCCAGGACTTAATTTCCAACCTCAAGGTTGAGCTCTCTGTCTAGGGCTGGTTTAAATACTCTCTCCATGGGCATGTGTCAGCTGAGCTCAGCTCAGTTTTGCTTTATGTTGTGACAGGGCAGCACTGAATTCAATGCAATGTCTCAGGATCGCTGTGTTCTCCCTCTCCCAAGTACATGGATTCTGTCTCCACACATTGTGGCCACTGCCACGGGATCAGGGAGAGGTGGCATCAGTGAGTCAAGACTGCCTTTTCTACCCTTTTCCATTGCCTTTTATGGTGATATGAAGTTAAAAACAGGTTCTGTGAGTGCTCACTTGATTTTTGGTTCTATGAAGATTCCTTTTTATTGTGTAGATATTGTTAAATTAGTATCCTTATGAGGAGATGATCAGTGAAGCCTTTAATTTGGCCATCTTTCTCCATTCCTTTAGAGGTCTGTATTTTAAATAGTGCCAGTCTAGAGCTCTGGAGAGCACAAAAAGTGACCCGAAAAGTGATATTGGATAATTTGTGTATGAATCTCAAAATTTATAGTAAGGAAATTAAAGTAAATTACCTTTTGGATCTTTTTCAGCTGTAATATTTAATACTTTAAGATCATAATTTATGTCATTCTATCAGGTAAGATCTGATAGTATAATACTAACATTAAGGAGGGAAATAATCAATTTGGGTAGATAAATTGTATTATTATATTACTGTGCCCAGCTAGCAATACTTTTTTATTGTATATAAAACAAACTTATAATTAATAAGAGTACACTTCTTAAAAAGGAATATATAAGACCACTTTAATATATAAAGGTTTCTTTCTGCAATGTTTTGCTTAATTTCCCACTGCATCTTATTAAAATATATATAATTACACACACACCCGTATTGACTAACAACCTCATGCAATTGGTTAACATTCGTTAATACTTGAAATAATGTGTCTACTACTGCTTTAAAATTTAAAAAATGTGAACTCAGAGGAAAAATGCATCAGATCAAAAAGTATGCATTACTTTCAAAAGAACAGATATACCTAGTAGAATTGATTAAGCCATGGAAAGAGAAATGTTATGGGGGAGTAAATGTAAAATTGAGTGAAAAAATCAATGAAATAGAATACTTGACTCCAATGATACTATATCAAAAGGAGCTAAATTAGAGATAATGTAATTTCAAATTTTACAGACTTTATTGGATTCTTTCCAAATTGCACAGGTGTGATCTTTTGGACTCAAGAGCGATACTCTGTTGGCAATGCAGGGAAACAGGTGGAAAAAATAACCCATCTTATGATAATGTGTGAAGAGTAGGAAATATTGATGGCACATTGATATGATTAATAGGATATAGGATTATTATAAGGCAAACAAAATTGGCAGCATTAGTACTTGAAAGAGGAACAGCTGAAAGAACTATTGAAGGAGCAGTTGGTTACAAGAGAGAATAGACATTGTCTCAAAAAGCTAGGTTGGAAAGATCTGTTAGAAAATTAGAAAATCTACTAGTTCAGTGGCTTCCGAGAATAAACATTTACATTGCTTTTGTTAATAAGTTTTACTTTCCGAAACATTTTAATTAATAGTATCTAATTTAAGAAGTGCTAATGGTATCCTCATTTTTGGGGTGAGAAAGCAAGTATATAGACTATTTAAAGGGCTTTCTAAATTGGTATAGGCTGTTGTAAAATTGATATGAGAAAACAGGTAATCTTGTTTCCAGGAGGCTTATTGTACCATTGGATTTACTAGACATATGTTGGACATTTTTGTAAGCACAAAGATACAAGATGGACTTGGAAAGTCAAAGAGAAAGTTATTACTTATTAGGTTTAGTTACAACATTTATATACCCAGGTAAACATACTTTAGGAAGCTAGCAAAGGACATCATTAGGAAGAGTAAGAAAGAGAAGAAAACTAGTAAAAAATACTTAAGGGTAGAAGAAACCTATATGTGAAAAACACTGGACTGGATGTAGAAAAACATGACTAGAAAAGATCCAAAAGGCATCTAAAAGATAAGAGGAAATTGATATCGAGGCAGCCTTTGTGTTTAAATCTTTGTGACCTCTCTCCCCTTTATTCTATAGTTTTTCTCCTACTTCTTATCATGAACTCAAACTCGCTTCTAAACTCAATCTTGCACCTTCTTCCAGATCCCTAATATTTGGTAAAACCTGGCTCATCAACCCCAGAGGCTTATCACAGACAAATCCCATTCATTTATTCTAATGTCATTTTTGTTTTGCATACAATCTCTCAGAAGTAATTTCTTTATTCTCGGATCTTCTGTAACATGTTTATAAATATTCTTTGATAAACTAGATTTTTAATATACTAAAATTTACTTCGTGATTATTTCTGTTTCTTTTCTAGGCAGTAAGCAAGAGACTCAAAGATTTGTTTTTTAGCAACAGGCTCTCACTATATTGCATGGGTTGGACTGAGACTTCTGGGCTAAAGCAATCCTCCTGCCTCAGCCTCCCAAGTAGCTGGGACTACAGACATACACTGCCATGCCCCACTAAGAGTTAATTTTTTAATGTTATGTTTTTAGTATCTGTATCTAGCATTGTAGCATTGTGTTGTGATCAGTCCTGAATATGTATTGTGGAGGGAACGAATGACTGACCAATTAATTAGTCTTTTAATGAACCACACTATTCCATGTGTTATAACATGCTTGGCGGTAAAGCATTTATTTTGTGAAAGACTTAAAACAAATATTGGAAGAAAAAATATTAGCTTAAATTATTATTTTAAAAAAGAATGAGAATAACTGCCAAATTCCCAAACAGAAAGGCAGTGAGAAAGTGGTAGAAGAGTAAAAAACGAAAATATAGCTATAATATATTTACAAGAAGGATATTTAAATACATTGACCAAAAAATGTTCAAAATAAAGGGTAGAAAACCTATGTTTGTCATATTCAGAAGAAGAAGCAAAGTGACAATATCAAAATTGAAATGTGACTCAGTAACAGCATATGTAACGAAAATAAAAAATGATGTTATATTTAATTAAAAACTTAAAAATGTGATATAAGAGATACATTTATGCATCCAATGTGTGTAGAGAGCAGAGAAATTCATGAAGGAAAGGAAAGTTTTAAAGTTACATGGAGAAACTGATGATTAAAAATTACGTTGAATAATTTTACTATCCATGTTTTCAAGTTTGTCAGGACAAAGATGATGCATAAGGAGGGAGGTGAAGCATCTGATTGATACAATAAAGATCAGGAATTAACACTTTCAAAAGTATTTCTTGAGCATGAACAATATGCAGGTACTTTTCCAGTCAATGGAAATATAGCAATGCACAAAAAATAAAACAAAAATGTATAAAGTTCAAAGAGAAACTGTACATTCTTTTCATGGCATATGAAGTTTTCAAAATATTGATCATGTATGAAGGAAAGAAAAAAGTAACTAACATAGAAATAACATTGCCTAATGATTAATCTTGAATTCTACTGTTGAATAAATGAACGAGAACTCAGTAACTTATTGAGTCTTGATAAAAATAATAAACACTAGGAGCTTGGAAAAACATATTTTAAATAATCTCTGGATCAAAGATGAGGTTACAAAATAAACCTAAAAATTATTTAGAAATGATGAAGAGCAATTACGGAGTGACACTAAAGTTGTACTTAGAGGACAATGCATGTTCTTCAGAACTCTTATAATTACAAAAAAATATATTGTTTAAAATTGCAATTAACTTAAAACCTAGAGGATAGGTAAACACAATGAAACAGAAAGGCAGGAGGAAGAGTTCCGTAAAGTTGAATTATGAAACAAAAATAATAAGTTGGAAGGATAAATAAAATCAAAAGATGGTTGTTTGAACAGGTTGATAAAATTGAGAAATTTTTGATCAGTCTGATTAAAGAAAGAAGATATAAAGTTAAAAAATTAAAATACTTACGGATGACAAAAGACAAAACAACTGTAAATCTAGGAAGGATTAAAATTTTATATGCAATTTTTCAGCACTAGTTAAATATCTAGAGTAAATAGAAGTTTTATGGCAATATATAAACTAATGAAATGGAGCTAAAGATTGCAGCAATCATAAAGGAGTTGGAAAAAAAGACTTTTAATTTTTGAAACTCCCTTGTTCAAATGGTTTGATCACAAAATTTATCTAACTTTTAAAGAACACATACTTTCTTTATAAATACTATCCCAGTTCATATGAATTTCAAAAAATATCAATTTTGTTTACATAAGAACTTACCCTTATATAAAACTTGGAATAATAATAGAAAAAAGAAAATTATAGATTAAGTAATCTTATAAACATAATGCTAGAATTATAAATTAGAAAATGATAAATTGAATATAGTAGTACATTAAAAGATTAATATACTAACACTAAGTAGATTTTTTTTAAAATGGAAAGACATTCAAGACCATAAACTCCATCAACTCATAAAACCAACAATAAAAACTTAAATAGCATTTAATATTTACCAAAAGTTTCAAATAAAATTTCTTTTTAAAACAGGCATAGATGGAAACAAATGTGTTAAAGACTATTTCAACCAGGAAATTGAAGACTGAAATAATAGATGAAATAATAAGGCTATTTCCACTAAATTTGGATGTAAATTGTCTGTCAATATTTTCATTTAACACCATTTTGAAAGAGCTAACTAATGAAACAGACAAGAAGATAAAGTTATACATATAAATACTGAAAATGTACTTACATTTTAGAGTATATTTTTGTCTGCATTAGAAGCATGAGAAACTTGAGGAAAACAAGGAAGGATTAAATAATTAGTTGACTAAGTGTAAGGTAAAAATTTAGCTACAATCTGTTCAAAATAGAACTCAAACTAAAATACTGGTATAATACCGAAAACATTGCAAAATGAAAAAGAATAATTTAGAGAGAAAAGTTCAGACCTAAGATTTCATGAAGTACAAAAACTACATGTAAATAGACATCACATCACAAAATGTTATCTTGGATTTCAAAGGTAAACTTCATATATTAACAATTTTACTGACAATCAAAATGGAAAAAATTAACAAAAATCTTACAAAATAATTTTTTAGCATTCAGTGGGAAGAAAAATATTCAGAGGAAAATATGAGAATGGCAAAAAGTTTAAGAGAAATTGCTTTCTTATTCCATATGAATTTTTAAAATACATCAGAGTTACTAAAAATAAATTGATATATGTGTAATTTGAAAAAAAGAATTGTTTATTTAATAAGTACTAATATGAGTTGCATACTTATAAGAAAATACCTATGGATTTCTAGTTTCCATAGCAAATACATGTATATTTTAACCAGATAAATATCCACAAGAAGACTACAATAAAAACGTAAAACCAGAAGACAAATATTTGGGAGAATATTTGCAATATACATGATCACTGTACACTTTTCAGTTATGTAAAAAGCCTTATAAGTTGTTAAATGGAAAAGAAAACTCCTTTATCCAGTTTCCCATAGATAAATGGTCACATAAAAGCATAATACACATAAAAAGAAAACAAAATGGTCATTATCAAGTACTCTGGCTGCATGATTAAGAAACTAAAATAACAATGTAACCAAAATAATGTTGCCATTTTCACCTGTTCATTAGATTGACAAATATTTAAACAAAGGGTTCTGATCAAAAAGAAAAGAGAAAAAGATATTGGTACTCCATTACATTATTTGTTAAAGGCTAACTAGCTAAAATATTATATGAAAGTAAAATGGCAATTTTATTTCACATACTCTTTGACCCAGAAATCCTACTTTGAAGAAATTATTCTACAGTTAATAGCAGTAGAATGTAAAATGATTTTATATAAGAACACATACAAAAATCATATCATAGCATTGTGCATTATGGCTAGACGTAGAAATTATGACTGTCCTTCATTAGTAGTATATTAAATAATTAAGGTAATATAGAATATCATAAAACAAGAAAAAAGTGAGTTTCATTTAAATATATAGTGACCTGAAAGACTGTTGTCATTAATGTCCTATTAATACCTTGCATGTTGTCTAAAACCTATTATATAACTACTCCTTCTTTGATACTTTTATCTTTTTGTTACAATTCTCAAATAAAGCTATAAATTTCAGTATTTATGTATGAGTACCTTTCAGATATAATAATCTTGTGTTTAATTTGTATGAATAAAAGAATGTGACTTTCCTACTGAACTCAGAACCCTCAAATAAAAAGAAGCAGAATGAAAGAATTGACTCATTTTTTATTACAAAATTGAGACTAGAAAAGTAGGCTGCTTTCATTGAAATAGGTATTTGGTTCTCTTTGTAGTTTGTACAGAGAACATCATAGAAGATAAACTGCTTACCCTGTCCCTTCAGTGATGGCTGTGATCTGAAACCAAAATGAACTATTTTGTTGCACATACAAATTTACTTGTAAACACAATATTCTTTCTTACTGTCTCTGGCAATGTTGTACAATTCCCCATCTTTAGCCATTACATTCTGATTTGATATACCCAGACCTGTATCACCAGTCCTGGCCTTAATCTGAAGCTCTGGACTTACATTCAACTGTACACAACATATAACTATTTTAACGTCTCACAAAACATTCAGTTTCAACAGGTTCAATGTTGAACTGATAGGAGGTGGGGTGGATACTGTGAAGGTCTTAAGACTGGGCTTGAACTTCATATCTAATATTTGATAGCTAAGTGAGGTTGGACAATGTATTGTCTTCTGTTAGCTTTCTGACTTGCAGAATGTAGGTGTTGATAGCTACTTCACAGAAGATAAAATTATATTTGTGTGTAAGGAAATCTCTGGATAAACCTATCTTAAGAGGAGAAGAAATTCTAGGTCCTTAACCACATGATAATTGTCCTAGATCTGTGATGAGGTGGACTTGTGACTTTCACTTGGAGAATTGTTCTACAAAACATATGTGTTAGAGTCCCATGAGACTCTATCTATCTCTATCTCTATCTCTATCTCTATCTCTATCTCTATCTCTATATCTCATTAAAAAGTGCGGGGAAGAAAGTTGTCAGATCTCATATAGTCTTCATAGAGTCCATTGTGTTAGGAGAATTTTTACATTCTTGAGGCCTTGTGCCACATCTATAATAGGAGAGACAAAGACCTAATTTTAAAGAGTAATGACTGAATAAAGGAAAGTTGTAATTGGATATGAGTAACTGTCAGTCTTCTCAGGATTTATCAAAGAAGGTGGGCTCACCACCAGGGAGCAGCAATTGACTATGGGAGGATGTATTTCCAAGCACTCCTTATAAAACCAGTGTGGGTAGTGGAGTTGAGGGGACTGTGGGCATGGGGGATCTTTCATTCTGACTGTGCCTTTGCAACAATTCAAAAATTCACCATTATTTAATATTATCTTTGTTTAAAAGTGAAGAAACTCTGCTGAAAGGCCTTTCTGATGTTCTTTTTCTTGAGTTTTGAACTTTTTGCTATTTGCCTTTTAAAAAGAATGAATAATTTTGCAGGGCCTGCTAAGGAAGAGGGACTCCTTACCTCCATCGGTGCTTATATTTTGCCTAAAACATTTTTGTATGTAGCATGCTGCCAGGCACCAAATAAGTGCTCATTAAATTATAGCTATTATTATGTTCAGGAATTATTCTGCCTCTCAAGATACACGTAATCCTATAGATTGCTCTTACGATAGTGAAAAATATTACTGTGCATAATTTCCCAAATCAGAAGCCTGAAAATCATCTTACCTTATAATCCTCTCTTTACTGCTGTCACTGCCCCACTAGGTCCTGGTGTTTTTACCTCCTGGTTGATACTTATTTTGAGTCTCTTCCTCTACCTTTTCACCATAGCTGGCTTACATGGAGCCTTTCCTGCTTTCCTCCTGGATATTGCAATAACCTCCCTCCCATCAGTTTTGTCCCATTCTGTTCCCTATACTGCTAAAGTTCCCTATAAAATGAACTTTAAAAATCATCTAAATCAGAGAAAATGACAGTCCTCCCATCTTCCTGTCCAGATTAAAGTTCTTCATTGGATCTCAAAAACTTTCAAAATATATTATCATTTCCCCCAGTTTAATCGCCATCATTTGTTATGCTTAGAATTTCTTTTACCTCTACAGTTATTCTACTACCACTCACCAAAAACCAACCATTCGTCCAGCAATTTTGACTACTTATAATTTCCTAAATATATTATTTCATGGCCCTGTGCTTTCTCATATATGGTTCGTACTACCTGAAACAACAACAAAAATTCTCCTGTGATTCTGCCTAGATTTAGCTAGCATGAATTCATTCATAGTTAATGGAGCATCTTTTGCCTGAAAGGGGGCAATGTGTGATGTGTTTTATTCTCACAAAATTTACAGTTCACTCATACTGGTAGGATAGGAAAAACTTGAATTATTATTTTAGCTTTAACCTAGTGATTAAAGTATCTGTTTTTGTTTTTAGGGTCTTCTGTTGTATCATGGTTTATAAAGTACCAAAACTCATGTTGTGGGGATAGAACCTTCATGAAAGATACTCTTCAGCAGCTTGTACATCTGCAGCATCAACCCTGCATCTCTGACAGCCTCAGTCCTCCCAGGCTCCCTTTACTTCCTGGTTTTTGGAGCTCATTATCCTATCTCCTGTCAGTTTTCTGTTCATGTAGCCTGACCCCCACCCACCATGATACAGGCAGAAAGGACTTTCTGATATCTGCTTTTGTCTCTACAGGGAGGTGATTCATTTCACTGTGGGCAGGACCATTCTTCCTGGACTGGTGAGCAGAAAAATCAAAATTGCGATTCCCAGAGGTGGTGGTGTTGGAAGCTTCATTTAAGGTCACTGAACAGAACAGAAAGTTACCGAAAAAACAAGACTAGCTCTATCAGAGACCATGGCATCAGAATGACCTGGCTGCAGACAGAATCAAAGTCATAGGAAGCACCAGGACCAGAGAACAGAAAAGGGTTTATTTTATCATTGTAAAGAATCTTTAATATTTGTGTATCCTTACAGCATAAGGATAGATGTTATCCTTTATGTTAATATACATGAATATGCATTTAAATACAAATTATGTTTTTCTTGATGCTTTGACATATGTGTATATATTTTATATAAAATATTTCAAATATTTAATAACTCTACTTAGAAATATGTCCTAATTAATTACAAAGAAATCCTGGTATTATTACCTTAAATAAACCCTAAAAGAAGAGTACTGCAATTTCAAACTGAAATTGCAATCATTAATTTGATCTGTAAGGTAATCGTGCACCAGGCTTTAACGTCAGCAGATAACAGAGCATCATGGCCTAAGCAGGTCAACAATGGAAGGGAAAGTATCAGTAGTACTCAGAAGATTTATGTGTCAAGTCAAAAAGGAGATGCAGTTTTCTCACTCAGAACTACATTGTTAAGGATTCAAACAAGAGATTTAGCGGTGGGAAAAGAAAATAAGCCTTTTTACGTCGGAGGGAATGATTTGACTAGGGAAGCAAACCGATCAGAACTTGGCCTTGGATTCTGGTTTAAGAACAGTGAAGATCTCAATATTGCCTCTGATAAAAAATAATGTTCTAAGAACTTCAGGAGATCTCTTGGAAGATATAGATGTCTGTGCTTGTCCTGCTGAATTTGTTGTGCATTTAGAACCTACAAACTGAAATACTTAAGCTAGTGAGAGGTTTTTAAAAATTTAGACATAAAAGTTAATGTGAAACAAGACCTGAAATTTTTTTGTACTAGGTGACAAGAGGAAATATGAGAGAGCCAAAGTAGCAATCAGTCTTGTTTTAGTGTAAGTATATAAGTATTATATCTAATTTCTTTTGGTAGAGTGGGGAGACCAATCACATATAACCTGTATGTGTAAGGAGGAGACCCAGAGGTATTTATCTGAAATGTGAGATTTTTGCTGCTGAATGTCAATCCACCCAAAGTAGAACCTTACAGGACCTTAAGGGTTAAACATTTCTCCCAAAGCATCTTTCAACCAGAGAGCCTGGTGCAAGGGGGAATAGAGCTCAATTTCTAATATGATTCAGTCTAAAGATAATTAGAAGGCTTAGTTCAGTCCCTAAAACCCTTCATGTGAGAACTCAGGTGAGTTTCCGGGAGCACTAATGGACTTTGCCTCATCATAAATTCCAGCTTGAACGTGCTTAGTCTGAGTTACTTCTGTATTCACCAAAGAGAAGTTAGCGTGAAATTTTACTGCTTGTTTTTCTTCTGTCTCAGGAACACCAAGTGACTGATCATCTAATCAGTAATTCCTCCCCCAGTTAGTCAAACTGGCAGGGTCAGTCTTCATAGACTGCACTGAAGAGCCACAAATTGATGGAGCTGGGGGCCATTATCCTTAGGAAGCTAACACAGGCACAGGAAACCAAATACCACATGTTCTCATTTATAAGAGGGAGTTAAATGATGAGAACATGGACAACAAGAAGAGACCAACAGACACTGGGACTTGCTTGAGGGCAGAGGCAGGCAGGAGGGAGAGAAGCAGAAAACATAACTATTAGGTACTAGGCTTAGTACCTAGGTAACGAAATTATCTGTGCAGCAAACCCCTATGACACTAGTTCACCTATACAACGAACCTGAACACGCACCTTTAAACCTAAAATCAAAGTTTAAAAAAAGATTGAAAATAAGGCGAGCAAAAGAATAAGAAGAAATTTACTGAGTTACTGATGGTTTAATTACTTTTTCATAGAGAGCTGAGGGATAAATAACTGAGTCCAAATCTTATCATTTTTTAAATTTTGTAAAATTTGGCATGAGAAATTTAACTTTATTTGACACCCCCCTCTACTCCTATAAGGAGAGATTCTGAGAAGTTAAGTCCAATGTCAAATTGCAGACAGAGCCCAAGTGATAAACTAGATTTCTTAACTCTTGTTTGTCAGATAGATTTGTTAAACAATACTAACAGGTAACACAATATTCAAGTCCATTTGGCCCTTTACATTTAACTAGATGCAAATATACATTGTACTGGTGGGAACCACTTTTCCTTGAAGAGCCTCATTTTTCTTATAACTAAAATGGGCATAAGTATATTGCCTGCATTACTTGTGGACCAGGGTTCTCACGTTGAAACAAGATAAGGTGAATGAAAACACCTATAGTTGCTCTGCATTAGTTGTTTTTGTTATACTCCTCAAATGGTTATAAAATAATTTTTAAAATTTAGGGGACAGATTATTTTTAAAAACTATAATTTAATTTCCTCTCTCAAGGATTAACCTCTTCATTGTGCTATGTTGCCAACTGAAGAGAAAGGAAGAACAACTAATTTATGTGCTTTTTTGTTGAAAATTTGGGATGATCTCAGAACTACAATGAATTTGGGCAGAGACTCTCGAAGTATGGATCCCCCAGGTATTTTCAGAAATTCATGGAGATAAAAACAATTTTCATAATAATGGTAAGCCATTATTTTTTCTAGAATCTTATTCTCTCATGAGCATATCGTGTAATTTTCCAGAGGCTATACGACATATGATATCACAAGAGATTGAATGCAGAAGCAGGTTTGAGAATCCTGCTGTCTTCTATTAATTCAGTCGTCAAAATGCTTTTTACAAATATAAAGCAATGCCACATTTTTCAAATTGTTATGAGACACTAGAAAATAACTAGTCTTCAAAAAACTATATTGTTTATATTAACATGCAATGAACTTATTTTTATTTTAAACTAAGCTAAAAATATAATTATAAAATTTGTTTTAACTTGAAATATAGTAAATTTATAAATATATATATAAATACAAGCACTTATATGTGGGGCACATAATTTTATATATAAAGTATATATATTTACATATATATTTATATATATTTTATTTATACATTTATATATAAATATATAAAATTATGTGCCCCACATATAAGTGTGAGTGTGTGTGTACATATATATATTATATATATAAAATCAACATACACAGAAGCTCTTAGAGGTCCTCACTAATTCCCAGCATATACAAGAGTAATGAGGTCAAAGAAGTTTGAGAGCCAGTGACTTAGAGGTTGACAGGCCCCAGATGGATGACTGGATTGTGAAGGTGCATGGATAAGGAGTAATAATATTAATACACAAAATATTGGTAAGATTTGAGACTTTACAAAGTGCTTTTCACCTCATTTAATGAATGATTTGATTCCATGGTTCTTGCATTACTAGATATAGTGGTCCTTCCTATCACTTCTCCAATCCCCACATCTTCTCAATTGTGTGCAACATCGAAGACTTGGCGAAGGCCGTTTCTGCCACCAAGTTTTTAATATCAAAAGAATGGAGTAGTAAAGTCCAATTATAAAAATGAGAATCAAGAAAAATGTGGAGAATTGGTCTTCACTAAATTCAGGCTTAATTGCCTTTTGTGGGCTATAGTAGCCTCCTTCAAGGTGAGATTTGGAGATTCCCACTGTTCCAATCAGTAATCCTCCATAGGTACTGTTCCTCCATGGGTACTGTTCCTCCATGGGTACTGTTCCTCCATGGGTACTGTTCCTCCATAGGTACTGTTCCTCCATGGGTACTGCTGGCTCTACGTTTCCCTTCTTGAGGCTACTCACAGAGTTCTTCTGACAGACTTTTAAAGGCCCTCAGTTCCCTGAGGTGTCCATTATCTCTTCTTTATTCCATTATTTCTAGACCCTTTAAATCTCTGTTGTGAGCAACACCCCTGCTTCCTGTCTCTCTTATTCTACTGAATTGTCAATATTTCTGCCCCATCCCCTACCCTAAGCTTTGTTTTATTTTGTTTTTGCTGGTTGGAGATGTGAGGAGTGTAATATTTATGTGAAAAAGGCATAGGGTAAGAAGGGAGAAAATAAACCTTGTTCTGCCTTGTGATGGAATATATTCAGACTCCAAAGGAGAGAAATGAGCACGTGCCATGTGGAAAGGGTAGGAGAAAAAGTGCCACTCATGAGAAACTAATATAGATGTGGAAGACTGGGTGGAAGCCTATTTATGCTTCTTCTCTTGATTACCACCCTAACTTAAACTCTAAACTCAGATGAAAACTTATGACGTTTTTTAGAAGCTAGAAAGTCTACAGAAACCATTTTGTGAGAGGTTTGAGCCAATCTTTCAGGAAAGGCTTATTGCCTACAAAATTCTTAACTCTAAGACATTTAGACTAATGGTAAATGGAGAAGACAGGGATCTGAGAAGATTAAGAGAAAAGGGGAAGAAATGAAAAGGAAAGGAAGCAGCAACAAAAGCATACATTTTGAGTGCCATTGCAGGTTGCTAAAATCTTAGGGACAGAAAAAAAGACAAGTACTTCTATGTGGGGCACAGGCTAGAAAAGAATATGGAAAAAATAATTTTTCTAGTAAGCTGATGGGTTAATAGTTTACTATGTTTCATTTCTTTCAACATATATATTGATTATTAGTTGTTACATTGTTTTTTGAATGGCCTTTTAAAACTTGGTCCTTGGGAACCAATGAATAATCACATAATTAATTTGCCAGGCTCTAAACAGGATTTAAAAAGTACTAACAACCTTGAGGAAGAAAATAGCTAGAAGTTAAATAAACAATTAGGTTGCAAATTGAAGTGTCAACACAGGCACTAATTAGTCTGTGGAGGTCACTTTTCATAGACTTTTGAAAATAGGTGTCATTCAGTATGTTCATTTACATCTTAAAGAAGAAAGGTGTCATTTCTTATTCTCCAGTTCAGAAACATTTTTCCTGAGAACTGGCCAGTCAAGCCATCATTACCCTTCCTTATTTGCCTGGAAATGCCTGCAATTACTTTGATACTTGTGGTTAAATACAATGAAACAAAAACAAGATGAACAGTTTATCTGAAAAGATTATTTGAAAAGTTCTCAGTTCTGACAGAGATCGATGGTTTCCAGTTTTCTTTTCTGTGTACAGAAAATTTGGTTTCATTCACTTATAATTTTGAGAAAGAACAAGAAGGTCTAAACACAAGAAGAATATAATGGACTTCATTAAGAAAATGCATAGTTTTCAACTGGGGAGGAAGGTTAGTCATATACCTTGAGCATCTCTGGAGGGGAAGAGATAGTAAACCTCTACAAAGAATTACCCAGGGGAGATGCCTGGAAAGAATCAGACACACCAAAAGAAAAGTGAAACAAATCTGAATAAATAAAACTTCTTTAAGTTTGGCTTATTTCTTGTCTTACTCTTCTAATATTCAGTTATTAAAAAAGGTAGGTTTTTGGATTTTCAAAGATGAGTAGTCAGACTTCAGATTAGAATGTGATGAAGTGGGAAAAATCTTCTTGAAATCTAACTGACCTGTGTCTGCTTTTATTTTCTGATACTGTGCTATACTCGATATGATCTTTGTTTATATGCATGGCTTGTTTCCATCAGCACGTAATGAACTCTTTGAGGTTTAAATTCAAGAGCTGTTCACCCATATGCCCCACAATGGTTATAATGGTATTTTCATAACAGCAGGTAGTTACGTTTATTGAGTAAGGTACTACCATGTCACCAATTCTCATTTGTATTTGTATTTGCATCCTAGTTGGACAAGAAAATATTAGCTACATGTCTTTTATTCTATTTACTGAATGCCTATTAATGCCAAAGCAAGCATTGTCTTAAGGGGATAATAGAGATTTCCTCTTAGATAAATCAATGCTTCTGTTGCTATGTTTCCTTTGGAAGAATCCAAATCCATCTAACTGCCCTCTGATTGCATAGACATATGAGTTTATGAAGCATGAGGACTTTCAAATGATACCCAGGTTCCTGGTTTTAGTAAGTCAGTGTGTACTGGCATTTTGTATTGAATAGATGATGAGAATTACCATTAATTTAAAAGCAAAATCCTTATATTCTTTTTTTTGTTGTTGCTTTATATATAGTGCCCGGTATAGTAGATATCACATAGTAGGGACTCAAAAAATGTTTGTTGACTTTATTACTGAGTAAGAGATGAATAAGTTTAGTGTTTAAAAAATTTAGAGTTTACTATATCTTTAACTTACAAGAAAAGAAATTGATGCCCAGAAATTTGAAGAATTCTGTCACTTCAGACAACTAATTCAGGGCAAAATGGGATCTAGAACCCTATTGCTT